>NW_027509192.1:7137500-7692500 GCF_051911475.1 Siphateles boraxobius | reverse complement strand
CAGATACATTGACAGACAGAGAAAAAAAGAGAGAAAGTCACCAGCAAGCCAGCTGGTGAGACAGAGCGATAAAAAAACATTGCATGTGTTAGAACATCTCACATTTTAGTGTCTTCGATATCAAGATTAAAAGAACAAGTAGCTCTCATGTGGAACAGCAAAAAACTACAAACTATGCCTTTTGTCTCAAAGTTAAAACATGTTTTGCACAACAAAAAGTAGTAGTCTTGAAGGACATCCATGCTTTGTCTCTTAAAATCAAATGCAGACCTTTTTTAGGAGACCCAAAAAATCAATGGACTTCAAAACAATCTGGTTCTCTTTGCATTCACATTGTACTTCAAAGTGGACTTTTAGTTGTTTTAATTTTCATCCAGACTAATATTATTTTTGCATATTACTACTATTACTAATTACTAATTAATAGTTGTTAAATTAGATATTTTAAAATATTCTAAAACTACAATACGACTATATAGAACATTAATATATAAAAAAAATAAGATATTTATATAAGATAGTATATCATATGTTATACAAATACCTTATAAAAAATAATTGAATATGTAGAATATTTTAGAGTATTCTAAAATAAAAAATGTCAATACTACTGTATATAATATTATACCGAAAACATTCAAACATTTTGAATATTTAGAACATTTTAATATATTGTAAAATTAGAATATTTTACAATACTTTAAAATTTGAATTTTTATACCATAAAATATATATCTGCAACACCGCAAGGTGGTTTGTTAAACCTTCAAATTGTAGCATTGGAGAATAATGCCAATAGACCTTATTCACATCAATGCCTTCTTTGGGGAATGAAAGCGAGGCTGTGAGGAATAGACATGTGTCACTTCAGTGGGTTGAACTGTTATTTAATATGTTTTTGGATTGAACTGCTGATGAAAAACTAAAAAAATATCTTTCCATGAAATACCAGTAGACAAAAAAACTCCAGACAACATGAGCTGTGGAAAATAAGTGATCTAGGAGTTTTATACAAGCTTTTCACAGCAAATACCATTGAAAAAATGACAAGTCTATCCCACACAGCCTTGCTTTCACACCTGTCGTGTGACTGCCCTGAACAGGGTCTATTGTAAAACATCAACAGTCACAGAAGGCTTGCAGCAATTTTGATTTTAGTTTGATTAATTGTGCAGCCCTTACAGCTGTATAGATACACAGATTTAAGCAAAGAAAGCCAACAACTCAAATAAGAAAACATTATTTGCAGTTGAACTTACCAAGATTTTACACTCTGACCCAAATGGCCAACCAACCAAAGTGCAAACGTCCTATTGATTATTTTAACCGATAAACCGCAATTTATAGTTTACGGTTATGGTTTATAGCGTCTACCTCTCCAACGAGGGAATCGATACCTTGGTCTGCTCAAGCAGATTGCGAGCATAAAACTCCGCAGCAGCAGTTTGAGGTCGGATAAGGTTTTCTTAACCTTGAAATCAGAGGCTTTGCATTTCTCTACAGAACTCTCCACAAGACTATTAATTAATAACATGCTCCGCTCAGAGCCGACTAAAAAAAAATCAATGGTTTTCTTGAATGCATTTATGCAACATTTTTATTCCTTCCTCCTCCGTTTTTCCCCCCTTATTCCATGCACCTTCCCTCCCGGCACGCTCTGAGATAGTGATCTCTAAATCCGTCAGCCTCAAAGGCTTTCATATGTGCTGGAGAGCTGGAGACCAGCATTATCTTGCTCACCCTCCTCGCTGCAGCCCGGCCCCATGCAGGGCTCAAAATCTTGGGTGTGCAGGCAGGGCATGAAGGGGTCCAGCTGTGCTTTTAGCATCCTCTGCCTCATCCTCCGACCCTTATCGCACGTGGAGGAGCTACAGGCCGACCACGGAGACCAGTTAGAGTAGATGCACGTCTCTGGAGTGTTGTCTCCTGCAGAAAAGTAAGTGGATAGACTCATAAGGGGAAATGGTTACGGTTCACTAAAAAGCAGTGACACTTTAGCAGGGCATTTAATGAGGATGTCGGGAAAAAAAATTGACTTTTCTTTGTGTCTTTGCATCTTTCTGTCCTTGTCTCTTTTCTTATTCCTCCCAGTGGTGCTATCAAAACATTCCCTGACAGGAACACTGGTTGGAGCTGGACAAATGGCTGCTAGAAGCTTTAACTTTAAAAGAATACTAGCACATTGTTCATTCCAGGCCTCATCTCTCCATTCCTGAAACTTACGAGAAACTGGAGGGAAACCTCAGGTAATTTATCTGAGATGGTGCATTAGCCAACAAACATAATTGAAGTGCACTATGGTAAAGCATATTGTTCTTCTTCATTTTCTTGTTGTTTGACTTGACCATGGCAGAAGGGACACTGTGAGGTTTACTCTAAGATACCTTCTGTCCGCCTTGTTCATTAAACTGTCCGTTGGCTATGTTTTTAAATGAGGTGCTACAAATTGGATAAGATAGCGTAGCCATACGCACCTTCCTCCCTCTCCTCCTGAGCAATATCAGCGACGATATCGTCTATGGTGTCGGGCACGGTATTGCACTGCTCTCCCTGCAGATTGGAAGAACATGGATCAACATCACAGCGCCTGATAAGATCCACCATTTGCCATCTGATCACTATCACGCTAAGCCCAACGAAAAAAGGAAAGGAAAAAAAAGATTCTCCGGGGGCAGATGATTGTAAACTAGCTGGCTAGAGGCAATCCCACGCTTTACCCCACTCAAAAGCCTTGAGATGAGATTCTTCCCAGCTGTGAGATAGAGATGAAACATCTGGTGTGGAATATTAAGTGTTCTGGATCATGCCGATAAGTTCCAGAATGGATTATTTTAGAATTGAATCCTCCAAACACAGTAATTTGAAGGATAACAGATGTGTTATGAACATTGCTGAGTTTTCGTGCATCATGACTGCTTGCGTTGACATATTTTTGTAAGCAATTGCTTTAGTTTGTTTAGCAAATGGACTTTTATGATTCAGCTATTCAGGGTCAGTAACTGTATTAAACAACACAGCTGTTCATGGTGAATGTTTAAAAAAACAGTCCCATTTTGCTAGAAAACAGGGAATAGACTTTAATACATCCTTAAAAACTTACTCAATGTTATTGCCAATAACCGACAAATATTTATAATGTTTTATTATTTTGTCTAAATAAATTAAGTTTGTAATAAAACAAATAAAATGCCCAAAACTAAAATAAATCCTTCTAAATAAAGTGAATTTAGGAATCACAATTTACACTGACAAACTGATAATCATTTTGATATTTGCTAACGATTACAGTGTTTTTAAAGATTAATTTACTGTTTAAAATAACTGCTTTCTATTTTAATATATTACAAAATGTTATTTATTTCTGTGATGCAAAGCTGAATTTTCAGCGTCATTGCTCCAGTCTTCAGTGTCACATGATCCTTCAGAAATCATTCTAATATACTGATTTGCTGCTCAAGAAACATTGCTTATTATTGTCAATGTTGAAAACAAGTTGTGCTGCTTGATATTTTTGTGCGAACCAAGGTAAAAAAAAATTCAGGATTCTTTGATGAATAGAAAGTTCAAAAGAACAGCATTTATTTGAATTAGATTTATTTGTCTAACAATATAAAAACTTTTACTGTCACTTTTGATCAAAATCAATGCAACCGTAAGAATAAAAGTATTCATTTCTTTTTTTTTAAAGTCGTATTGCCCTCAAACTTTGATGAAATTATTCCAGTTGATTTTTAGGACCTTTAGGACAGTGAATAATACCAAGTTCAGCGGCACGGCAGATCTATTCCTCCAAGACCAAATACATTAACATTGTAATATCCATTACCATGCTAAACTCTTCAGAGAGTTGTCATGATAGAACTATTATTATAATCTAAAAAAACAAGAAAGTTTTAAAACAAACATGTTAGCTTTTAAAATCACCTTTCTTGCGATTCTCTCCACTACCACTTGTGCGAGGGGTGCCATGGGGCCTCCGGAAGGGTCATAAAACGGACTCTGTGGGTGATCCAAACTGGTGAGGGGTCGAATCCGCTCCTGGGGATTGCTGGGTTTATTGGGAGACTTGGATAAAAATATGAAGTGGAGGGAGAGAGGAGAGAGGAGAGGGGGGAGGGAAAGAGGAGGGAAGGAGGGAGGGAGAGAGAAAAAGACTTTTGAATGCCATCTGCCAGGGCCTCCCACCTTTCATCTCCATATTCATCATTCATTCACTCTGTAATATTCCCTTTATGGGTGATTTATGGCCTTGTTTCCTGCATCTGCTCTTCGGGTCACCTGACAGTTACTCGCGTTCCACTCCAACGCCTTCAGAGAAACGCTGCAAAACAAAGACCAACTGCTGCTCCAACTGCTCGGTTAAGCCGAGTTCAACTTCTAGAGCTGACTTGTTATTTCTTTCAAGGATCAACCCACGGCTATATACCAGCAGGGGGCAGCATGTCAAGCACTGGTTCCGCTTAACATTTGGGATGTGCAAAGACTTAATAGTATTTCCACTGAAGGGCTCTCGAGTAACTATTAATATGGTGTTGACACTAAAAGCAACATAGGACACAGTGAAGAAACTACTTTATTTGCACACACTTTTTTCTTTGCTATATTTTTTAATTATTTTTCTAGTGTAACCTTGGATTATGTATATTCATAATCAGTAAACTAAAAATATGTGCTACAAAGTAGCTTTTGCTTATATAACAATTTCATTTCTACATTAAACTTTCAGCGCAAAACAAAATATTATTCCATTATAATTAAGGCTGTCCAAGTTAATGCATGTGATTAAACATTTTTAACACATTTAAAAAAAAAAATCCCATTAAAGCTTTTAGTTAATTTGACATTATAACTTTCATTCTGTTATGGCTGACTTCCAAACAACTGTTCACAGACTTAAGAGGTGACTGGAACTAATCAGAGTGCACATTACTTTATCATGTTTTATATATTTGTTTAATTTTAATAATAGTATAATAATAGTATAAATAGTATAAAATACAATAATAGTAATAGTTATTATTAGTATTATTATTTAACAAACTATGCACACATAAACCTCAATACAAATGTGCAATAATTTAAAAGTGAAATGTATTATTATTTTGTTATTATTATATAATATTATTTAATTATCTGACATTTGCACAAAGGTCCGGGTTTGCATGCAGTTTGCAAAATCTTTGCAAGGCAAGAGCACTGCTGCATACATTTATGCAGAGTGTAAATTTGAATTATCTGAACAGTTTGCAAATTTATTATTTAGTTTTTTTGGAACTGAATTCATTAACGTTAACTACAACCCCCCCCCCTCATTCTGTAAAAAAAACGTGATTAAATATTTCAAATAATAAATAATATATTAATAGCCCAACTTATAGCAAATAATCTATGTAAATAAGACAAACCAAGCAACAGACTTGAAGTCTTGTCATACAAATGGTAGTTAAAGACAAGATGAGATCGAAGAGATGAGATTTATCACTTTGATTGTTCAACATAGCTTAAGTTATCCACAATGACTCACGTTGAACGACTGTACTGTATATGGTTTTCTTCCAGAAAGTTTTCACAATATTTTCTAAATGTAATGATGTAATCACTCTATGAAAGCTGACCTCATAAGTGACACCGCTGTCAGTACCGGCGTCCCACGGCACCAGATCCTTCACCAATCTCTGGACCCAGCCGCAATCCCTGGTGCAGAGGTCCTCCCCAGGCAATCCCACATTCCAGTCAGGGCTGGGGCCCAACATAGTCAGGAATGACATGAGATGACGGGCTCGATCCACAGAGAACTCGGCTGAAGGGGCCGAACGCCTGAGAGAAGACGAGGGAAAAGATGAAGCCAGCTGTAAATAAAGTTGTTGTTTTAAAGAAAGGAAGTACACAAACATAGTGCCACTTACAAGAAGTCTGTGTCATGTATTATTCGCTAAGGCATAATTTCTTAGAATCCATGCAGATGGTAATTAATCAAACTAATTGCCCTGATAACAAACCATCACCAACACAACGGTTGACAATTGAGCGGAGCAGGCTGCATGTGTGAAGATGTTACTTGAATCTATTGATTAACACATATTAAATATTCATCATGACACCAGCACCTTATGACTCTCACAGCCCACACTTGAGAGCAGAAGAAAGAGGAGGAGGAAGAGAGAGAGAGAGAGAGAGAGAGAGAGCGCCATGCACTCCAGCCAGATGAGGATTAAACTCATGTTTTGAAATCAAAACCAAGGACCATGCCAAAAGACAAGCAAAATGTCTGCAAAAATTAAAATAAATAAAACCACAGAATGAATGGGGTACAACGAGTTAAAAGGCTCAAATGCATACCATTGGTACTCGGTGGAGACGACTAAAATATAATTGGATAAAGGGAATTTATATAACCTGTAAGATTATCTTAACCCTAATATCCCTGACCAAAGTTTTAAATGCCAGTATTGTGTAGTGAAGTATTTAAGTAGACAACTGTTCACCTCCTATTGGTGGTGGTGAGTGTGTGTGTGTGTATATATATATATATATATATATATATATATATATATATACACACACTCACCTTAAGGATTATTAGGAACACCATACTAATACTGTGTTTGACCCCGTTTCGCCTTCAGAACTGCCTTAATTCTACGTGGCATTGATTCAACAATGTGCTGAAAGCATTCTTTAGAAATGTTGGCCCATATTGATAGGATAGCATCTTGCAGTTGGTGGAGATTTGTGGGATGCACATCCAGGGCACGAAGCTCCCGTTCCACCACATCCCAAAGATGCTCTATTGGGTTGAGATTTGGTGACTCTCAAGGCCATTTTAGTACAGTGAACTGATTGTCATGTTCAAGAAACCAATTTGAAATGATTCAAGCTTTATGACATGGTGAATTATCCTGCTGGAAGTAGCCATCAGAGGATGGGTACATGGTGGCCATAAAGGGATGGACATGGTCAGAAACAATGCTCAGGTAGGCCGTGGCATTTAAACGATGCCTAATTGGCACTAAGGGGCCTAAAGTGTGCCAAGAAAACATCCCCCACACCATTACACCACCACCAGCAGCCAGCACAGTGGTAACAAGGCATGATGGATCCATGTTCTTATTCTGTTTATGCCAAATTCTGACTCTACCATCTGAGTGTCTCAACCGAAATCGAGACTCATCAGACCAGGAAACATTTTTCCAGTCTTCAACTGTCCCATTTTGGTGAGCTCTTGCAAATTGTAGCCTCTTTTTGCTATTTGTATTGGAGATGAGTGGTACCCGGTGGGGTCTTCTGCTGTTGTAGCCCATCCGCCTCAAGGTTGTGCGTGTTGTCGCTTCACAAATGCTTGCGCTGCATACCTCGGTTGCAACGAGTGGTTATTTCAGTCAAAGTTGCTCTTCTATCAGCTTGAATCAGTCGGCCCATTCTCCTCTGACCCCTAGCATCAACAAGGCATTTTCGCCCACAGGACTGCCGCATACTGGATGTTTTTCACTTTTCACACCATTCTTTGTAAACCCTAGAAATGATTGTGCGTGAAAATCCCACTAACTGAGCAGATTGTGAAATACTCAGACCGGCCCATCTGGCACCAACAACCATGCCACGCTCAAAATTGCTTAAATCACCTTTCTTTCCCATTCTGACATTCAGTTTTTTATATATATATATGTCGTCACCTTTCATTTTTATAGCGTTTTATACAAAACAGATTGTTTCAAAGCAGCTTTACAGAGATCAACACGAAAATAATGATTCAATGGTGCATAAATTATGATTAAATTATATTTTTATATTATATACATATATTATAAATTTTTATTTTATTTTAATGTATTAATTAATTAATTTTTTATTATTAATTTTAATACTGCCTGAGGTTTCCTTTTTTGGGAGGGGGGGGGGGGGTGGGCTTATTGGGTTCAATTAAGATATGCCTACAAAAAGACAGGTAGGAAAGACCAAACTGCCCATTTTATACAAGCTAGGTATTTTTTGTGAGATAATAGTTTATCAAACAAAACATTCCTAAAAAGAAAAGTGCCTCTAATGCTTTAAAAAAGTTATGGGGCTCCATATTGTGACCTATTGGTGGAAAATGCCTTGTACATTTGACTTATGCTTAGAAATAATTAGCGACTGCCATTCCATTTCCTCTTCAAGGGGTAAATTGGTTGTGGTAATTGACAGTATGATGTTAAAATAGGTCAAGAGAATGTCCTGATGTATTGGAGCTGGAGGGAGGCCATTAACCTCAATCGCAAAAGCACCGCGGGGGAAATGCTATCTCATCAAAAAACGGAAGCCTTCGCTAAACAAAACCGCACATAAAATATTAACCGCCTCGTTAGTGAGCGGGAAAGAAACATCTACATACCCAGCAGGTGCTGAAAAGAGTTTTTATTTTTTTTCATGAGACCAGACCTTGTTGTTTTCCACTAAAAAATACTCACTTAAGAGAGAGAAGACAATGGACAGATTTGGAAACGTACACTACCGTACACAAAGTCACACTTGGTTTTATATTTTGTCATATAGGCTAATTCAATGACATTCCTACATTTTTAAGTGTGGCTAAAGTGTCAAAATACTTTTTTGGGCCTCAGTATAAATGTAAAAGTACAAAAGAGATGGAAACTTACACGTTAAGAGGCTGCCAGGCGGGCCACTGGGCTTTGGTTTTGATAACTGTCATAACATCATCACCCTGAGAGAAACAGACAGAAAAAGAGAATTTGAATTTTTATTGCATCCTATATATAGAATGACAAGTGCGCTGAGACAAAACAGCAAGGATTTTGTGTTCTATTTTCATCAATTTATCTCTCTTTCCTACACTACGAAAAGAAAAGTTTATTTTCCATGCTTTATTTCTCTCCCTAAACCTCTGAAAATATTATATTCATGAAAATACTTCACTTCTGGTTGTGCGTTTAAGATTTCTGCTATTGTTTGGAGCACTGATCCAGTTGTTGTTGTTGTTATGTGATACCTGGCCCCAAGGGAAAAAGACACCATGCTTTAACAATACTTCCCCGAGAACAAAAAGAAATAGCTACAATAAAACCTCATTAGTAAAGAACAGTCAAAGACACAAAGAAAGCAAGAGAGCGTGATTGAGACAAAAGCAACAGACAGAGATCGAAAGGCACAGAAAAAGTAAGAAAGACAAGCCCTGTATGTGTTCATCAGGGGATGCAAGGGGCTGAAAGAAGTGTCTGACGATTTGTTCCAACATTCACACAGGATCCTGAAGGTACCAGTTACCGCTGACAGTTTCAGGTGCAATACTCATGCAATAATGGAGCTTGTGCCATTTCGGTTCATACGTAGACCTCTGTCTGACAATCCACTGCAAACTGAGAGAGCGTTTCGTTTAAAATCAAATAGAGGTCTTGAAAACAGAATTTAAATTTCAATAAGTTTTCCTTTTTGTCCCAAAGTTTATCTTTGAAGGCATCGTATAACTGGTATGTTATATGTTTAGTTTTTTCTCCTCAAATTATTCCTCACTTCAATTGACATCTGGCATTTGTACGGACATTTGTAATGATGGGCCACTTTGCACCAAATACCGTTCAGCATATAGATTCAGGTTTGGTCAGGAGTGTCAAAAGCCACTGAATATGGCCTGTGAAGTGTCTCTGAGACCCCTGACTTAACCTCAATCTATAGGCGACGAGCGACCTGTCATTACAAACGTCCTTACAAAAACCTCTTCCGTCAGATCAATGAAAGTGAGACTACACTGAAAAATTAACATGCTGGTGGCAATTGCTCTTTTGATGCTAGCTGACTGAGGAAAGTATCCACACTCACAGTTTGCCGCCCAACATCAAACAGACGTACAAAGCGAGTTTGTACATTCCTAATGGCCTGCGTGAATTACATTAACGCCAAGAAAAGCGATACAAAGCAACATAAAAAATCAATATTCACTTGCTTACTCAATGCTTATTGGATCGTTTCATGCAGATTTTGTTTGGGAGTTTAAAACAGCCATCAGTTTAGGTCAAGTGAACTAAAAGTAAATTTGCTGTAACTGCATTTACCCTCAGAAATAGCACACACAGGCCACACGGGTCAACAGAGACATATTGTTGTGCATTCAACTTCTATATTTATCGATACACTAACTGGTTCAACAATAGACCCACTTTGCAACAGAAATTTAATAACAGCTGCTACCAAACAAAGATCTCTGGAAGAAGTAAGATTATGAAGCAACTTCGTTCTGGCATTGTTGGCATTTTTGTGAGAAATACACAGCTGCCTCAAAGTAATTAAGCAATTAATCTGCTAATTGGCCAAATTGATGAATATATTTCAAAGAGGCAGATGGTGCCGCACATGCTTGAGGATGTTAATTTACGGTCCACCATTCTGGAAGTTTCTTTCACATTGGAACCAAAAAGAAATATATTAAATGAAATGGGCCAAATGGACTTCACTTCTGCTTATTCTGAGGATTTATCAAGTGTACTTAGGTTGACAACCTGGGAGCGAAATCTCAAAGGAAATCGCCAAACCGCTGAACCAAAAAAACAAACCGGTCCAGTGCTCTGAACATGAACATCGATTGTGGTGCAAAGTAATAATAATACATCTGGGCCAGAAACTAAGTTCTACCTCCTTGAGGGTTTTAAGGAGAGATGTACCAGAGAAGCTTAAAAAAAAACCCAGAAAGACATTTTGCTCAAGGGTGACTGGCAATTTTTCAATCTTTGAGAGAGTCTACAGCTCCCTAAAGGCTCCTGTAAAGAACATGTCTGTCTTCAATTCAACTTTTGCAAGTGCACTTTTGGTTTTGCTTGGGTGTTTTGGTCACAAACTTATTCTCAATTTTTCTGACCGCTCGCTCACATTCATATACAGGTCACACGCATTGGCCTGTTTGTTTTGTGGATACATATTACCTGTGTATCGCTGTATGAATGCTAAAGACAGTGTTTAAAGGGGCAGTTCACCCAAAATGCGGTTGCAATTTACTCACCCTAATGTCATTCCAAACTTCTATGATTTTTCTTCTGTTAAACACAAAAGTAGATATTTTGAAAACCTTTTTTTTGTCTTTACAATGAAAGTCAATGGGGACCAAAAACAACACTGGAGACATTTCAAAATATCTTCTTTTATGACAGTATTTTCAGATTTATTGAGTGATAAAAATAGATATCCCAAAAATCCCTTCTGTAAAAACCTTTAACTCTTATATGTCTACAAAACAAAACAAGAATTTTGAACCTAGCTTTATCTAATGTTCAGATTTAATTACATAATTGCATGTTTAAACAAAACATAAAAATAAAAATAAACCTTGTAATGCAAAACAATTGACTTGATGTACTTTGATTAATCAACTGGGGAAAGTATGGTGATATCTATTAACATTTTTTACCCTATTCACCTGTAGTGTCTTGCCTTAGATTTCTCAGGACGCTGGATAAGAAGGACAACTGTTGACTTTCATTTGCACTCAGTGAATTTGCTTGTGGGCCGATCCGTGCTGTGCAGCAAATTAGAAATGTGTCGCTCTGGGTCCCTGGCTGCTGTTTCTGAAAACGGGTTTTACACTTCACAGACCGTCGCCCCAAACTGACCCCGACCAAATTGCCGGGGGGGGGGGGGGGGGGGGGGGGGGGGGGGGGATGGAGCGAGACAGAAGAGGAGAGGAACAAAGGATGAGAGGTAGAGGAGTGTGACTGCTGAGAAGCCAAAGGGTCTCAGAGGGTTCTTGGAGAAATGCCTCGGGGAAGGTCATATACACCTTTCCATTTCTCCAGGCTTCAAAAGAGTCTCATATAAGCACACGGCAGAACCGACTGACAAGGCATGCAGCTCACATATTACCAACGGCTGCTGTTGAATGACCGTCAATGGTGAAAAATGCCTTTTGCCCCATTATGGGATAGTTATGGCATCTGAGTCAATGATAAATGAGATAAAGAAAAGAAAAAGTTTTTTAGGAAAAATTTATCAGAAATGTACTGTTTGCGCTCATGTTGGTTTCATACAGTATGAAGGGAATAACTAAAATTTTCATCAAAAGTTTATATGTAATGACTAAAAAACATCATGGTGTAACTAAAAAAATGAAAATAAATCAAAGATATACAGTACTGTGCAAAAGTCTTAAGCACATTAGTATTTTCACAGAAAATGTTTTTTTTTTCTGTAACCGTCGTGAGACAGGTTAGTTTTACCCTACTGATGTCCGTGTCGTTGCAATAGTAATCCTGCTCAGTACGAGAGGAACCGCAGGTTCAGACATTTGCTGCGTGTGCTTGGCTGAGGAGCCACTGGTGCGAAGCTACCATCTGCGGGATTATGACTGAACGCCTCTAAGTCAGAATCCCGCCTAGAAGGAACGATACCGCAGCGCCGCGGGACTTTGATTGGCCCCGGATAGCCGGCCCCCGGGCCGGCGAGGAAGGCCGTTCGTGACCGGAACCAGGGAGCGGCCGAAAGAGCGTCGCCCCTCTCCCCCTTATCGCACCTCAAGTTTGTGGAGAACCCGGTGCTAAATGACTCGTAGACGACCTGATTTTGGAAAAAAAACAGAAAAAAACTGAGACAGACTACATCAAGACACTTGAAGAAACCTGCCTGCAAAGCAACAGTACTGTGAGAAGTTTTAGGCACTTGTGTAAAAGTGAAGTGCCTAAAAGTGAGCATGCTTTTGAATATAATGTCATAAATAGATTTTATTTATCAATTAACTAAACCACCCTTTGCATTTAACACAGTTTTTGTCCAGGTACACTTGCACATAGTTTTTCAGGCTTTGCAGGTAGGCTTCTTCAAGCGTCTCGGAGACGTTGCCACAGTTCTTCTGGATTTCTTTGTTGATGAAGATGATGATAAGATGATGATGAGACAAGGTGATGATGAGATCAGATCATACTGGCTGTCGTCAGACTCCTTGTGCATACAAAAATTTCACTGGATTATTACAATTAATGGCAAAATGAATGTTTGGAAATGCAAACTGATATTTCATACTTAAAACCTACAGCATAATATATAAATAACTGGCTTAAAATCATTTCTTTGGGGCAAAAATATAGCGTGCCTAAGACTTTTGCACAGTACTGTACATATATTTATTTAAATAATTAAATGAATTAATTCTTTTTCAAAGGAGATTTTTTCATATAGTAAATATTAAATTTACAGAGGGTTATAACATGACATTGTACAATCTAAACTAATCTTGCCTTCTTTTAATATATTTATAATAGTTTATTTTATTTATTTTTGTTTGAATTTGAAATAATAATATAATTAAGGGTTTCCTTTGAAAAATATTTATTCAGTTGTATCACCATTATAACAGTTGTATCACCCTTAAATTATCATAAACACCCAGATATTAAAATCATGTTCATCACAGAATATGTGTTTTTAAGTTATTTTATGTATGAATTACATTTTTTTCAGTTGTGTCACCCTACAATTGTGACTTTCTGCCCCCCAAAAGTATAAGAATTAATTTAATTCAGAAATTAAAATCATCATCAGAGTCATGTCATTGATCTACCAGCTAAATGGACCATGCTACACACACACTATTTAATTCAGAAATTAAAATCATCATCAGAGTCATGTCATTGATCTACCAGCTAAATTGACCATGCTACACACACACAGAAATGAGAGTAGATGGAGAGTGACAATGAAAAATATTGAGTTTTCTGAAAGTGCCACTCATTTGGCAAACAGCAATTACCAGTCGTCCAGAGCTAGCCAAGCGTGTACTGAAGTTCTCCTCCAAATCCCTTTTTCCAATCTACACTGCTTCTATCAGAGTCATTGCTACTTATCACCCAATAACCTCCGTTCAGAATAATCCTTCAACAGTCCTAGTACATTACTGGCACTTTTGTGTTGCCTTTTAGTTCTGAATCATTGGTGATCTTAACCTTGATCGGACCATTGTGCCCTGTGCCGCCCATGACCACAGTCCCCGCAGGACGTGTCCATCAGCTGCTGCCGAAACGAGTGCGGTGTGGTGGCAGTAATTGAGTTGTGCTCAGAGAGCTGTCAGTCAGAGCTAACAACTCAGTGTCACACTTGCAAGGCTTCTGCACTTTATGTTTTCACACCTAACTGATTTCAGCCTTAAAGAGTTCTTATAAAGAGGTTCTTTAAAACACATATGATGTAAATTAATAGAAAATAAATGTCCAATCATGCTCATGAGCTAACGTGAAGATTTTAAGAATAATTTTTTTTAGCCTATTTTGTAGATGCCCTGTAAAGGAATTCTCGTTAAACTTTTCTCTTCTTTTAAACAATTCCAGATCTGTTGCTGATTAAGTGAGCCTTTGTGTAATGGACTTGAAATAACGGTGGACTTTTACTCTAGTGTGAAATCAAGCACCTTTCAGCAGATCCATGCAGAAGATTGTGAATTAGTGAACAATAGCCTATAGGGATTTACAGAGACTTCTTATTGAGTAGGGCCAATTAACAATAATGTGTGCCAAAAAGACCACCAAAAATAATGTCAAACTATAGAAAATAAGTGTGTTATTAACTAACAAGAAACTCTGATTAACGAACTAGTAAGTAATAGCGCACAGATGAAAGTGGTAGTTCACTATTAACTAATCAATAACTACTATTTTTTAATGCTTCCCAGAGAACTACTGAAAAAGTTTATTAACAATCAAGTAACTACTATTAACTAAAAAGAAACTCTGATTAACAAATTAGGAAGTAATAGTGCACATATGAAAGGGGTACTTCAATAACTACTATATTTTTTATGCTTCCCAGAGAACTACTGAAAAATTTCATAATTCATACAAAACTAATCAATAACCAATGCAGGATAAATGACTAGCACTACATTAACATTTGAACTGCTACTGTAAACGAGTACACAAGGTTGTTTACATTATCAATATGTAATAGCACAGCAGACTGTTAATAATTGGCCTATGCTGTCTATTTATCAACTGAATAATTTTAAAGAAATGGATTTTTAAATACAGTGGTCTGGACCTTACTTGTCCTGTGGCCAATTTTCCGGCATTCTTCTGGACTGCAATCACATCATTACCACATGGCACAAGCTGATTGGCCTCTGCTGATCTTGTACCCAATGAGATTGCTTGCTCAAAATTTAAATAGTCTGGTTCAATGTTTTCTGTATGCTAGTCCTGCACCGCGCTATCAGAGTTCCTCTGAGAGCCTCCACCTCCCCCAGCTCCACCTGCCTAGATCTGCTACGGGATCTTTGTATGCCGATGTATGCAGCAGCATATTTTACATGCTCACAGCAGTGTGTCTGAGCATCTATGAGCAGTAACAAGTCCATACTTGCTCTGCAGCAGCAGTGCAGATATACAGTATATATATATATACACATCAATCTGTAATTAAACTTTTATCTAACAATCTTATAGTTACTGAAATGTAGACCTTGTGAAATGTATAACTTCCATGTGTGGCAATTAGCCCCTGTCTCCTGTAAGCCCATGTGATGTGAAGTTCTGAAAATCATAATAGCGCAAACAAAATTATACAGGTGAAGACAATTAATAATTCTGACATGAAAGTGATGCCAAGCAACACACCAACTATTCAGATCAAACGAACGAAAACAAAGCTTGATCGTCCCTTTTTATCAGGCTCAAGATTGCTACATCAAAAGAGCTCATAATTTTATCCTGGGTTGGGGGCCCTTTGTTGTTGCGTTTACATTGGGAGAAGAGTTAACTGTGTTTATGGTAGTACTGCTAAAACGCAAGAGGGAAATGAGCTAATAATAACCAACTCTTACTGGATCCCCATCCAGGCTTTAATGTAATCCCTGGAAACGCAAGACAGGAGAAAATGAGATAACATTCAGCCTCTCGCTCTCTCTTTCTTCCTCGCTCTATCTTTCTTTCACTGTATAGGGCTGTCTTATGGATTTTGTCAATCCTACAGTATTTCTAAATTAAGAAAACAAGACATTTATATAACAAATGTATTTTCAAATTCTCTCTCTTTTTTTTTTGTTGCCATTTTGCCTATAACAACCTTCAAACGGGGCCGAGGCGTTGTTTCAGTCGAAAGTCTCCATATAAAATTCTCAGTCGTTCAGTCTGTCAGTGATGAAGGAGAGGTGAGGCCAACAGCCGCCAGGCATCGGGAAATGTCACAACTCACTGGCATTTATAATATCTGAGCTATCCCACACAGAAACTTCTTTAACTTTAAAAGTTTCAAACAGTCTTTTAAAAATAGATACAGCAACTTGGGCTTTAGGATCCATAGGTTCTTCTGATCGGTGTATTGGTGTGTTTTCCACAGATTTAGATTTTAAAACGGTCTTAAATGGAGCTTAACAATGTTTATAGGGTTTCAGGCTAAAAACTCTTGGCCATTTTTAAGATTGTATAAGCAATAACTCAAAATAAAAGAGAGATTTTGCTTCAATTAAACAATACATTTTTAATCAAACTCCTCCAAGATAAAATCATATCCACATTCATTTTATAGCTCTATAGTCTTATTGTCTGTCAATCATTTGTTTTTGTTTGTAAGCATTTTTATGAGAAACATCTGAGACAAAGTTCATACACATAAATGCCACAAAACTGAGAACTCCAGTAAGTCTCCTTCGCTTTGAAAGAGCAACTCCAGAGCTGTAAAATCATCTTCTGATCATTTCATTAATCAATGATTTCGGCCATAAGTGTGCAGAGATATGACAGTCCACACTCCAGTTCCCTTTCGAACGGTCACTTCGTATTGCGTAGCTATACGCAGTGGGGAAACTCCTTTTCCTCGATTTACTGAAGCCTTTATGTAAAGCGCATTTGCAGCTGCACAACTAGAACATGAGCGTCTGGCTCGCTCATAGGCTGCGCTGCGGCAACTGCACATCCAATGGCGCGGGCGCCAAGGGGTCGTGACCTCAGTCTATAATAGTCCCCGAATTCGCCATTATAGCAGATTTTACTCCTTCAGCGACAAACTTATCGTCTCTGACCATTTATTGAGCCTTCGCCGTCGAACAAGCCTTCAGCCTGAGCGAGCTACAGTTCAGCAGACTACACATCTGAACCGTGTTTCTCCTGACGCCATCTCTCCTGTGGCTATCCGGCGATATCCTTTTCAATATCTGTTTATTATGTGTTTATATCTGTATCAGCGTTGTTCCATATGCCTCGTGTTAAGCGAGGCCTAAGAACACGCGAGCTGCATTTAATGCCTGGGACTCTACCACGCAGAGAATGCACTCTCTGTCGGCGGATGTGCGGCCTGCGATTGCATGCCTATCTCCGTGCTGCGAACTCGGCTAGCTGATCGGTCCTGTTCGAGGGATATCAGACCCCCCCCCCCGCCCCCACCACGTGGCGGGCCTCGTCTCCTTCGACGGACCCAGCGAGGCAAGACTAACTCCGACGCTAAATGCTTCGGATCCTAACAGAGGCCGTCGCGGACCTCAAGCTCGAGTGGAACTAACCGTGCTAGCTGGCGCCGACCAGCAAAGCCGGCAAAACAGGCCTCTCAGCCCCGCCCTACGGCTGATGCCCAACGCTAGCCGAGGGCTTCCCGCCAAAGCCGTCCTAGCACGCAAAGGTAAGAGAGGGCGTGTGTCCCGCGCTTGCCGGACCACCCTCAAAGAAGCCAGCAAAACTTCCCACAACCCCCTGTTCAGTTCAGGCGGCTGGGGATTGTATTATTGTAAACAGGCCCGCAGCAGTGAGCGCGTCATTGCAAACAAACGCCGTTTTCACGGCGACCCAAATAAAGCACACGAGCACAACACATGGGTTCACGGTCCCCCTTCACTAGGCGGCCCCTCCCCTGTTGTAACACTGACTTTCCCACACACAAATGCTTGTGCAGTCAGTCCAACATTCAATGTGTGCACAAAATCACAATATATGGGTTCACGGTCCCCCTTCACTAGGCGGCCCCTCCCCTGTTGTAACACTGACTTCCCCACACGCAAATGCTTGTACAGTCAGTCCAATACTCAATGTGTGCACAAATCACAATATAAGGGTATCAGGTCCCCCTACGTTAGGCGACCAGCCCCAATCAGTGTGTCAAGCCCTAGCCTGGCAAGCTATCCCCGATGTGTCGAGTTGGGTCATAAACACTATAAAGGGAGGTCACTCGCTCCAATTCGCTCGCAGAGCCCCGAAATTTTAGGCGGTTCTCGAGACTTCGGTGAGAAGCAACGTAGGTCACGTGCTTCACACCGAAGTACAGAATCTATTAGCAAAAGGGGCGATGGAATTAGTCCACCCCCCCACCCCCGGACCCCCCGCGCGCGAAAAAAAAAAGTTTTTTTACAGCCGCTATTTTCTGATTACGAAAAAAGACGGCGGTCTCAGACCCATTCTAGATTTGAGACATTTGAACAAAGCTCTCATGAGACGGCCGTTCAAAATGTTAACTATCAAACATACCCTCGCGCAAGTGCGCCCGGGGGACTGGTTTGTCACAATGGATCTGAAAGACGCTTACTTTCACATTCAAATAAATCCTCGTCACAGGCCATTCTTGAGATTCGCCTCCGAGGGCCGGGCTTATCAATACACCGTTCTGCCGTTCGGTCTATCGTTGGCACCCCGTACATTCACGAAGTGTGTGGATGCAGCGCTTTCTCCTCTGAGACATCAGGGGGGGCGCGTGTTAAATTATCTCGACGACTGGCTGGTGCTGGCACAGTCGAGAATCGAGCTATTAGCTCACAGGGATTTGATTCTCGGCCATCAGAAATGCCTGGGTTTCACAATCAATGTTTCAAAAAGCAAACTAACCCCCAGCCAGAGCGTGATCTTTCTGGGCACAGTTTTAGACTCGAGAGCTATGACAGCGCGACTCACACCAGAGCGCGCTTTCGGTTCGAGCGCTTGCAGGCACTTTCAGATTGTGCGAGTGCGCGCCACTGAAGAAATTTCAGAAACTGCTTGGTCTCATGGCAGCAGCATCGCCAGTACTCCGAATGGGATTACTGCGCATGCGCCCCGATGCAGCATTGGTTGAAACAACGTGTGCCAACTCATGCATGGCAGTCAGGCAGCTTGCGCGTTATGGTGAATCACGGTTGTTTAAGAACCCTGATTCCCGGGCGAGCTCAGAACTGGCACCACGAGGGGGTGACAGTGGGAACAATTTCCAGGAGGAAAGTGGTTCTTACAGATGCGTCCAACCTGGGTTGGGGAGCAAACTAACCCCCAGCCAGAGCGTGATCTTTCTGGGCACAGTTTTAGACTCCAACCTGGGTTGTCGAGCAAACTAACCCCCAGCGCTGCACGAGGGCATGCCTGCATCCGGCCTCTGGTCGAGCAAGGAGCAGAGCTTATATATCAACTGTCTGGAGATGAAAGCAGTTGGGTTGGCCCTGAAGGCATTTCTGTCGAACCTCAGAGGTCACCACGTCTTAGTCCACACCGACAATACGTCAGTGGTGGACTACATGAATCGCCAGGGGGGCATCAGGTCAGGGAACCTGCATGCGATGGCGAGAGACCTCCTTTATATGGGCACAAACCAACCTGAGCTCTCTGAGAGCAGCACATATCCCGGGCGTCCAGAATGTGGCCGCGGATATGCTTCACGGGGCAACACTCCCCTCGGCGAGTGGTCCCTGAACCCACAGACGGTCAATCTGATATGGAAGGTGTTTGGCGAGGCCGAAATCGACCTTTTCGCCTCGAGAATCAACACCCACTACAAATTGTTCTTCTCGAAGAACAGGGACGCGCTGGCCCATGTCTGGCCCAACCGTCCCCTTTATGCCTTTCCCCCCCGTCTCGATGATTCCACAAGTCATCAAACGGGTCAGAGCAAGCGGTTGCCAGCACATCATGTTCTGACGGCTCGCCAGTCACCTGGTCGTAAGATTCCTGAAAGGTGCGAGGAGAATGAACCCCTCCAGACCTTCGTCTGTGCCGCCTTGGGACCTCTCCACGGTCCTGGGGGCTCTGAAAGGTCCGCCTTTCGAACCGCTCCAATCGGTTGATCTAAAAACCCTCTCGCTGAAGACCGCTCTCCTTATGGCGTTGGCATCTATCAAGCGAGTGGGAGATCTGAAGGCGCTCTCTGTGAGCCCTGCATGTTTGGAGTTGGGTCCAGATGACTCCAGAGTCATCCTCAAGCCCAGACATGGTTAAGTTCCTAAAGTGCTCTCAACACTGTTCAGAGCACAGGTGGTGACATTATCAGCCCTCCCCCTCCTTCTGCAGAGGATGGAGAGGTTAATCTTCTCTGCGCTGTCTGAGCGCTTAGAATCTATAGGGAGCGTTCTGCGTCTTTTAGACAGTCAGAACAGTTTTTTGTCTGCTTTGGTGATAGATCCAAGGGGGATCCAGTCAATAAGCAAAGACTGTCTAGATGGATAGTGGATGCTATTTCAATGGCTTATACCGCAGCGGGTCAAGTTTGCCCTATAGGTATCAAGGCCCATACGACCAGAGGTATGGCCTCGTCATGGGCTTGGTCATCTGGCATTCCCATTAGTGATATTTGTGATGCGGCCTGCTGGTCCTCGCCTTCCACATTTATGAGTTTTTATAATATGGAAGTGCCTTCCCTGCAGGCGAAGGTGCTTTCGGTATGATTAAGACCCGTCGGTGGCCGGCCTTGTCATATATTACTGTGCACAATCACATTCACATATATATATATAAAACCCGCTGCTGGCCGGTTGTATTTCATGCATAAACCCGCTGTTGCTGGTTATATTTACATGTATAAAACTCGCTTTTGGACGGTTATATGACATACAAAAAAACCTGCTTTTGGCCGGTTATATGACATGTATAAAACCCGCTTTGCCGGTTATATTCCATACATATATAAAACCCGCTTTGGCCTGTTATATTCCATACATATATAAAACCCGCTTTGGCCAGTTATAATTTCAATTATAAACCCACTGGACTGGTTATATGTTCGTATACTAATAACCCCGACAGTGTCTGGGTTCATTGGTGTAGTATATTAGGTTATTTCTAAATGATGTATACTATTTTAGACCTGATGGTGTCTGGTCTATTTATACATAATTATGCGGTTATGGCTTGTTCTGTATGCTCTGGGGTCCTGAGTTGCAGTGGCAGCCAGTTACTCAGTGCGGCGTTTTGCATGACGTCCCCACTGCGTATAGCTACGCAATACGAAGTGACAATTCGAAAGGGAACTACTCGGTTACTCACGTAACCTCAGTTCCCTGAGTTAGGGAACGAGTATTGCGTAGCCAGCCGCACTATGGTAACATGGCAAGTTGTCGCTTCAGTCGTTAAACCTGCTATAATGGCGAATTCGGGGACTATTATAGACTGAGCTCACGCCCCCTTGGCGGGCTCTGACCAGTATGACGCAGAGTGTTCTCATTGGTCGCACGTCAGAGGCGCCCGCGCCATTAGATGTGCAGTTGCCGCAGCGCAGCCTATGAGCGAGCCAGACGCTCATGTTCTAGCTGTGCAGCTGCAAATGTGCTTTACATAAAGGCTTCAGTTAATCGAGGAAAAGGAGTTTCCCCACTGCGTATAGCTACGCAATACTCGTTCCCTAACTCAGGGAACTGAGGTTACGTGAGTAACCGAGTAGTTCTCTCTCACCTCTGCTGGGAAACGGAAAAAAATGTTCAGAATTAAAGGTGCCATTTACACTACACCATTTTCAACTAAAAACTGAAAACTTTTATCAGTTTTGGACGTTCATGACAACAGCGTTTTAGGGGCCTGAAACTGCAAATGCAAAGTTTTTGAAAACTATACCATTATCGTCTCCATGTAAACTACAAACAATTGTGAGAACGGTGACATCATGCGCAGACATACTGCGTGTGCAGTCTATAGGCATGCGCATGTACTGTGTTGAGTTTATTAATGCTTCTCCAGAAAATAATTAATCAAAATCACCAACTAACTTTAATTCTGACCTCGCCAACTACCTGGTCTGGCATGCATAATACAATATTTTTAGTCTTTTTCACAGTTTCGTGTGAACAGGGACCGTTTTGACAATGTTGTCGTCTGTACGCAAAACATTTCAAAAACGCAAATTTTCCATTTTAAACATGTTTTACCATGCCTAATATCGATCTAGCTTACTGCGGGTGCAACACGTGTCTCATACTAGCCGCTTAGTAGCGAATGCACAGAGTAGCATTATAACATAACTTTCAACATACTCAACTGTATCTAATATGATAAAACAGCGCTGCGTTACCCCACATACGCATGACCGAAAGAAGTGAAGTGGACGCCTGCGGCATAATGAAAGCTTGAGTTGTGTGTCGGGCTTGTCTCTCATTAGCAATCGCTCCAGCAGCCTCATACTTTAAGCCCAACCCTGCTTCACATTACAGTAACTTTAATAAATCTTTAATACATTAGCTCATCCATGAACATGATTTCTGCCCAAGTCCCATCAGATTCTTTTTCTTCAGCTGTAGAGGTAAAGACAAAAACTCCAATGATTCTGCGAAACCATGCCGTCATCAAGCTACGCCTTTGTTTCGAATAAGCGACCTGTAGCGGAAAATGACATAATGTGCCTTTAACTGCAGTGTGTCAAAGTTTATCACATTGCTAATCACCAAGTCTGACTTTTTGATGAATTGAAGCCATGAATTGTTGATTAAGTCAATCAGCCTTGAATTTCATATGTCTGTATAATATATAGAATAGAAATACATTATAAAAAAAAGAGGGAAAACTAATTTTCACTCTATTTGCTTTGGAAGCACTGGCTGTCAAAAGGGTTTCTGGAGAATGTCACAGCATGGTAATTGTATGGCTTTACTAGTTTGTAAACATGCTTAAATAGATTCATATATTAATATATAATTAATTTGAATATATATTAATTCAATAGACTCTTTTTTTAAAAGTAGAAATTAGCTTGTACTTGAAAAATTATGCTGTCATTATTTCAACATCTTTTTAGTTTAGTTTTCCAACTGAAAAATAATTTATAACTGAATGAAGTTATTCTGATATTTTTAGATGTTTGCATCAAAATGTGAAAAATGTGAAAATAAATATTTGTACAAAATGTTTTAATTATCATTCATTTTTGAAAGTGTACATGAGGGACACGAATGGCACCTGTTTTATAGAATGGACAATAAATGCAAGTTAATTTCGGATTTTATTTGTATTTAAATCGCGACTACAATCATCAATATTTTCAGGTCACTTGAATTTAATTATAAGAGACAATCATGTTAGTTCACTCTTGAAATTAATTCGAACAGATGTGTAATTAAACAAAACACAGATGCTAATATGTTTATAGTTTAAATAAAGTTTAATTGGCTCTAAAAATCCAGATCCATTATAATCGGTCCTTCCAATTACACTTTATTATTCGAAGATGACACGCTGGCATGTTTCACTTGATTTCCAGCCATTGTTCCTACACTCATTAGCACTTAAACTCAATCCAATTAGACAAACAAAAAATTGGAATAACTGCAGATGTTGCCAAGTAGCTTAGCATCCTTGGTTCTCATTTGTGCAAGTCCAGATGGCAAAAATTCAGAGGATGATCAGTTACTAATTGGGCAGCTGCCACCTTAAAATCTAGAGACCTTTAAAAGTCACCAATTTCTGCATCTTGGTTGGCACATTTATGCTCAGGTCACTGTGTTACATAAAATAATTGGTCTGTTAGGCTTGGAGACATATTCCAAGCTTATGTTATCATATTGTGGGTTACAGCCACCTAGAAGTGTGCAATTTGTGTGTGTGTGTGTGTTGATGGAAAGAGGTATTGTATAAAGTGCAACAAGCTTTATTTGACAAATCCATTATGGCAATAGTGTACCCGTCAATGTCCGTTGCTATACCAACACGCTGAAGTGTAACTACCAATAAGGAGGTGGAAGAAAATGAGTTGACTTTTCGTTGCTCTGTGCTCTGTAATTAGTTTCCGACCTCCCGCCGGCCCAGGGAATAGACCTACTTGGCAGGGAAATAGACCTGCTGACCTCAGCAAGCTTGAAGACTTACGACAAAGTTCCTATGAAAGACTTGTAGCACATCTGCAATATGAGAACAAATTGGAGTTCATGTTATCTTGATTTGGACATGGGTGGAGGTGAGACCCAGTCAAAGCGATGAATAATAACAAATGTACTTCCAATAAACTCTTCAGAAAGTGCTTCTGTGCCAAAAAGTTCGTTTGTTCAAGAGCTTCCAAAATAAATTGGAAAGAGAATAACACAATAACACAAAGAGATAAATTTGATATCCTGTTCTGGGCACCAAAATTATCTTTAAATTTAATGGATCACTAAAATGTATGTTAGCCTCTTAATAATATTGTTCAAAGAATTTTAATTTTGTGTGTTACCTTCTTGGAATAGGCCCTCTGTGAAGATTACGTAAACTGTAAAAATAAGGATTGTTTTTCTGGTCAAAATCTGCTTTTTCAACTTGCAAGAACCTTCTGTAACTTTTTTACACAACATGAAAAATGAGAAGAATTCACTAAAAAAATTAATAAACCGATAAATATCAATGTCAGTGTAAAAATAAAAATGTAGAAGCGTAAATAAAACACATATAAAATAAATAGATAAGATATTTATTATTTTATATATTAAATAAACTATATATTTATTATTTTATATTGTGTAAAATATAAACACACACACACACACACACACACACACACACACACACACACACACACACACACACACACACACACACACACACACACACACACACACACACACACACACACGACATATATATATAGATTAGATATATGCCCCCATACATTTCCACAGCAATTACTCCGCATTACAAATTTTTTTTTTTTACTCACTATTTGAATTCCTGCAGTATCCACTTGGGAGGTTTTTTTTAGCTAGGAAAGTTCAGCTTGCATGTCTAACTCAGGCTAAACGCATTAGCAGTAAATTCAGACGTGACACTTTGTAGCTCTATGGCAGCCAGGCTCCATACAGATGCAAATAACCTTTCCTCTGTGTTGTGCACTACCCAAGCATCTCACCGTAATTATCTTGTCTTCCGCACATTACACATCCAAACGTGGCTAATAGGAAGTGACACGTAAGGTAACAGAGTCAAGCAATTAAGATGGAGGATTAATGAAAACCCCAGTGAACCCTTATGCCCCCCAAAAAATGTCATTCAGAAGATAAGGACAATGAAACCCCAATGGTGGGAGATTCCACTTTCTGAAAGCATTAAAAAAAAGAATGAGAGAAAACAAAACTAATGAATCAAATTTGAAGCCACACATTCATTTGTTTTCAAACGGCCAACACTGAAAGCGAGAAAAATGCCTTTAAAGTTTTTGGACTGAAACTAGATTGATATTAATTTTCTTCGAATCTGAGCATAGTTCAGCCTAACCATTCTGTCACAGGACATATCAGAGTGACAGTGACACAATGACAACTCAATTTTGACTAAATTTGTCTAAAATAATTCGTACAGCAGTACATTCAAGCTACCATTTTTAAAAAATAGTTAACTATATTGAAGCTATTAAGGGGGAAATATCTTTATAAATACATGTAAAACATCAGATAAAAATTTAAATTAGATAATTTATCTGGCAAAAAAACAATTACCACTTCAGTATTAAAATTAGCTACATTTTGCAATAATTACAACTAATACAAGTACGATAGAAAATCAATTTAATTTATACAACAGAAGCAAAAAACTACGAAACAACAGCAAAACAGAATGTTAAAATTAACAAGTAAATCAGTTATTTAATCAGTGAACTGTTCATTTGAATGACCTGTTCAGAGCATGAATTGTACTGTCAAACGCATCAAATGCTTTTGATGATCACCTCATAATAAAATATGATTAAAAAAAAACACAGCAATGCGCTTTGTATTGCTACACGTCTTGATTGAAAAAGTAGCTTGTTACTGGCAAGCTACAACAATTTTGTTCATGTATATAGTAACTCCACTGCCAGTAGCCATATCACCCTCTAGCCCAAGACTGGTTGCCCACTGAAGCTAAGCAGGGCTGAGCCTGGTCAGTACCTGGATGGGAGACCTCCTGGGAAAACTAGGTTGCTGCTGGAAGAGGTGTTAGTGAGGCCTACAGGGGGCGCTCACCCTGTGGTCTGTGCGGGTCCTAACGCCACTATAGGCCTATATGGACACTATACTGTCAAAGAGCACCGTCCTTCGGATGAGACGTTAAACCGAGGTCCTGACTCTCTGTGGTCATTAAAAATCCTATGGCACTTCTCATAATAGGGGTGTAACCCCAGTGTCCTTGCCACATTCCCTCCAATGGCCCTTGCCAATCATGGCCTCCTAATAATCCTCATTCATTGAATTGGGTCTATCACTCTCTCTCCACCTATAGCCGGTGTGTTGTGAGCACACTGGCGCCGTTGTACTGTGGATGCTGCACACTGGTAGTGGTTGAGGAGAGATCCCGACATGATTGTAAAGCACTTTGGGTGTACAATAGTACATATGAAAAGCGCTATATAAATGCCTCATTCATTCATTCATTCATAATTCATTCATTCACAGCAATGTATAAATCTAAAGATAAAGAGCAGGTATGCTGAACAGAGTCAAAGCATTATAAAGATGTCAGTAATGCCGTGCATGGTGGATAAGACCGATAAGATATCACTTCCCATATGTGCTACAGTGAAAATTCCAGTAAATCTGCTTTGATGTGAAGAAGCCATAACTGTCTCCATCACGCTTATAAAAGCAGACATGATAACGTACATATACCTCAGGCTAGATTAACCCAGATGGGAATACATTCTCTTGGATTTTGAGGACATTAATCCAAAGATTACAATCAAAAAACAACTCATCTACCATGCACAAACC
Source organism: Siphateles boraxobius (assembly GCF_051911475.1). NCBI lineage: Eukaryota > Metazoa > Chordata > Actinopteri > Cypriniformes > Leuciscidae > Siphateles > Siphateles boraxobius. The sequence continues at coordinate 7,665,679 of NW_027509192.1, read as the reverse complement.
ATTTGGCCAAACATGTAAACAATCTTCAGATTTCATGTCCTGAAGCCCCACAGACTTTCATTTTCTATGGGTGTTTTTGTATCTTGTTTGTAATTAGTTTCTCTTGTATGAGAGCAGTCTGATACCTCCCACTTTAAAAACGTACGTTCAATAAAATGATTAAACAAAAATGAAAAGAAAGGCTATGGGGAGAAAAAAAAGCGATGTTTAATCATTTTGTTTTTCAAATGCCATGCCACAGAGCCCCCCGAGCGAAAAGTTCAGACGTAATTGCTAATTCATATGGCTAGTGTGATATTGATTGCATACGTGTTGGACCACAGGGCAATTCATTTGGAATTTTCTCACATCTAACAAACAACAGGTGTGTGGTGTTGGGTTTTGGTGTGCTGTTGTCATTTGGGGGTTGAGGTAAAGGTTATTAAAATAAACGTTTAACACTGAGATGCATTTTTATGAATCGTCCTCAGGGTTGTGTGATGCATATTCATTGTTTTAATCTTGTTAAGGAAGCGATCTTTCACCATGTAATAAGCATGCAGATCAGATAGCTAATCGTGCGGCCTATCGCTAGCTCGCTCTGAGGCAATTCTTCATTGTCAGGCTAGCGAAATTCCCAAATTAGCTGCAGGCTAAAAAGTATGATGTCAAGTTTTGCTAAAGAAAATATGAACTCAGGACACAGAAAGGTGACATGGTCAGTAAACCATAGAAGTCATGCAGATGTTTGCCTTTATAGAACTTATGCACCAGAGAAAAAAGCACTGGTGAAGTGGATTTACTTATTGTAGAGTTAACAAAAGTAATCATGAGCATTGTAATGTTTGAAGTGGTTGTCATAACAAATGTCAGTAGACCGGAAAGATTTAAAAACGAGCGGTTCTTTCATAACTCAGTAAGATCTTACCTTCATGCTATGAAAATACAGAAGACAGAACACAAGGGGCGTGGCGCTGAAAAGGGGCGGGGCTACATAAGGTCAATAATGTGCAGTATATTAAAAAACAACAACTGGGTTACATGGTTGCAAATAATAAGGCTGCAAATGTAGCCCAAATTAAGCAGTTATTCACGCTTTGGATAAACTTATATTTCCCATAAATATAAAGAAAAATATCAGCTTTATCTCTTCTCAAATAATTTTTCTTACATTCTCTGACGAGTTCAGTGAAACAAAACTTCATCTGATATAATAACCAGGGAAAATTTAACTATCACAGCAAGACACTTTGTTTGTGATTATGCAAACAATAATTTAAATACATTAGCTTGGGACCGACAACCCTTCATCCCTGATTATTTCTACTTGCACAACTACTTTGAAAACTAACACAAAGGCTTCATTTGCACTGCATTTTTTTTCCAACAAAGTCTATGTCTGACTTGTATCTAGCACTGTGAGTGAATCAGCACTTTGTAATTGCATTCCCTTCTTATTCGTATGGGGGATTTAGCCATTTAACCTTAGCTACCTGCTTTTGTAATTGCCACTTATGTATTACAAACTTTCTTTTCTCAAAGTCACTTTGGTAAGAAAACTGTTTGCCAAGAACAAACCCCTTCCTGTCCAGATAATGTGCTTCTAAACCACTCTATAGGCTTGGGCTCAACATTTTCAGCATAAATTGCTATTTAAATACCTTGATTATTCATTGAGTAAATTAATAAGGAAAGTGACGAGCCATTGTTGTTTCTCCTGCATAACTCTGCCAATTGGCCTTTTAGAGTTTCCTCACTGTCACCGCCATTATCTCCAAATGATTCGTGTCATCTGGATCATTGCAGAAGCACTTATATCATGAATATGAATGATTTAAAACTTGATCTCTGACACCTATTTGAATATGCACACCAAAGACTCTGCATGAGACTCTGCATTAGACTCCGCAAATTACAGTTCTGTCATTTACTCAAGCTGAATGTTAGTACCAAACAGTTTAGGTTAACACTGAATGTTGTGTTCCACAGAAAAAAGAAAGTCATACAAGTCTGGAACAACATGAGGCTAAGTAAATAATTTGAAATTTTCATTTTTTGGGTGAACTGTCCCTTTAACTCTTCTCCTGCCATTGATGGAATTTCCCGACAATCTATGGTTTCACTGTTATTCGGTAGTGGGGCGCTAATACGCATCTTCTGAAATAGTACAGAACTTTCGGATTCCAAAAACAAGCGAAGTAGAAGCAGAAACAAGCGATAGAAGCATCTCTGACGCACTTCTAAGCTAACGTGATCATCAAACATTCAAAAGCATACAAATCAAAACGGCCAAACATTACCGAATGAGATGTCGAACCCAGGAAGAGTAATGACTGTACATGCTTTGGGGGTGTTGATGGAATCGATCTATGTATTAATCGTAGTTCTGAATTTGATCTAAACTTAGTCTTTGACAAAAGACTGCATAAAGCTAGATTAAAAAAAGCTCTGTTCTTTCTTTTGATATATTGCATATTCAGATTTTCATACAACAAAATATTCTGGGGGCCATTAAAGTTTTGTGAAAATTATAACAAATGCTGGTGCTGGCTGGCAAAAAAAAAAAAAAAAAGATGCTGACGTGGAAAGGGTTAATTATCAAAACCTACTGTAAAAAGTTAGAATTAATTTATCTGCTTGAATGACACTGCATTATTAATGAAACCCAACACAAATAAATCAACCGACGTCTGTACACAAAACACCTTAATGAGTTCAGAGCTGAGAGAGAGATCTAGATCAACCACCAGTGAATGCTTACCATTTCTGTCAGATCCTTGACCACAAAGACAACCCCAGGACAACACACAAACAAATACACGGTCTGTCATACCCTTAGGTGCTGGAAAAATCAAGTAATTAAAAAAAAAAATCACAAAAAAGTCACACCATATTTTGAGGTATCTACGACTAAAATATACACAACCATTCAAAAGTTTAGGGTTGGTGAGATTTTATATGTATTTAAAGAAGTCTTATGCTCTCTAAGGCTACATTTATTTGATTAGAAATACAGTAAAAACTGGAAAAAGTAATCGTGTTAAATTGTAAACACTTTATGTTTGTATCACACTACACTTTTGATCTATTTGTTTTTTATGTATTAATTTCTTTCAAAAATCTTACTGACCCCAATATTTTGAATGGAAAAGCCCACGGTAACTTTTTTTAAAATCAATATAGTCAATATAATTATTTTTATAACTAAATAATAATTATGTTTACTACTTACTGTTTATATTTTGTGATTTCATGAAGCAAAATCACCTTCATAAAATCCACATTCATTTATGAAATGGAATCGGTTCACACGGGACACATTCAGGTTAGAAGCAGTATTCTTACTCTACTAATTGATATCATAGTTACGTTATGTTCTAAGCACTGAAGTGAGTTTTCCATCTGAGCATCTGGTGCATTTCAAAATGATAAGACAGAACAGCACAACTAAAGTGTCATCACTACCTTTAAGACATCTGACACCTCCGGGAAAGTCTGTTTCTTTGACGTGCAGGTTTTGTACCTCATGCTTTTCGAGACAGGCTGAAAAAAGAGCTGAGATGGACCTCCTGACCCAACAGATGTGGCTCGGTACAAACCCAGCTGCCCAATCCGCCCTAAATCTTGATTTAAATTTGAATCAGTGATCAAGTCATCTCAGGAAACATTTCAGTTTAGTTAATCGACTTAATTTGAAGGAAATTAGTTTTTTTTAAATTACATTTATAATGGCACACTTGATTTAGTGTTAATGTACATTTTCACTCTCCTCTTGAAACTCAAGTGATACCAAATGCTAAAATGTCTATTTCTAATTCTCCAGTTCTGGATATTTTCCCTACCCAGCCATTTGTAAGAATAATAGCATAGCTTTTCAACTCAGAAGTGTCTAGTCCCTCATCTTGCATTACTCTCAGTGAAGAATCTAGTGAAACATGCTTCAAACTGTCTAAATGAAAGACCTTTACAATCTCCTCAGTCCACATCTTCCCCTTTCACAGAGTTGAAGTCTGTCTTCAACCTCCTGTCACACTCTCCCTCATTCATCTTGAAGCTCTACAGCCAATCATCTCTCAGTCTGACAGGACCGCAGTGGGACTATTATGGGTACGGGTGTGAGTTTCTGCTAGAAGGCAAAAACTGCTGAAAGCCTGATCTGTAATGTTCGATACAGCTTAGACTAACAACACATCCAAAAAGTACCATGTTTTTTTTAAGGGTACTATGGATATACTATGTTTTTTTTAATTTTAGGTACATGGTACATTGGACAAATACCCTGATATAATCATTCAGTACCCTGGTATAACGTCAATGTACCATGGTGCAGAAATTGTGAAACAAATTTTGACCAAATATTTTCAAATAAGACAATATAGATTATTATTATGTAAATTGTGGCCAATAACGAATACGTTGCTGTACAAATTCTACACAACTCTGTCTAAATAAATTAAACTAAACTAAATAAAAAAACATTTTGAATGGTATTAAATTAAAATGAAATAATGTGAAATTAAATAATTGCAATTATTGCAACAAATGCAATTTATTTAAATTTAATTCACTTTTAATTTATTAATTATAATATAACGGTACAGTAAAAATGTACATTACCAATTAAATATCCAATAATATTGACCAAGATACACACACACACACTCACACACACACACACACACACAATGTCAACATATTACTGATAAAAAAATACCACAAAAAAGTCAATTAACCTACAATACTTTGCATTTCTTTTTACTAAGACAAACATTGTCTTTTTTTATAATGTGTGTGCACCAATAAATCAAGCAAAAGGAACCAGGTTAAAAGGACACTCTTCATTTGATTATGACTCTACAAATAGATAAAACTATAAACAATAAAATAATAGATAAGCACCTTTACAAGCCATTACATATCAAATTCTTAAAGATGAACTGAACTGAAATTTGAAAAAATGTGATATAACAGATGTACTTTATTTATTCTCATTGGTACAATTATTAAAATGGCAGAATTTGTTAAAAGGGATAAAATGGTACGTTGAAAATGTTGTTGTTGTTACACGGGCGCCGCCATGTTGGATTTCAACATTCGACTACGTCACTGGCATGGTAGGCTAATCCGTTGCCAACCAACACCAGCAGAGCTAGCTTCTCTCTACCCCCTGCCTTGTCAACAAAATTATAGTTTTCTAAATTTCTAGTGTTTAATCCTGGGTACGAGAGACAGATGTGTTGAAAACGTCAATGAGTATATGAAGCATCTGACATCAAATGTTTTATTTAGCTACTAGTCCAACGTATACTAGAATCCTTGATATTCGGCTGAGGGGAAAAGATGTAACGTTAGTTCACTTCATAGGATGGGAACGGAATCTTATTCATCCTTCCCAAATGCCCCCTCGCCCAAAGAGTGAACTGCCGGTACGCTGTTAACTTTAACAGTCTGAGAAAAGGATATAAGTTAGCCTAGCCTAGCCCAGTCGCCAATTCGTAAAAAAAAATACACTGTCACATACCGGCTACTAATGCGGCGCTCCAACGTCTCAGCTCGGACATCCCTTAGAGATAGCATAGCCTCCTCCAACACGTCTCTCTCACCGCACAGCATCCGAAATGAACAGTGCATGGTGATGCATTTTCGCCGATCAATAAATGTTCCAGGTTGACCTCTCTGCAACAGATCGACTCCGGTGCAGTGTCCATGCTCCAGCAGCGCCCGCGCCCACGCATGCACCCGCACCAGTCACTTCCCCCAAACGATCCTGTACTGTATGTGGAGCCTGAAACTGGTCGTCCTCCACGTGGTGGTAGTCAGATACTACTGGCCTTTCCCTCACATGTTCAAATGCCAAACCCGTGCCATTAAAATTACTCATTTTCGTGTGTGTATATAGGACCTGCAGCTGTTGCCTATATACCTTTGCGGGTCCTACCATGCCAGTGACGTCATCGAAATTGCCAGCGTAACAAACGCAATTTTTGTGCTGCTTAAAAAAAGCTTTGTTGATATTTTTAGTTAAAAATTTTAATGTAATTTACTTTTAATTGTCATAAACAACATGTTATCAACGTTGATTTTTTTCAGTTCAGTTCATCTTTAATGGTGAAATTGAACTAGAAGTAAAATGACCTGCTCAAAATTCAGGAATGACGTCAGTGTGTAACAGGTGTGGAGACCTGCGTCAATCAACAAGACAGACCATTCAAATGGGCATTCAGACACGCATAAGAATCGTAACAGTTTTTTTTTTTTAATCGTTCGCTGTCTTCGCTGGCCTTTTGAGTATGCAGGCTTCTCAGCTGTCAGTCAGGCAGTGCGTGTGAGCTTTGGCCTTGTCAGTTTGTTTTGTGCACTGTCTGACCTCCCTCTGAATGATATGTGTTCTTTCAGGCCTCCCAGAGCGTTACCACAGAGCCACGCAAACCAAATTACGGAAGATTACTGTCAGTCGGCCCTTTGCTGCCAAGGTCTCATTTACATAGGGAAAACAAGGCAGGGAAAGGGGGCCATTATTGAAAACGGATTTATGAGGGATCCCTCATGAATTAAAGAAAATGCATTGCATAATGTGGCTTTATTGTGTTTTGTCCAAGTGCCGGGTTATGAAGACTGTACCGACATAGAGGGAGTCGAGGGACCAGGACGCTGCCTCTGAATCTCAATATGGGAAAGCTAGCCATTCTTTTACATTCTTTGGATGCTGGAATGAAGTGTCAAGCACTTGTTCCTCTGGGGAATGAACATTGTGAAACACTGAATCCTGAAATGTCAGTTTTTTTTAATCCACTGCTATGTCTCACAGCACGCTAATTTCTGCAGGAACAATGTTTCAAAAAATTTCAACAACGTCAGGGAGAAAAAAGTGCTCTTGTGTTAAACTATCGACAACATCGCATGAATAATCACAACATGAATACTCATGAGACGAGGCAAAAATCAAGATATAATTTCACAAAAGTTTCAAGGCCGCCCGAGAATATTTTGTTGTTTGAATATCTGAACATGCAATATAGCAAAAGAAAGAACAGACCATCTGCTTTTGAACAAAAAAACATATTTTATTCTAGCTTAAAGCAATCTTCTTTTTTTCATTCAACACTTGAATGTGATGATCGAATACATTAACAACCCCAAAGCTTACACATTCTTAAATCTCATCCTGGGTCGAAATTTCATTCGGTAACAGTAGGCATTTTTGATTTATATGCTGTTTAATGTTGATCATGTTATTTTATATTTGCATTTGCTTACATATGCTATTGATTGTTTCTGCTTCTTCTTCACATGTGTTTTGATCTGGAGATTCAGGACTCTTTCAGAAAATGCATATTAGCGCCCCCTACCGCATAACAGTGAAAACACGGAAAGCTGGGAAAATAGTTTTCACTGTAATACACTTTAGTGCATGCTGGGAACAGGGCGAATGGGACTATTTGAACCCCAAACGTTCATTACTTCACCTCACTTGCTATAATCGTTGGTTTGACTTTAAAAAAAATTATATAGTAATAAAAAATTCCTTTCTTGTATTCCAGAAAGTTGAAAACTTTGGAATAGCAACTAAACCAAAAAACTCTCAAATGATTTTCCCAATATAATTTGGTAAGAGCTGGAGCCATGTTTTAGATGCCTATTTTCAATTCAAGTAGTCAAAGAGAGTCTGTAGGCTTTAAAGTGTTGTATGGTAGCTAAGATTCCTTTTAAAGTCTGTTGACTCAGAGTTGGAAAAAAAATAAGAGTACATCCTGTAACATGTCAGATGTGAGTGCGTAGCATTTGCTTTTCTCACTTGACAGACTTGGGAGACTTGGGGCTGAGTGGATCGCAGCAATTTCCTCTGAAAACGAGATGTGGGGTTCAGGCGAAAGTGAAAGAGGACATGGTGGGCGGCCCGGCCTCATCTCACGCGAAGATGGATCACCCAACAACCAACTAGTTGAGATATATACTAAACTCAAAATCTGTCGAGGCATCTAGGCTATAATACAGTTGGTTGAAAAAAGATTAAAACATCAATGAGTAAAACAGACCGCTAATATAAGTTTCTGCTGATGGATGTGCCTGTGTTTCATGTGCGAGTAGCTGTCCCATCATCTGTTAGTATGTAAATGTATCGCTGACATCACAGTTCTTCATATGTTGGTGTTTTGCAGTTCAGCATGGTAAGCGAAGGAGCCAAGCCGCTGTTTTCATCATATAAATCTCCTGTCTGGGAACATTCTGACATTACATCAGTGATGGTCCAAAAAAAAACAAAAACAAAAACAGTCACTCTTTGTAAACTTAGTTCGATGCGAGTGCCGTATGCTCTCATATAACCGGTCATTTACGCTGTCATCACCTGTGTGTTGATATAACACGCGAGCACAGGTGGGACCAAAACAGCACACATTGCCTTCTGTCTTTAAACAGGCACTAATTCGAACAGGCACAAAACAATAATGAAAGCGCTGGGCAGGGACAATAAGGACTGCCCGATGGCCCAGGGCCAGTGTTAAGACGCCCGGGACAGTTGACAGAACTGTGTGTCATCGTGTCAAAAGTTTATCATTAGCACAGGTTTTTAAGCCTTGTCAATTTAAACATCGAAGCACAGGAAGTAGTGAAAGAGAACTTGCGTCTAAGATAGTGCGTTAATACTAAATTGACTATGCTTTCAAGTCTTCTTGCGCTTGAACGGACAAATTCACACAAAAATCATGTCAACATAGCCGCCTTGACATGCAAACATAGTCGGTTATTTCTTAAGTGAGCGTAAACAGTCGAGAAGGACAACACATACGTATCAGCATTAGTAGTGAACCTGTGCATTATGTCTTAAAGTGACAGCATAATATTCCTGCTGCTGTCTGTGTTTTTAATGTTAATCAAAAAACAAAAGACAAAAAAATAATAATCACTCACTGCTCTTGACTGAATAACTTTTTTAACTTTAATAAGGATTAATCTTCATTTAACTTATACAGTGAAGATTATATGCAGTGTTATTTTAAATTGGATTTATTACATTTCACCTGGAAACAACTAAATATGCTAACAAAATCTTTAACATTTTGCACTGTTGGAAAGGAGGTTCTAGAAACTGTACTGCACTACTTTTTACCCTTGCCATTAGTTCACTTGACATCTCTATCGCTCCTCATTTTATTTGAAGGTTGGACTTAATTATCACCTGGTAATAATAAACTGGATTCAGTGTCTCTATCTATATCACACAATCATCTTTCTTTCTCTCTCTTGTTCATTCTTTAATTTACACAGGAAATTAGTAAAGTCAAATTTCATCTATACATGCAGCCACCAGGAGTGGCTCAAGGGATAATCTTTTCCTGAGCCTTAGCAAGGTATCACATCGCTGTCAAAGAAAGCACAGCTCCATATCCATGTAATACACCCAATCAGCCCCGCTCCATTGACCTCTACATCCAGAGTGTGTCACTGTTAATTACATATACAGAAACAACTCTATTAACACAAAATGCTTCAGAGGTCTCTAACTGGACAAAATCAAAGAATAATAATTATTTTTTCGTATTCTAATATGAAGTCTCATACAGTATGAATCGGTTTACTCAATGAAAAAAAAATGTTTTAATGAGTTATAGCTAGTTCTAGGAGGTCTGATTAATCTTAGTGAATCAGTTTGTTCAGATGCTTCATTATTTCGCGAATCTTTTTACCCCCCAAAAATTATTCAAAGATCCGAGTCCCCAAATATAAAATAAAATAAAAATATTCATTAAATCATTAGAGTCATAAGTCATTAAAATAATACTTTATAATAGATTTTAATTATTTAATGAATACATTGTTTATTTTATATATTGTAAATACATTTTACTAAAAAATACACACAAAGCCAAAGCAATTTAATGATTGCACTTATCCAGAAGCAACGCACAGTACTGCAGTTTAGTGTCTGAAATAATTTGTGTTTTTGAACACATCAGAATAAATGAATAAATGATTCAATGACTCATTCTTGAAGACAGGCACTTGATTTGTTTCTGAAAGAATCAGCATACTTAAAACTAAAACAGTTGAATTAATAAATCAATGACTCACTCATAAAGTGAAAAAATCCTCTCCAGTGATGCACAGATTGCACAAACACTTGCTGAACTGTGTCCAATAACACTCCACTTGTGCATCAAATTTGAGGACTGGATATTTCATAAACATTTAAAATATGCTATTTCACTGCTACTTGTTCATATATAAAAAAAATTCGCCCAACACTGATAGGTGTTTTCAGGGAGGTTGTTGGGAACGAGCGTTGGAGGTTCTCAGGATTAGAAGAGGAGCTTTGAAAACACCTGGGGGTGCTTGGAAGACTCAGTGCCAACCCTAAGCCACAACACAGAGCTTTGTATGGTGATCTTAGGCTTTGAGTCCCTGCTATCACAGCAAAGTCCATCCCAGATGTTTCACATTCCGTCATGATCCAAAGGATTACAGGAACACATGAGCTGGGCACCTATGGACAGCAGTGCTTATGTAGGGTGCCACACACACACACTAACGAGGAGGTGACTGAAGTTGTGTGCACAATAGAGGGTTAATTTTGTGCTTGCACAGCCAATGTCCCAACTTTAAGCTCCGAAACCCTCAGAATACTAGGGTTATAAAAACAACTGGTGTGTATCAATAGCCTACTTTATGAAAATAACGATTTGACGTCGAACATGCCGTCATGTTCTGAAGGACGATTTGGAGAAATTGCAAACGATAAAAGTTCCAAGGAAACTGTTGTTTGGCCCCACAGCTCTTCTATACTGTGAGGACTGGGTACCTTGAGCTGTATGTGTTCGTTGAGACACATTCGTTCCCATTAGCTACTACAAGCCCAATTCTTCTTTCTCAGCTAGATGCAAAAAACAACACAAGAGTTGGGAACAAATTGTAGGGCTGCTACTCTAGCTGATTATTACGGTGTTCTCGAGCACTAAACACACATTAAAGAACTTGCTCACTGAGTGGCATATCTGCTACCAAAAGGCCTTGAAACAATTTGCACAACCTCATTGTTCTTTTTTTTTACATCAGTAATGCCTATTGGAACCACCGCCAGAAGAAGCATTAGCTTTGTTTTTTCATACGCCAATGTCTCCGTGCAGCATCCAAAGCAAAGCTGACAGGCAACCTGAAACCTGCCAGTCGGCTGAAACAAGACAATTGTTCTCAGCTAGAGCACTGAAATATCTTTCTAAACAGTGCGGCCGTCTGCAGGGCCAGGTCGGGCTAGAACGGACAATGGGCCCAGCAAGCAGAAGTTTCGGGACGGTGTGGAAGAATCCGATGGATTCCATCCAAAGCCCCACAAGCTCAGCCTGCGGGAATTAGGCATTAGGAATGTTGTCATCGCAGCTTGAGATGGAGACAGGCACAAAACGGAGAGCCAAAACTGACTCTTTACGGTCCCTTTGGTGCTTTTTACTCTAAAGTGGTCTTCTGTTGGATCTGGCAGGACACATCCAAGAGAGAAATGAGATGTTAAATCACAGAAATAAGCAAAAATTAGTCTGTCTACCCTAAATATAGTTTCCATGGGGACTGACTTCATTGTTAATTGCTTTTGAACACCGCAATGGTAGAAATTTGTTGTTTTGTTGATGACTTGCAATGCTAATGAGTAACTGAGGGTTTCTGTGCTAGAAACTTATCTCAGGCTAACACAATGTGCATACGTTCAAAATTCTAAATTGCTGTCTTGAACACTTTCAAAAAAATGCAAATCAGTTGCAGTTCTTTTTTGTGGAACTCAATAAGAGAAAAATATAGTGTCTTTATTAAGAATTAGCATCAAATGAATGAATTAGCTGAAGCTGAATGGTGTAATTTTTTCAATGTTAAAATGCTTTCTCCATTCCAGCTTAATATGCACAAACAACTATGATACATATGCAATTAAAATGAATGATACATACATATATATATATATATATATATATATATATATATGCAATTAAACTTACATGCTCACACATTTACATACATACATTTGGGGTCAGTAAGATTTTGTTTTAAAAGAAATTCACAGAGGATGTATTAACTGGATCAAATGTGACAGTAAAGGCATTTATTGAGAAAAGATTTCTATTTCAAATAAATGCTGTTGTGTTAAACTTTCTATTCATCATAGACTCCTGAAAAATATATAATGGTTTTCATAAATAATTAAGCATCATATTTGTTTTCAACATTGATAATAACAATAAATGTTTCTTTAGCAGCAAATCAACATATTAGAATAATCTGTAGGATCATATGACACTGAAGACTGGAGTAATGATCAGAAAATTCAGCTCTGCATCACAGGAATAAATTACATTTTAAAATATATTACAATAGAGAGCATTAGAGGCTTCATTCAAAAACATTTAATTACAAAAATCCTACTGATCCAAAAACCTTTGAACGGTAGTGTATATTATGATTAAACTATGATCCACTTTGGTGACACTAAAGTGGCACATAATTTACACAAAAAGTAAAGGTTTAAATTATGTTAAACTACTCAATGATAGATTCACAACTGAAATGCAGTGTTTTGGCAGCAGCACTGTATATCACAGGGATATAGACCGAAGACAAGTTCTGACTAAAGATGCTTAGCAGCTTTAGCTTGACAATTAACACAAGGGAAGAGGCACATCATGTTCAGTGGGTCAGCAAAAACTAAAATTCATATCAATGCTGCAATGTTTACCACAAATTACCACATACAGACCCCAATTAATTGAGATTGCTAAGAGGAACAAGCAAACACAATAAAGATTCTCAGGGCCTATTTAGCATGTAAATCGAGAGCACCCATACTGTTAGTACAAATGAAAATTTCACCGTTGTATATACATCGTAGTGCTCCAAAAGCATTAAGCATCCTGTCCTGCTTCATTCCAAAGCACATTTCATTCACTTCCCATTTGCCTCACACTGTGCTTTTGATAGATTGTGGGATAAATATATCATCACCAAGATAAGATGATAATAATATTCATAATGACATAACAGCTAAGTTGGAACAACAAATGTTAAGAAATTGCCTCAGAACCTCCTGACTTACTGTGTTTGCTGATGTCTGAGATCTTGCATCGTGAAAAAAACGTCTGACCTTCCTAGAGTCAGTTTTATGACACCTCTGTAATCATGACGTCTATCTCATTAACTAACTGAAGCATGTTATAATGCTATTCCAATTTTTTATTCCAAGTTAAAGGTGTCTGTGGAAATGTGGACCATAAGCTCAAGGTCAAAACTTACCATGGGACTCTGGGAGAGATGAAAATTACATATTTTAATCATCATAAAAAAAAAGAGGGAAAAAGATGATTTGAATTCCACAGCCTGGCAATAAAAAAAGACCAGAAAAGATTACATCTCTGTCCATGCACTAGCTACGGGAAAGAAAATTACAGCTTTTAAAAGACCTTTTGACTTTGTGATACTAAAGTACCTGAAGTTTTAAAAGGTACAGCCATTGAGCAAACAGTCGTAAACAAGATAATAGTATAATGTATCACTAGAGCGATATGTCTGGCATAATGCAAATTGTTTTGTTTTATCCTATTATAAGCGTTAGCTCGTTATAGGATTATTTTCCCCACATTTTAAGGTCAGGCTTTGAGATTTCAATAAAAAACAGAGAGAGTGTGCTAGTCCATACTTACAAAAGAAAGCTAGTGAGCTTCTCTGCAATGGTGTTGAATACGTATTTATTACTGTGCTCCTGTCTAGCGTCGCATTTTGAATTCAGAAGAGACTCAGCCGCAGTAACGTGATCTATGACTGAAAATTTATCCGCACAGCTCTTTTCTGCTGAGAATGTTCTGCGATTGCATTCCCGAAAGCAATGTGCCTAATGGTGAAATTATGTCTGCCAAAAATGACAGTAAATGACTGTGATGTTTTTTGTAAAAGGCTTTGATGACTGATTTTACAGTAGGATGTTCGTAGCGCTGCAATATTTCTGGAGGTTGCTTCCTTTAGTGTGTATAGCAGGGAAAATTTACCACTAAAAAAGTCTGAAATACCATTTTATGCTAAAAGCTTTACAATTATCAGAAGTATACTGCGAATAGTGCACCCAAAAATAAAAAAATAAATGTCTTTAATGCTCTTTATGTTTCAATAAAAGTAAATGGTGACCACTGGCTATCATGAAGTACCATAAAAGTATAATAAAAGAAGTGAAAAAGAGACTTTTATGGTGATTTTGTAGCTTGACAGCCTCTACTCACCATTCGCTGATACATGCATGTAACAGCAGCATGAACATTGTACTAATCATCTGAATTTCTCACAAATTTTTTTTCAAGGGTTTGGATCAATATGAGGGTAAGTGAATGATGGCAAAATTAAAAAATATTAATTAAAAGATGAAGAACTAAGTAACAAACAGAGCTGCAAAGCATATCAGTTCAATAGGCCCATGTGACAGATTCCCCCTCACTAGGGTTACAAAGTGTCCGCACTGTCTCAAAGATTAATGACATGTCAGGTAAAACCAACCAACAGTATCAGAACTGAGATCAAGCATGTGGAAAAAGCCCTGAAAGCACAAAAGAGCTGTAAAATAAATGGACAAGATAGAAGAAAACTAAATAAATTTTGAAATATGATAGACACTCGACAGCATCAAGAAAAAAAGTAGCTCTATTGGAAGGTGGCTTTGTGTACTGCACTTTTGTATTGTGTTTTGCACTATGTGTCTTTGTATTTTTAATATTGATTTTTCATTGTTGTAACTTGTTTAAAGTTTGTGAATTTTCTGGTTTGAGAACTGTGTAGACAGGACTTTTTGACAATGTACTTGTTTGCAATGCCAAACGAATCAAATGTTGACAGCCTGAAAGTGCCTGTAGTATGAATCAATAAATATTTGTGGATAAATTCGTCAACCATGTTCCAAGACAATCAAAAAAAAAAAACATCTTCCAGATACATGTGAAAAATGAAAAACGATAAGATATCTTATGGCCTACTGAGAAGCGAATCATATTTCTCATTTTGATATTGCTATGCTGCAGAAGTGTATTTAGAAAAATACTTGATTTAGAAAAATATCATATATATTGTTTATACACACATATGTTTACTTAGCTATCTAAATAGGGAGATTATATAGACTTATATTGTTTTAATATGCACCTAATTATAAATACTATAACCTAACCGGAACCTTTCAGCATTTTTACAATAAAAAAAGAAATAAATCAAACAAACAAACTGTATTTACTTTATTTTTATGCCATTTCTACAAATTATGTCCTCCAAAGGAGTTTTTGTCAGGTTTAGCTCACTTTTGAGTACAATTTTGTCCCCAAAATATGGTTGTATATAATATTTATTCATAAAACAATCTGTGTATAAATAAAGAATAATTGCCTTTTATTTTGTAATACTAATAATTTATTATATACATTTATTTATAATTATTTTATCTCACACACACACACACACACACACACACACACACACACACACACACACACACACACACACACACACACACACACACACACACACACACACACACACGGGCTAACCCAACGCTTAATTAGAAATTAATTTGTCCAAAACATAATGTCTGCCGTATTTGCATGTGTGTGAAGCAGAAAAAAATCTGTGTTCATCATTCTGAGATCCATCATTCTGAGATGTGTCAAGATTTGCACTGCAATTCCCAGTGCATTGTGTAAAAGACAAATGGGAACATGTAGGGTATGAACCTTTCCCAGGCGACCTTTAAAATCCTCATGAGGAAGCCTGTCGTGTTAACACTGAATTATACTGCACACACCTTCCTACAAAGCTGCTAAATGACCTTCCGTCTCAGACTGCATGCAATTGTTAACGTGTCTTTCAAGAGGCAGAAATTAACATTAAATTATAGCAATGTGAAGATTAGCTGATACTGACTAATGTGTTTAATTAAGATGCTAGGCAGAACCCTCCGTTAACTGATCAACCTTTGACATGTTATTTCCAACACCGTGAGTGCGTGTAAAACTTCAGAAACATAAAATGAGTGCCAAGCAACTTTTGATAGAGTGAAAGCAATAAGTCAGCTAATGGAATTTGATTTTGTGGGTGCTGACAAAACTTCATATCAATTATTATAGATGAGAAAATTCAGCAAGGGCATCTTGATTCATCCTAGAGACTCAAATCTTTTGATTAAATTCACCAATAAGATTCATTACTTCTATGGATTACATCATTAGTCTGACATAAATGCCTTTTTGTCTATTATGAGTCACTGAATCACTGAGACATTCATGACCAAAACAAGTCTTATTTTGCTCTTATTAAACTTTGCATGTCAACAAATTTGTAAAAAAGACAAAAAAATAGCTTTTAAGCCCAATAAGCTCTTTCTCCACTAAAGGCAATACAACAGATTTATTAGTGTTTCCTCCATTTTATCGACTAGGGTCAACTTTTATCAAGCAACCAAAGCACTCATGCACTCCACATTGGAGAGACTTCAGTGAACAAAACATTTCAGAGTTAGTGGAAGTGAAAGAGAACGATTTGAAAGGTTAGTTCAAAAACACTGATTTGTTTGCTCAAAAAAAAATGTTCAAAAACACTCATTTACTTCATTCATTCAGATTCAACTCTTTTGGCTAGTTTTACAATGTTTAAAATAATCCTAAACAAACAGCGTCTTGAGAAAATGTAATGAACCTGATCCTGGCCAACAAAGAACTTTAAAAGTCAATCTCTGCTGTTTAAATGACAATAAGAAAATAAGCTGATAATCCCAAGAAAAAGACAAATCTTGGTCAGAAAATCAAGCGATTACTTCAACATTAGCTTTTAAGTTAAAGTTAAAGTTAATCTGAATGATCCTGAAATCTAAGCTTGTTGCACTAAGCCGGAAGGCCTACCTTTTGTCGAATCTCCTCCTCCATTTTGACGGGTGATCCATATTCAGCCACTTGCTTGACTCCTTCACTGGCAAAACCTCCGTACTCCCACAACACGTAGCTTCTTGAGTGAGAAGCACCAATGAGAGCCGACCAATGATTAGCACGTCCTTTGGGGCAGAAATAACAGTGAGCAAATAATTGATCTTTCGAGCTGGAGATTTATACAATGCTAAATCCAACATAGCCTACCAGTTAATTGCTCTTTTGAAGTAACTTATATTGTTCTCTAGCGTATATCTTAACACATCTAAGCTTCTACACTTCTCTCTCTTTAAAGAGCCTACCGCATACATCAATGTCTGTTTCCACAGACCTATTAACTAGTGGCAGTGCGCTCTGTGACAACATCTGCCCAGCATCTCTTATCTCACAAAGTATCGCAGCCCAGGCAATCGTCTCGCCTGCTTGCCAGACAGTAAATAACAGATTGGATCATTGCTGCCACACACATAGGTAACAGAACCAGCTCTCCTGCTGACTGCTATATTAGCAAACCAGCCCTGAGAGCTTAAGCTGTGGGAAAGAGATATTGCTGCCCACCTCTGCCCACTCTTTCTGCAATGCACATTGCACTGTAAAATCAGTGTGGTATCAAAATTAGAAAACAACAATGTTTGAATATACATAAATTACAAATTTAACCTGTAATATTGTCAAATTCCATTATGCAATACAGGGTAAGGTACCGTGTTTTAATGTCAGTACCTGACACAATTTACCTCACACAACACTTAGAGGGTCTAATAATGTTTTATGGTAATATAATATGTCACAAATGGCTTGTTCTTACTTGGGTAGTCTTTAGGATGCACCTTCTCAGACCAGTTTCCATAGAAAGTGACTCTATACTTGGCTGTTCCACAAGCACAGCATTCTTGAATGGGTTTTTCAGTAGTCTCAACTGGATCTGCAAAACCATTCATAAGAAGATAGTTATATTTAACTTTCATGTCACCCAACAATGCACATGTGCATCTAACCACCATCTTATACACACTCAATAACATTTTTGAAAATGCACAAATTGACACGGCATGCATAAACAACTATTTACAGTGCATAGTTTATTTAGATCATCAAAAACAGATGAAAGGGGAAAAAAGGTATGTTCACTGAGCATGTCAGGAGTGGAAAAAACAGATTCTTTAGATGTAAAAATGTTATCGTAGGGATGTGCATGAGAAACCCAGAAATTACCTTTCTCGCACAGTCTTTTGGTAAGCGAGCCCTCATCTTGGAAGAAAATGATTTTTCGCTGCACAACACTGGCCCTGTAATGAAAACATTAAAATGTTCACCCAACTTTTGGTGCCTTTTATCTGTCTTGTAGATATAGTTATGTGTGTTTTACATTTACTGTACCACCATTATCGCATTCAAAATTGTATTGTAGTGGGAACAGGCGATGCATCTTTTAACAAATGCTACTATCTGAGAGCATATTTCAATGATCTCAGTCAGCATGCTGAATGCTTTAAACAGTTCAGCTTTTAAAATGAATATAGAGACATCTACTGATGTCAATATGTTTAACAAGAGTCAGAGAAAAAGCAAATGTTAAAAAAAAGCAAGAGTCGGTGAAGGTCCCACTAGAGCCTATTGCCGTTGCTGTCAGTCAAGGATATGACATGTGGTAGAACTGTCCATAATGCTAGGCTCCCCTGAGAATAATCCCACATGTTTTATGTAGGTGGTTTACAAGAAAATCTGGTGCTGGCCTTATCAAAATGTGAAGATGTGTCCAATATGATGGATTCTGGGCTCATTTGGGCTTTGCAAAGTGCTTTTTGAGAAATTGAGTAACAACCATTTTGACATAGAAAGATTGTTTGAATGCTGTTCCGCTTCAAGGCTTTTTCACAGTAAAAGCGATGCGAAAGAAAATTAATTGCCAACTAATTTTGTTGTGAGGTTAGTAGCAAAAATAAATAAGTGGGTCCAAATCATAACATGTATTTGCATTACTGAAGTGAAATTAAATAATTGTAGCTGAGTAGTGCCTTATGTCTAGAAAAAGAAAAAGAAAAAGTCAAATCCTTGAAAAACAAATGATGTGAAAAGTGAATCACCAACAAATAAGATTTTTTGGGGCGGAGGGGGGTAGCAAAAATAATCTTTTTATATTGAATTATTGTACAAATTTTTTTTATACAATTATGTTTTTGAAGTATGATTGAATTTGTTAAAACTGATTTACACATTTTTAATCTTAAAAAGGATACATTAACGCATTAACTACAATTAAATTAAGTGTGTTTATAATAATAATAAATACATAATGTTATTTATTCATTAAAGGTGCAGTAAGCAATTTCTAAAAAAAATGCTGCGAGTGGATTGGACCGAGCACCACAACACACTTGTAGCCATTCAGCAGTAGGGGGCATATACACTCATGATAGGGCAGGAGAGAGAGTGAGCAAGTGGGAGATTTGAAGATAAAAGACTGATGAAAGAGAGATGGCTGAGAGAAATTACAAAAGAGAAAAGGTTAGAGGAATATCAGTGGAAAAAGGATTAGGATCAGGAAAGAGCTATAGGACTTGCGTTATTATTAGAAAAGCTTTACAATTCTGGAGAGAGCTAAGCGGGAAGGCCTGCAAACGGACGCAGAGGTTGCATTGTTTATGCTCCATTCGTGAATACAATTGGTTTTGAGTGTGTGCTGCTGGCGACTAACAATGATTGCTTGTATAGTGTACTGTATATACATTCTTTGTTCTTCCTTGTCGTTCGTTTTATTTTTCACAAAGCTTTACGTTTTTTTTGTTTCACTTATGCTATGATAAAGAGACATCCACTCTTGCATTGCGTGATCGTGCATTTTGGGGATGGAGCAATGAAGAAAGCGATGAGTTTGTTTGGGTTGAATTCAAATATCAACTGTGTTCAACAATGACTCTCAGAAATCGCTTACTGGACCTTTAATTAATTAAATTAATAAATAAATAAATAAATAAATAAAATAATTTGTATTAATTGTTTTTATTTATTTAAAAAGGTACTTGATAAAAAGGGAACAAAATGTAAAAAGCAGTTTTGAAAAAGTTGATTGAGGAAGCAGATGTAGAAATACGTGCAAAAAAGACACAAAACAATATTGATGGCAATAAATTGTCTCTTATAGAGAAAAAGTATGGGTGGTTGTAGAATATCTATGTGACAACTCGCTAATCACAGGCTATGTCTGTATTTAAAAGGGTTCATTCATGAACTACAAACATTTTAGTTAGAGGTATTTTTAGGATTCTACTCTAATATGGGATGTAAAAGTTTCAGTGCTTTTGCAACACCAAATACGAATATTCATGTTTGGTGTGAAAGTGTCTCAACAGAGGTCAACAAAGTGTGACAGCTCAAGACTTGATCCATTCTTCTCAAAACTTCTTAAGACATTCTCTCTGTTGTTATTTGGTATTGATCATCTCATTTGAACACCTGAAAGTCATTTATCTCCAGAGTCCCAAAGCTTGTCAACAAAACCATCACAAATGCTGCATCTTATCTGCCTTCCACAGCTTGATCGCACCAAAGAATCAAAGGAAACAAAATCCAGATCAAAACTTCCTTCCAATCCCCGGTCTGTTTGACATTTCACTAGAAAAGTGCTGGAGGGATTCCAGAAGTAATTGCACTTTTATTTGATGTTCATTTGCCGCCGTTGCCAGTTGTGCTTCGAGCCTGAGATCTGGCATTCGGCCCGGTGCTACAAGGTGCAATGTCTCCACGGTTCTGACATGCCAAGGAGAAGTGACAGCAGATCCACCACATAGGCACAGCAGATGTATCCCAGAAAATGTTTATAAGAAAAAAACAGACATCCCTGTCCTAAAAGGACAGATGGATAAATTAAAAATGACAATAATGTTTCCTTGAGTTAGTATAAAAGGACGCAAATGAGACCTTGGTAGGTGATGTGGGTTCTGAGTGAGGTGGAGGAAAGATCGTTTTTAAGAAGTAAAAAAAAAAAAATGGACAGAAGACAGGACAGGGAGAGAGAGACAGGACAAAAGGAATGAATGAGTACGTGACAGAAAGAGGAGAACAAGATAACTGCCAGGAGGACGATAACTCATTAATACTCCCACTGAGAAGGTTTTAATTGTCTCTGCATCAATTTAATTTCACAATTACAACACAAGCATATTAAAGTTTGCCTTACTCAAGTAAAAACACATTTGGGGGCTCACTTAAGCAGTTGTATGACTTTTGCATGCATTATTTTAAATGGAAATCTTTTTTATTCAGAAAGCACCTGCAAACCAGTTGAAACATTGTGAGGGTATTTAAATGTAATTTTTTTAGAAAAAGTAAGCATGATCCTGCTAAACATAACAGTGACTGATTGTATGAAAACCTACGAATGAGGTTGTACAACTTCATACGAATTAACCACCAATTCAACAAAACGTAATATAGTTACAAATAGCCATGAGATTGTGTTGCAAGTTCATCCAAAAATGTAAAGTTTTCAATTACTGATCCTCACGTCATTACAAACCCATAAGACTTATCTTCGAATGAAGATATTTGAAATGAAGATATTTTTTATTAGTTACTTCGGTCCCTGCATTGAAAGTCCATTCCACCAAAACTTTGAAAACTGTTCAAAAAGTTCATAAAGACATTGTAAAAGTAATCCATATGATTCGAACGGTTTAATCAAAGTCTGCTGAAGAGACACGATCACACGGCGTAATTGCTTGATGTGCAAGAACAAACCTCACGGGTTCTTGCGAAACCTCAAACGTGCTTGGATGACAAGCGAGAACAACATTCATCGGTTCTTGCGAAACCTCAAACCTGCTTGCATGACATGCGAGAACAAAACTCTTTTGAGTTCGAGTTTCCATTTACTATATTTGAAGCCCTTTAAGGACTCATGTGATTGGCTCCGAAACTAATGTTTGATTGAGTGTCCATGACCTAATGGGTGGCTTTCTCCAGGTATTATAGACCTCACTGGTTCAGACCAGGTGGCAACAGGTCAGAGTGGCATAGAGAGACTTCTAGAAAGTCATAGTTGTTGGAAAGCTTTTTGAGGGTAGGCAACCATAATGTGAAAAAATGCATAAATGCACCATTAAAGGGTTAGTTCGCCCATTTAAGACATGTAGTTGTATGGAATCCTTACCAGCACTATAGTGCATTCACACTGACCCACTCTGTAGTCACCTCCCTGGTCAGAGTTCTGGCCGCTGGAAGTTTTTCAAGAAAGAACTCCCGGTTAGTTTCCGGGGCCTCAAAACTGTACGTTTTTACGTGAAAAAATTATTTGCGTTTCAAAGCTTGATTAATTTAACACACAAAAAACACGCCCGTCAAAACACGCCTATTTTCTTTCAATTTCTATCAATCCGCGCTGCTGTCAACGTCAACAGTGCGCACGTTCCGATCAGCTGTTCCATAGTGTTTACACAATCGATTACGAAACTACGTAAAAAGTAGAAAATGAACGATGGTGCGAACTTGTAAATTTCCAGGCTGTGACCACAAGAATGTGCCGGGATAACCGTTCAGATTCTATCGTTTTCCTGTTTCGGATATAGCTACGAGACAGCTTTGGCTGGTTGCCATCGGCTACTCTGCGGGAGCTAAAATATCCAGAATCAAGGATTATCGTGTGTGCAGTGCTCACCATTTGTCGTTCACCCTGGCTCTTGCTACAGCTGTGGGCCCAGCATCAACTTGGACAACTTCATCTCTGTCCTCTCGCTCTCTCTCTTCCCGTTCTATCTCCATCTGTTCAAGCTCGGCATCGGTATACTCCGGTTCATAAAGGTATCCCTTTGGCGTTGTGCTAAAATTACTTTCATCCTCATCTGTTCCGTCTGACATTGTGCTAAAATTGGTTTCATCATCAGAAGTTTCGCAGTCAGACATGTTGTCAGCGAGTCGCGCAATCAACAGCTGATCGGAACATGCGCACTGTTGACGTTGACAGCAGCACGGATTGATTGAAATGGAAAGAAAATAGTGCCGATTAAAACTGAGGTATGAATTTTGACCGGCGTGTTTTTTTGTGTTAAATTATTCAAGCTTTGAAACGCAAATAATTTTTTCACGTAAAAACGCACAGTTTTGAGGCCCCGGAAACAAACCGGGAGTACTTTCTTGAAAAACTTCCAGCGGCCAGAACTCTGACCAGGGAGGTGACTACAGAGTGGGTCAGCGTGTATGCACTATAGTGCTGGTAAGGATTCCATACAACTTCATGTCTTAAATGGGCGAACTAACCCTTTAATGCATCGCACCATTAACAGCTAAAGCGAGAGAGAGACTTTCAGATGTCTTTAATGCATCAAACGCACTTAAAGTTGTTTATGACCTCAAAAGGATTGGGTGAAAGAGAGATAAAAATACAAATATAGAATGAAAGCATGAGGGGGTGGAGTGGAAACACTGACACCACAACACTGACAGATCATTCATATTTTGTTTGGTTGAAGACCATGTGTGCTTCCAAGCTTGCTGTATGCAAAGGAAACTCAAGGATGTTGTTTGAAAGCTCAGAATACGTAAAAACTTTAAAACGTTCTTAATTTTCATAATCGTCTTTGATCCGCAGCCTACAATAGATGTTGGGAACTCTCAAGGGCGATACAATAACAGCCCAACATCAATCAATCATAATCACATCTTCGATCAATGGCCCTAAATTTATTTCTGTTGACTCAGCTTCAAATATGATCGAAAAATACTTTGTTTTCCTTTTTCAATACTTTCCAAGAAGGTGACTGATAAAACACTGACTAAATGAGACAAGTGCTTAGAATCAGTATTGTATTCTGGACACTAAACTCGGCACAAAGGCCCAGACTGTACGCTGTTTTCTCTGTTTTCCTTTCAATTTATTCAACAATTTATCAATTCAGTACTACAGACATTCGTCTATCAGCCCAATTTAATGGATTCTTACTTATTTATTACTATCCAAGCCCAGGATAATGGTAACTCACTTGAGAGTGACACAGCCACTGCCAGAAGGTGGCGCTGTCCAGAACACCTGTGTCCTTGTTCGTCTTCTGGGAATGCTCTCTGTGACAGCCGGGGGGCAGTTAGTCATGAACTGCGTGTCACTTTCATCGATTATCTGTGGAACACAGAACAATGAAACCACACATGAGAATTAGCAAATCATTAGAATTTTGTTTTTTGGGGGGAGGTTGCTACTCCTTTGGCAGCTAAGATGATTAAAAACAAAAACAGAAAGAGTCTGATTGATTTCAGGGGTTTTTAGACTAATGACGCAACAGTTTCCCAACTAGACAGCAGATTAGTACCGTAAATGAGCTCAGGGATGACTATAGGATCAAATTTCATCTGTGGGCCAAGATGACTAACTGTACATGACAGCTCGTTCAACATCTTTTGTGCAGAAGACAAATATGTAATTGATGGTTCTGTGCTACTCAAACCTACAGCTCATGTTAACCCATGAGGCAACATTCTGAATAAGAACGAGGCAACTTTTAAAATAGAAAAATGCACCACTGAGATCCATGCACATGAATTGGCTTTTTAAAATGTTGAATATATGCCTGATTATAACGCTCTTCTATGTCATTTGATCATAATTAAATGAATTACTTTTTCCGTGATGACTAAAAATGCAATTTAAACATCCATTTTTAATCAAATTGTTTAATTAATTGCTTTCCCCAGGCAGTAATGGCGCAAAGTTAATTGTGGCAAGCAAATATAGCTGAGTTTTGTGAAAAGAAGTGATATAATAAGCCTTATTTTAAAAAAAAAATGGTGAATGGTTTTATGCTTAAAAAAATGACAGCAAATTTAAATACTCACAACGTCTGGTTAAATTAGATTTCGAGAGGTTAGTAAATTGGATGCAGGTCTATGAAATACCATAAATAAATAAATATAAAAAAATAAGGAAGACTTCTTTCTCCCCTCTTCAATACCTGTCATATATACTTTTGCTATACTATAAGTAAAAACACAGACACAAAAGTACATGAAAAGTCTTCCAGATATATATTGCTCCTACTGTTTGTAAAACCACATTAGTGATGGAAAATTCCACTGGGGATGGAAAAGTACAATTTTGTTTGCATGTTTCAAAACGAAATCGCTGCCAAATGTCCATCGAAGAGTAAAATCCATGCTCGTGGGGCATTAAGTTCTTCCTCCCTCTTTCTTACTCTATCTCTCGTTCTCCCCATTTCCACTTCCCATTCTTTCACACACACACACACACACACACACACACACACACACACACACACACACACACACACACACACACACACACACACACACACACACACTATCAAGCAAACCCCAAAGCTGCACACATTACCCTCTGGTTCTATCCTTCATTACCACAAAGTAAAAGCTGCAATTTTTGTCATCTCAAGCAATCTTGTCGCAACCATGTTCAGACTGAAAAACAAAACAGTGAACCGGAAACTTCTGAATTGATAGGGAAACTAGGCTAAACTTTGTAAAGACATGCTTGAGCTGCAGGACTGTTCAACAGCAGCTCTCCTAGTGTTTATTTTAAAAGAGGCCATGCGGGCCAAGCAGCCGGGTGCATTGTTTCCTTGGTAAAAAAGGGGGCTTTAAGTGGCTGTCTCAGAAATGCTGCGAACCAGCTGGGGGAAAGTTGTAGGAAACAGCGGATAGGCATTTGTTTTAATTGTGGCTCCTGGCGAGGCTGTGTGGCCCTGCTCCTGAGAGACAGAGAAAGCCGTTTTCTGTTTGCTCTTTTAAACTCTGCCTCTTTTCAGTTTGTCTCTCTCGCACACACAGAACCCCGTGGCCTGAGTGAAGAACCACGTCTCCTGAAGGAATAGAGGATGTTTCATCTTCCGAATGGCGAGATGTCGCGATGTTTATTTAAACCACGCCGGTTTGGCCCGAGAGTTGTTTGTCAATTTGTGTTTGCCTGAAAAATGCAACAGAATTGTATATTATGAACTGTCAAGATGATTGATGAATATGAATATTTTGAAAGGCAGACATGGGTAGCAAACATCTAGGAATGAGGTAACATTTAAAACACCTAAATGTTACAAATCATATTACAGAAAACATACAAAAACATTTTATTCTGCAGATAATGGTCAGGGTCATTGATCAAATTACTGAAGTAAAGTAGAATTAACTTCTTACAGATTTCACCCAGCAAATGTGTTTGCAATCATTTTCAATGGGAAAAATTTACATTACACAACAGCACCCTAATATATGGGTCAAGCTCCCTGCTAAACTTGGGCTAGTAAAAATAGATTCTCATGTTATAAATGGTGTCATTATACTACAGAGGACACGTTAATGTTTTTCTCAGACATTAGATCACACAATATATTATTGTATGTAAATATTCAAAAACAGATAAGGGTAATTGAGATGAAGCTCATTTTTGATCTAGAAGTTCAAAAAAAGGCTATGACTGGAATACACAACTTGAATGATGTACATTTTAAATTAAAACGTTTTTTGCTCACCAACCACTGTGGAAAGTGCTTTTCTAAAGTCACTAGGCAATCATCATTTTCACTGGCCACAATTTTATGGTTGGGAAATTACATTTACACTTAGCTCACAAGACGATACACAATACTGTGAATGAGACAATATTTTAACACTATTTTTAAGAAATCTTCAATAACAAAATAAATGACTAGATAAATTGTTTCATAAGGCTGCCACTAACGATTATTTTGGTAATGGAGTAATCAGTCGATTATTTTGACGATAAATGGAGTAATAATCTGATTATAAAATAGACCTAAGTGAACAATGGCCTTTAAAATTACTTATATATATATATATATATATATATATTATAAACATTTATTTATTATATATATATATAAACTTCATCAACTTATGCACATTATGTATTATAACAAATGCCTGCAGAGGGCGCCAAACGCCTGGTGATTGTTGTTGTTGCACTTTAGCAGGAAGAAAAATCCTCGTTTAATATTGGACAAACAACTTAATCTTTAATATTTGGTCACTTCTGTACGATAGAAATTCTAAAGCCACGTTAATTACTTGGACAAGGACATGTGGACATCAAAACTCAGAGCAAGGGTTTAAACTTTTATATTGAAATTGCAATGCACCACAATTTGCATATTTAGAAACATTTTGATGTGTTCTCCTGTGTTGGCAATTGGCATTGGATTATAAATGATTTCCATCTGGTAAAATGGCACACGTTGCGTTTCCAGATGAACCTTATAAACGACCCAAACTCATATCATATGCAGAGATGGGGTTTGTTAACCAAGCTGCTGAGGCGCGCTCCATGCATGTAAATGATAACAGTGCAACATTTCACTATGGCACACAAAGCACGTCAGTCTGCATAAGCCTTCCCAAATGCATGTTACAAAAACACAAACAAACAGCACATGCAGAGACTGAGTTCGTGTGGAGCAGCATTTACTGTGAAAGCAGCCGCTGGAAGAAGCACGTAACCTACACGCATGTAAATAATTAAAGCGTTGTGCTTCACTATATATTAACAAAGTGTTATAATTATTTAGAATTTTTTTTAAGAGGCCAGGTCAAATGGTGTAACTCAGAACACTTCATGATAATCATTGATAAATGCATGATTCACAATAAATGTAATAACAAAAATACCAAGAAAATGTGGTTGAAAGCACCTTTTTAGTCAATAGAAAAATCAAATCTCAAAAATGAATTAAACCAAAAAGAATAGAAAGATCACATTTCTAAAAACTCTTTGAACTAGATTTAAAAAAGATTTCTCCTTTTCAACATCTCCAGCATCATTATATGTCATTGCTTCATAAACATTTAGGACAAAACCACAGCTTTTTGTCATTTTGTCTTTTTGTAGTTGCCTTTATTGTGTTTTTTCGTTCATTCAATTTAGTCTGTCAAGACGAAAGAATCCCCAGTTAAAGACCTCAACAGAGGACGTCTGCTAACATCCGCCAGGCAATTTGAGCACTGAAAAACACAGCAGTAAGGAGTGTAGAGCGGCAACCACAGTTAATGAGATCTAGGGGGAGAGATGCCGCGCTAACAGCCTTCCTGCTTCAGTTTGGGAAGCACTGCGGCTTGATGTAGAGAGCACTAAATTATAGGGGTCCTGTCTTTCAGAGAGGACACGGCCTTAAGATGGTCAGTGCGTTACCAATGAAGAGCAACATGTCTGAGTCAACTTCAGATTTGCTCTCTGGCAAAAGATGGATTTGAAATCCTTAAAACAGTATATGGTCACATTTAGGAAGCAAATTTTTGCCGGGGGTGAAATCCAGTCATTTCAATAGGAATCCACACGTCTGGAAATTTTGTGTGAGGGCAAGAGATTTCCCGATAAATTTTTCGAAATGGTCAGACAGGATTCGCTGCAATGACAAACAGAAAGTGACTTCTGTTTGAGTGGTGCTTCATACATCATAACACTATAGACAATAGATAATGCACCTTTTTGCCTATGAAAATTCACAGAAATGTTGCTGATGTGAACACACTTTTAACCCTCTGATGTATGACATCCACTACAGCCATTTTCAAAAAAGTTCCCTTGAAATCAAAATGAACAATTCATGTTTTTTTATGGAATATTGCAGTATTTATAAATGATTTATCTGTGCACATCATTAAATTTTTTTAATTCATGTGTCATTATCTTAAATCAAAATAACGCGCGAGGGCGGGATAACCAGTCACTCACATGACATCACAACCAATAGCAAACCACAACCATTCAATCAATTCTCAATGGACAAAATCAAGCCCCGCCCCACATTTTTTTTCTTGTTTGAGAAGCTGTTTAACTCAGTGAGTGATATATGTCACTCACAATAGGGAAGAAAAGACTATTGCACCTTTCGTTTCATGCCGACTTTATCTAAGGGGTGATTCAACCATTAATTCCATAGTGCTTTCCTCTTTATGTTAATATTTTTTATTTATGACATCAGAAATTGAAATCCTCTATTGCACCGTATTTATTTAAAAATACATAAATATTTGGGGGAAAAATAAAGATTTTATTCTTGTTTTGTAATCAAATGCGTTTTTTTAATAATTTAATATTTCATGCGTAAAAGGGTTAATGATCGTTTTCTTCCTAAAACGTACCACGTCTAAATACAGACATGCAGATGCAACCCGACATAAACTGCAAATCATTTTGCTGAGACTGCAATTAGACTGTCATCTTTGATTGCCACAGTTCAAGGCAGTTATACAGGGTCACTGCAATCCCTCACCTTGAAAGTGCCGCCGTAATCGTCAGGAGTGACACCCTCCCTTCCTTCTTTCAGAGCAATGAGGGTAAAGCCACGAAAGTAAGATGGGCTGGAGGCATACAAACTGACTGGAGAGAGAGAGAACAAAATATAGGTCAGAGGTACCAGAAATGAGTTTAACAGTAGGTCAGATCTCAACAGTGTGCCAGGGCAAGTCGCAAACTGCTCTCGCATTTGGCACGTACTGTACGTTTGCGTGTAAGCGTGTGTGGGATGTGCGAGTGCTTTTCACATGGAGCAGTGAATCCATATGCATGTACAAACACGCCGTGCATAAAACCCTCATAAAAAGGCATCTGCTGATTAATGAAGGCCACTTACATGAATCCAAATGGCAGTAAATATCAGGTTATAGAGCGTTTTGACGTTGAAACCAATATTAAACTTATCCTGACAGGGAAATTATTGTGGAAACATTAAAATATGCAGTACACCAGGTTATACTGCAAATAGTTTTTTAAATCAGTCACAATGTTGTCTAACAGTTCTTTACTTGTAGGGGAGACTGGGTAGGTTTGTAACAGTTTAGAAATTAGGCCATAAATGACCATCATCCTCCTAAGGTGACAGTAAAAGTTGTAAGGTGTGTTAAAACAAAGGATTTAAAAGACAAAAACATTCTGAAAGTATAATTTCATGTCTTTATAATTTGGTTAAAAATCATAATAATGGGTGTTGAATTGCAGAATTGGCATCATCCGAATCAGCAGATTGTCTTGTCTTACTTATGTTTAATGTATTTCTATACTTATAATAGAATTTTGTTGTTTTGAATAGGAATTAAAATGTTTAAATAAAACAGTAGTGATTTTTTAACACGTGATTTCCACAATAAATGCATGCCCATAATATCATGGTTTTTATTAGTGTTACAGTATATGGTGTTTGTTGTATCTACTGGACTCTTGATACTTGACACACATTTACACAGTTAAGTTATACATTGTACATGTGTAACCTACTTTAATTTGTAGAAGACAAGTATGTGAATATTAAATCAAAATTTGAGACACCAAACACACACACAAACACAACGTTACAGACGTTTAAACAACATCCCACTCTCCCCTATCCAAATGTCCTCTTTGGTAAACATAATGCTGCAAAAAGCAGGTTTTCTAAACGTTTTCAATAATCACACATATATTCACCACCACATAAAACACTGTTCAGTATAGTGTCAGCCAAACTTGGTTTACCTGCAGAAGATGCATTAAAGACTTTACGCATCAATATTTACAAACTCCACACATGCTGTTTTTGGGGCAGGCTTGCATTAAAAGCCTTTTAAGTTGGGAGTAAAATCACATTTTGTGACTTCTAACCTCTGTAAGTGCTCCCGGGTTGGTAAGTTTCTGGGTCTCCTTCAACTCTGAGGCGAAACTCGTTGTGTCCTTCTCTCCGAGCGCCCCGCGTCTGCGTCCGCAAGATCCGACAGAAACCACCCTCGGATCTCGACTGTCTCTCTGTGGTATCTCTTCTGAACGCATCCGTGTGGACGAAGAAGACATTTAAGAAAACTAACAGCACAACCAGTCCGTCTTTGTCCATCATTTCACCTTCTTTGGCTGTCCAAACACAAGTTTGCAACCTAGTACCACCAAGTAAACGTAGTCAAAGAACTGAAAAAGACGGTCAAAGCAAACAGACACATAAATCGACCAGACTTGTCTATTTTGGGGTCCATTCACGAATAAAAAAAGAGCAAAGACACCGTATCCATTCCCACTGTGGAGATTGCGAACGGTTGATAGTCCCGTGTCCGCGGTGCGCGAGATTGGCGAGCGCGGAGACAGAAGACTCAGATGTTGACTTTACTCAAAGGATATTCACACTGAGAAATACCTATATGGTCTCCTTGATAACCGGGCTCAGACTTAAAGAGAAAAGATTCAGACTTTAAACAAAACCTAGACATAGACGGCTGACATTCTTGATGGTGAGACGCTGTGAGGAGAGAGAGATCGCGAATGTTTGAACAGCCGCGAGCTGCAGCAGCAGGAGAAAAGAATCACAGGGAGCTGCGCACTAAGGAGACATGGAGGATGATTTTGGGAACTCCTCCGTCTCTTATGGTTGTTTATGCAAGAGGATGATTTGGGGGCACATGTTTTTAATGTGAGGAATTAACTGTTTATTTCGGGTCCAACACACTTTTTTAAAATTAGCCTACATAAGAAAACAGTAGGTTATCACACAGTGTTGATGTAGCCTACTGAATATCTGTATGCACTCACAATTGTGATTGTCTACTATACAACAACATAAAGTTAATGTACCTACAACAGTTCAAAAAAAGTAAATAAATATTATAGAGTAATTTATTTTTCAGACAAAATTAGGCAACATACTGACTGAAAACTGAACTGGAATACATTTGAGTGGAACGGAGTGATTTCCTCTCCCTGCTCAAAGCGCTCTGTATCGCTCTGCTCCAGCTCCATTTCGGGTTTTCCCTTTCACAATAGTGAGAGAAACCCGCTCCGAACGATCCTGGGTCTGGAAAACAAACACTGATGCTTCGACTTTTAAAGTCAGTGAACTCATATTGAAATTATGAAAATTAAAATATGTAGGCTATATTTCTGAGTAACTGTTTAAGTTTTGAAAAGAAATGATCTAGCCTGCATTGATTTCTATGGAGCCTTAAAGGGACATGGTGATGCTGGATAAAATATGAGATGGGAGGAAAAACATACACTATTTCAATGCTTTTGCGTTCCCTTGCAGAAGCTTTGCGTTCCACTGAGAAACTTTGCATTTGCTGGCAAATCTTTTGAGTTCTTAACGAGCGAACGCAAAGTTACTTGAGGGAACGCACAACATTTTGCAAGTGAATGCAAAGTTTGTTGGAAGAAAACAAAAGCATATTGACATATAATTTTTCCTCCCATCTCATATTTTGTTTCCTTTATTTTTTTCAATGTCCCTTTAGGGGCTCTGTAGATTCCACAGTAAAATTCAGAATACAATTTTTTAGTGTTAGAAATTAATGTGAAATTTGGTCAAATCCTTGCAATATTTTACAGTGCTGTACATTGTTTAGAAATGTAATAATCAATATTCGGTAGTACATGTACAGGCCTATTTGCTTAAATAATTATTGACAGGAAACTTACTCAACATTAGTGTTGAATGGGAGTGTAACAGTGCTGTAACAGCAGTCTAACCTTGACTCAGAT
Organism: Siphateles boraxobius; assembly: GCF_051911475.1. Classification (NCBI taxonomy): domain Eukaryota; kingdom Metazoa; phylum Chordata; class Actinopteri; order Cypriniformes; family Leuciscidae; genus Siphateles; species Siphateles boraxobius. The sequence goes on along the minus strand of NW_027509192.1, from coordinate 7,633,309 downwards.
ATCATTAGCAACTTGGTGCAATTTGTAAGTATATATTTAATCAACATCATTTTTGAGTTTGCACCAATTTGGTCTCAGTATATTATTTGCTGAGATTAGTTTGCCCCCCATATTATAGAAAATATAAAAAATATAGGAGAAAAGTACAAATAATTTGTCTTTAAATATAGATTATATTATGAAATATCCACTTAAATGCTTTGTGTGCCTTGGACCTTTTTTATTGTAATTTTTCCCTACCAAAACCTCCTTTGATTCTCTCTCACTGAAGGATAAAACAGCATGATTCGCCAAAAGGGCAAACCAAAGTCCTTTCTAACAATACAAAGACCAAATCTGCTCATAAATGTGACCTTCTAGGCCGAGTTGTTAGTTTGGCACCTCACACATACACTATGTGTGTGATCTTGTCACCCGACCTATTGATCTGCCTGGGGTTGTGACAACTCAAGGGGCTGTAAAATATGGCAGAAGGTTTGTTTGGCTGTATTGGCCTAAAGCTCAGGGCTTGTGTGAGAGAAACACACCAGCAGTATTTGAGCTTGTTAATGCTTCAGTTCATCTTTGGCACAGGCTGTGAAACTCTGGAGAGAGATGAGAACAGAAAGTTTAGAGGAGGTATACGGATGGGGAATGGCAAGCGGACTGACGTTTCTTTCTTTTTTTCCCCTGCATCATCCTGTTTTTCGCCCACAGAATCCAAAGACAAAGTTCAGAAATTTAAGAGTTATTTAAATATAGAGAAGGAAGTGAAAAACTTCAGCTCAACCAGACAAATCATAGACTTCGTCTGCGGTGTGACTGCTGGCCGTTTAAATATGCTAGTCATCTTAAAGGGATAGTTCACTCAATTTTTTATTATTTTTTATTATTTAGTCTTAGTGTTTATATACATTTCACAAAAGGATGATATTTTACTCGTTATGCTGCTCTTTTCGATATGTATGTGTAATATACAGTATATAACAAAAATAACGGTATATAGGTTTAGAAAGACATGAGGGTGAAAATTATTTTTTTTGGGTGAACTATTCCTTTAAGTAACTATTACAGTATGAAACTGCTTTGCGTCCAGATGTCAGTTTGGTAACACTGACTTGAGTCAAACCTATCGGTGATTAAGCCAGATGGCAATTTAATGTCTCACGGAGACAGCTTTTACTACTTAAGGAAATGGTTGAGGTTTCCAGGAAGCTCTCTTTTATGTTCCATGACAGTCCTGATATCCAACGAGGTCATTGAGTGCATCGGCAGTCGGCACACATCTATGATGTTTCATCGCAGTGAATTGTAAAGCTGCAATTCTGATAGGCTCAACTCTTTTCTGATAGAATTTTTTTTGGCCACATGCGGCACAGAGAAATGCTGTGTAAAAGCTCAGGTGTGAAACACCTCTCATGTATATGTTAATCACATGCTGCGTCAGCAGACTTTAAGACAGCTGGAGACCAGGGCAGAAGTGGACCTGCAGAGCTAAAAGCCACACATTGCTTTTCAAGTCAAAGTGTTTTAGTCAGTTCTCAGCATTATGAATAACACATTATAAAGGCTGCGGTGCTTGTTTTCATGTTAAAGCCACTACTATAATCCCAAATGATGCAGACCCAGGAGAAGTTTCTGCCTATGACTGACAGCTGTCTGAAAAGTGCAAAAAGAAAGCTTTTAATTCTGTATTTTGTTGTCACAATGATGAGAAATAAAGTCACAATTGTGAGATATATTCACAATTGTGAGAAATAATTATACATGTGACATATACCATTGGTTTCACAGACAAGGCTTAAGCTAGTTTTATAGACTAAAATGCATGTTTAAGCTGTTTTAACTGAAAGAAACTTCCACTGTCATATCTTAAAATATGTAAGTGCAATTATTTTGTTTCACCAGTAATGTTTTTTTTTCTAAGGCACATTTATAAAAGCTACTTAAATGCCCTAATTGAATTTAGGCCTAATCCTGGCTTAATCTAAGCCCTGTCTGTAAAACCGGGTCATAGTCACAAATGTGAGATACAGTCACAATTGTGAGAAATGGTCGCAAAGGGGAGATATAGTCGTAATTGAGAGAAATAATTACAAATGTGAGATACAGTCAAAATGTTTAGAAATAGTCGCAAATGTGAACTATAAATTCACATTTGGTCAAAATAGTCGTAAATGTGAGATATAGTCGTAATTGGGATAAATAATCTCAAATATGAGATATAGTAGTTATTGTAAGAATTAGTCATGAGATATTTAAATATAATAGCCAATGTGAGATAAATTTGCAATTGTGAGAAATAGTCACAAATGAGAAATATACTGTAGTCCCAATTGTGAGAAACAATCGCAAACGAGACATAGTCGTAATTGTGAGAACCGGTCAAGAGATATAAACACAAAAGCCAACGTGAGATAAAAATGAACAAATGTAAGAACTAGATGTAAATGTTAGATATAGTCTTAAATCTGTGACAGACGTAATTGTGAGAAAGTCACAAATTTGAGATATAAACTCGCAATTGGAAATAGTCGCAAATGTAAGATAGCCTATAGATTTGCAATTGTGAGAAATAGTTGCAAATGAGATATAGCCGTAATTGTGAGAAATAGTCGCCAATGTATAAGATATAAATTCACAATTCTGAGAAATAGTTGTAAATGTAAGATAAATATGCAATTAGTTGTAATAGTCACAAATGTGAGATATAAATTTGCAACTGTGAGAAATAGTTGCAAATGAGAGATATAGTCGTAGTTGTGAGAAATAGTCGCAAATGTAAGATATAAATTCGCAATTGTGAGAAATAGCTGCAAATGTGAGATATAGTTGCAAATGAGAGATAAACTGTAGTCATTATTGGTATAAATGTGAGATATAAATTTGCAGTTGTGATAAATAGTTGCAAATTTGAGATGTATAGTTGTAATTGTGAGAAATAGTCGCAATTGTGAGATATAAATTTGCAGTTGTGAGAAATAGTTGCAAATGTAAAATATTAATCTGTAATTGAGAGAAAAACACAAATGAAAGATATAAATTTGCACTTGTGTGTCAATTTTGAAAAAATCGAAATTTACGAAAAATATTCACATTTATGACACATAAAGTTGCAATTGTGAATAAATATTACTTGATTAAATAAAATCATGATTGATAGATCTTTTTTTTATTCTGAAGCAGAAACCTGCTTCCAACTTCCTATGCGAGATAAGACTAAAAATCTAAACATCTAAACAGCTCACATCGTCTACTATGTTACTCTGCAAGAACATCAGGCTTGTATTGTCTTTAAAGTGTTCACAGCCTGCACTAGATCAGCACAGGGGTGGTTATGTCCATACAACATTGTTCTTGGCCCCCAAAAGAGTAAGGACCATTATGCAGGCAAGCGCAGTGGCCTCTTGTCCTAAAGTGATAAATGTTCAAATCACTGGCAGCTAATGTACTGTGCTGGGGACTTTTTCTCTTAGTAGCATTCTAATTGACTTAGAGTCAAGTGATGCAAAGAAAGTCCATATGCCCATTTCTCCTGAAACACCCTCCATCCTGAAACCTTCCCTTGATAATTAGTAGGTGTAGCTGTAAAGAACGACCATGAGGTCTGCGTTTTCTCTTACCTCAATTGGCATATCATGTAGATGATGGTTTCAGACTTTCGTTGTAGCTGATTTACAAGGTGTTTTGTACTTTCTGTCTTGAAATTTAAATCCTGGCTCTATTCCTTTGATAAAAACTCCGTCTGGGAAATGGCGCAGATGTAGCCTGGACAACTGGAACACAGTTCAGCACAGATTACTGAAGGAGTTTTCAGAACCTGGAGACTTCAGTTAAATAAAATGAACAGAAGAGTCTCGTCTCATATTGTAATGACTTATTCTCCTTGACCTTTCAAAGTCTTTCAAAGCTTGTTCCTAAGCAGTCTCAGAGCAAAAGTAACATTTCCTTTTGACAGGATTCACTGCCTTGTATTAAAAATAGGAATTGCATTGAGAAATGCATTCATGTACAAATGATAAAAATGTTTTGTCTAAAATAATGTTATTTTTGAGTGCCTTCCAGTCTATTTCATTTCTGTTTTGATGTTGTCATATATATTTGTTGTAATACTTTTTTTATTTATAGAATTTATATAATAAGTAGCATACATGTCACTGACACTCTCAGCCAATTAGCTTTTTGCTATGATGTCAAATCGATGAATCATGCCTAACATAAAAGTATATACTGTATATAGTTTTACACGTACACACACACACACACACACACACACACATATATATATATATATATATATATATATATGTGTGTGTGTGTGTGTGTGTGTGTGTGTAAAACTATATACAGTATATACTTTTGTTAGGTGTGATTCATCCCTAACACCCTATATATATATATATACACATATATATATTTACAAACTTAGATGAACTGTTAGATGTGATTCATCACAATTAATCGATTTGACAGCACTAATTGTTGCTGACCTTTTTTAATCTCTTTTATAAAACAGCAATAATATTTACTTTGAAACAATTTTCACTCATACATTTTGAGTAACTGTCCAAGTAACAGACTGAATTAAATGTGAAATCCTTTTGTAAAAACTATTTCAATAATCTTTGTTATTTACAACTTTGAAAAATAATTTTTACAGTTCAGAAGAAAAAAAAAAACTGAGATATTTTGTGCCCATTTGTCTGGGCAAAAAAAATTTGAACTATGAAAAAGGAAGGTGGTTAGCTTGGTTCCAAAAAAAAAGGATTTCTGTACAAAATAATTCATGCATGCTACTTTTTATTTGTCGAAAACATTCCTGCAGTTATTTTGCAAGATATAACATGATTCATAGATTTTGTTAACTGTGAATCATAGATGTATGAGAATAGCTTTTGGGAAAAGGTTAGTGCAATTTGTGTCACAGATGGTGGTATTTGCCCTGACAAACAACATTAGACATTAACCCATAAAAACATTTTTTTAAAAAAAAGTATTATTTCCTCAGATGGCCTTGTAAAACTGCAGTACAAGCATGCAACCAAGCATGGCATAAATGTGCAGTGACAGATAGGGCCAATGTCTGCTGTTTCTCATCCAAATCATCATTTCAGACTGTCAACAACAAATACCGAGGTCAAAGCATGACAAAACTAAGGTCCTTTGACAATGATAAATTCATCTATTTTAGAAAGAGAGTCATTATTTTACTTTACGCTGCCGACTATCTATTGTGAATGGATGGAGCCTTCTCTAAATTGTCTTTAAAATAAATTTCTAATCAAAGTTAATCTAAAAATTAATTTCAGTACACTGTCTGCACTCATGAAAAATGGCATGAGAAATGAATGTAGTTTTTAAACTATAAGCAGCATTTAACTCCAAGCAAAGTTTCCATTCAAACAAGGCAAGGCATGGCAAGTTTATTTATATAGCACATTTCATACACAATGGTAATTCAACAAACAGTTTTGAAGTAATTCTGAGCCAGACCAAAAAGAATTTTAAATGACCGATCACCCCTATAATATTTTTTTCTTAATTCAAGTGAATTTCAGAGACTGTCAAGATATAAAAAGACAAAAAAGGTTCATAAAAATATCATAAAAGTGGTTGTGTGATCTACAGTATTTGTTATATTCCAAGTCATAGCTTTGTGTGAGAAACTGATTGAAATTTGACTTAAATGTCCCCTACAGTGAGCTGTTAGTGCAACTGATCTTTGATTCAGTGAGTTTGTAAATAAATCATTTGTGAAATGTTATGAACTGATTGACCAATTCATTTAAATCAATAAGTTATGACAACATGTTTTTACATTGCTTTAACTCATCAAAATAAGTTAAGTTTTTATACAAGATTAATTTTTTTTAAGTCAGTTTAATACAATTTAAGTTGAAATGACTTAAACATCCAAGTTGATTATACTTAAAAAATTTAGGCAGCAACTTTTTTTCTTACAGTGTATATACATCATTTTGAATTGACTGGATTAATTCACTCCCATTACATGCAATATTAAGGAAATAAAGTCAAACAGTTTTGGAACAACATGAGAGAAAACTATTCTTTAAATACAAAACAACAAAAGGGTGCGAGGAAACTACCGTAACAAGCCAATAAAAAGCTTAATACTGCATTTCCCAGCCAAAGTTATTTTTTCTTATTTGCGAGAGTGCCTTTTATGACGCTGCTAAAACATCTTTAAAAAGCTGCAAGCAATTTAAAGGCCCCATAAATCCAGTTCAATTGTTTTAAAATGGGCTGTAAATGCAAGCCTCTTTTGTTGAATTCTGATGTTCAGAGCAAATCGAGTCCAAATGATGTCATAGTGAACAACGCTAGATTTTGCCTTCCTGTTTAATTGGAGCTTAATGTACTCTAATACGATCACTGAAGAAACTGCTTCAGAAATTCCCTTTTTATGCACCATGTGTCAGAATAATGAGCTCTGGATGTAATTTAAACATCGTATTAGTGTTTAAAAGCTAATAAATATCATTGCCTCCAGAAAGCTGGTTTTAAGAAAGGACGGAGCAGCTACCAACCATTTAAAAGAACCAAAACAGGGGTTTTGAAACCCAAAATTTATGATAAAAGAGCTTGGACATAATGTCAGAACAGAAAAATGGGATGCAAGCATGCTCTTTCCACTGTCAAAATACTTCATGAAACAATGCATCATCAAATAATGCGGTTATGTGCAAGACCACCTGTAATCTGAAATCCCAGTAGCACTTTTGTGTGTATTCTAATTTGCCCGTTTTGTGCTCTGAAATCGCCCGACAGTGCCGGCCTTGTCCAAACCACTGTAATTACCTCTTATCTAAAAAAGAAAGGGCATAGGCTATTTCCTTTTGCCAAAACAGCCACTTTGTATGAAACGTTACAAAAGAAAAAGAAAAAAACGAGGTCTGCAGACACTGCTTTTAGTATTGTGTTCAGAAAGATTTAATATTCTGAATGAAAGTAGACGTGCTGCCCCCGTTCGCTTCGTTTTGTGTTTGTGACTCCAAGCAGCAGAATACAATCAAAGTCCATTATGACTGGAAAAGCAAATAGTATCTCTTGAATTTGAATGTGCTTTGGAGAGGAAATATGACTCAAATTCAATTTTATTAATTCTAACTAACTGCATAAGCCTGCGCAGATAAAGCAAGAACTTTTTGAACTTTTACCATATATTTTAAGAGAGGTTAGTTTTACTGACAATCAATCATACTTTTTCTTAGAAATAATACCATAAGCTATAACTGAAGAGCTAAATAAATAATAAAACAAAAAAATGTGAAACAACACGGATTTTCTGATTCAATTCCGATTCTTTTTGGTGTAATTGTATAATGTCCAGTTTGCTAACATATGAACCAAATTCTCTCTCCAATTACTTGTCTTTCTGAACCATTCTTCAAAAGAACCAACTCATGAAAGTCATTCGTTTCAGGAATCGTGCTACACTGGTGGCCTGCACGTATTTGATTCACTAAAAAGAACCAGTTCATAAGAGTCATTTGTCATTCTTGGATCGGTACTAGGACGTTTTCACGCAGCCACTGAGAGTAAGAGTAAAGTATTTGTATTAAAAACATCAATTTAAAAGCCATTTAAAGCCAATTAAATAAACATGTGATACTGCTTAAATGACATATAAGAGGAGAGTAATGCAAAATTATGGGTCCAAGGTCAAACAACCCAAGGTCGCTTCGATATAACATATTGAATGGTTAAAAAAAGTAGCTTTTCAACTCCTAAAAAAAACATAGCTTTTAAACTCCTATGTTCACAGTAGTTCTACTGAGACCTTTTCCTGTCACAGTCTAGAGACTCTAGATGACTCGAGGGTCAGTAGAACACAGCCAAAGGATGACACTTAACTCAAAAGTGAGGCTTGCGTGCAACTGCAACCGACAAGGGAAGAGAAAATGAATGATCACTCAGCGGCTCGTGAAGTACACTTTGGTGCGATCTTGATCCAGGACACACTTCTAACATACAACAAGGGCCAAAGCTTAAGTGTTGATTCCATCAGACATCAGAGTGGATATTAACACCACAACAGAAACATGGAGTACCAGCAATGGGGTTGCCAGATCTTTACTCATTTTTCACCCTTTGAAAATATACTATGTATATGTATGTGTATGTGTGAATATGTATATATATGTGTGTGTGCATATATACTGTATATATGCATACACATAGTACACAAGGACACTTATCTAATAAACAAGGTGCACTTCGTGTTATGTGTACTGTCAGTTTGCAAGTATTTTGTCTCATGCATCATTTTTCTAAATGGCCTGCCATATAATGGCAGTTCAGGGTAAGATGGAAAGATTCTTCAGAGAAATGAAGCGTCAAGGCAGTAATGTAAACGATGTACGGCACGTACAAATGGCACAAATTGTGTTGAGCAGATAACTGCAAGGAAAATACACTGACAGCAGAAAAAGCACGTACTTTGAAGAGCACATCACCTCCATTAGTACATTTGATGAATTTTCGTGCCAAATTCCCTGGATTTGCAGTAGACTTACTAAGCAATGTCCTATGAAAAAAAAAAAATTATTTAGTGCCATTTTTATTTAGAGAGACATTTTGCTCTTCAATTGCCTTTCCGGACTAAGTTCTTTAAAAGTCAACATGAAATATACCCTTTCTAAAACAAAATTTTAAATGAGCTTTGAGCATGTCAGAGTTTTAACATTGTTACTCGACAAGTAAAACTAAAAAATGCACACATACTTTATCATTTTAATCTAAATTCTGTAAGAGAAAAAACAAAATACCAGAATCTGAAGGAAGAGCAGAATAATCCATCTCAATGAAGCATGGAATCATGCAGAAACAAACAAAAAGACTGGATGGAAGACCAATCAAACCTGCAAACCAAACAGACATGGTTAAATGTGTATTAGATATCAGATGGAGAATAGACTTTTAATTAAATCCGGATTGTGGGCGCTGGGCAGATTCCCAGAAGCACCGTCTTGTCCCTAAAGACAAAAAAAAAAAATTAATTCAAATGTATTATGCTATTAATTCACATCAGTATTGGGTTGGCTCAGCGTCGGAATGTTATATGATAATATGTCACTGAATCTTTTTCAAGAATGCCAACGGTCCTCATTTGCCAAATATTTTCCATGGCAACAGGAGACAATATCCTGATTAAGCTTTTGTGCATAAATCGACCAAATAATGATGCTAAAAAAATACTTTGTCATAATTGGACAGTTTTGCAGGCTCATCCAATATATATGCAAATTCCATGGTGTTTGAGTGTATATTAATTTGGTCGACTGAAACAAAATATTTCTTGCACTTCACAGCTAATGTATGCCAAATTGACACTTGGCCTTTTATTTTTAAGTGAGAAATGTCTGTTCCCTGGCCATCGGCAAGATAACTGTCACTGTAAACTTTTTTGTCTTTTTAAAATCTAACTTAAAATTAGCCTAGCATGAAAAGTAGCTAGTTTTACAGTAAACACATGAAATGTCTGGCTCCCCCCTTAAAATGGTAAATTTGGCCCCTTCCACCTCAGAGATTTTGACCTTCATGACTGTATCTAACAATTAAAATCATACAACAAGGGGATATTTTTGACAATCTTTTGTTTCAAGAAAAACTAAGATTACTTTTGCCAAAGCATGATGGAGACAAGTAAACAATCACATTCCATTTTGTCAATTTCTACACAAACTTCTGACAATTTTAGCTATAAACACCCAACCCTGCCATGTTATTGTAAGAAAAAAATCATCGAACAAATATTTATCTTTAATTTATGGGAAATTATAGCTAATAACCAACATTTGGCCCTAACAAACTAGCCCATATTTTCCAACCCTGTTACAAAAATAAATAAATAAATGGATGAAATTTTAACTTTTCTAGGACAAGCGCCATAGTTTAAACCATGGTCTAAACCTAAGCATACATACATATACATATATAAGTGAAAATCTTCTCCTATGTGACTTGCTATATTGCACTCACTTATACAGGGTGACCCCTGCTAAAGAAACACATCTGCAGTCGGTTTGTGATGGGAGCCAACAATCATTACTCATTCGCTTCAGATAACTCCACCTGCCTTGAAAGGACTAGGGAGGTTCTGGCAAAACACACTGTGTGCAGACTTTTAGCTTGTATTTCATATTGGAGCAAAAATAAATATATATATATATATATATATATATATATCATGCAATTCTTTACTAATAATCACCTTTACTAAGTTCTTCCTTCTTGCTTGGATGCCTTATGAATGTATGATTACATATCTGGCCTCTTAAGCCAGACATATTTGTGCAGGCCCAACAATTTTTGTGCGTTGTATTCTTTGTTTTCATTTTAACTGTGTGCAGCAATAAAAGCAATTTCTCCCACCGTAAATGATGAAATGTTTCCCTTCATAATCTATTGAATTTGGCCTAATGCAGCCAAGGAACAATAAACAAACCCAAATGGAAGCCAGTAAAGCACAAGTGAAGCAAATTTCCAATTGCATGAGAAACTCTTTTCCTATTTTTTAAAAGCAAATGGGAATGGTGTTTTGTTTGAGATTTATGCTTGCTTTTTTCTTTTTGATTCTCACTAATACCCTCTAAATCGTTTTACAAAGTAAAAACATTTTGTTGTAGTCTATTATTCATAAGCTTGCCACAATGTAATGGCTCTCAATAAGGAAACATTTATGGGTGTTTCTTCAGCTTCAGTTTTATGGCAATTTTTATGTCCTAGCAGTTGAGTTTTATTACAATTAGCAGATTTCAACATTTGTCTTTGCATTATAAGATGCTTAAAACAGTATTTATGTGTTTTTGTGATCTCTCTAAAAATACAAAAATCTAAATGATAACATTTAATAATATATATAATAATTAGGCAAATAATGAAAAAAGGGGTTTCAGTCACTCTTGGGATAGTTTATAAAATGTTTTATTAATGTAAACGAAATGTTTGGTCTTGGCGGATTAAATATATTTTATGCATTGCAAGTGGACAAATGAAACTAGTAAGAGTGTAAAAAGTGAGATAAGAGATTTTATTTTCAAATAAGGGCCCAGATTCGAAGAAGCACCCACACTGTCAGAAAAAAAAAAAAAAAAAAAAAAAAAAATTACCTTTAGGGGTACTGGTACTCTATAGGCCTCATTATGCTTCTGCGTCAACTCCACGGCGTAGCTACACCGTCACTCCTACGGCGTCGTGGCCGTTTTATGGTTCTGCGTCAGGTTGAGTTGCATCGCGGTGCATCTGACCAATCACAGCCCTTGTGGTCTACGTCGCCTCGACGCGTAGTTAAAATTTTTTCGAGGTGCACGTCGAGCTACGGCGGAGGGGTTCGAGGCGGCGCAGAGGGGTCTGCGGGGGTACGCCGTCGATTCGACGCAGAAGCATAAAACAGGCTTAAGGAACTTTATGTATATAGTTTCACTATATGAAATATGCAAAGTACAAAGATGTCCTTTTAAGGGTACTGCCCCAGTGACAAGCTGTTGTACCCCAAAAGGGAAATATTTTAAGATTTTTTGTCTGAAAGTGCATAAATACTTGCTTTGTGCGTTTCATTAAATTATGACAAGATGCTGTGCTGCTTACCTTAGTTTTAATCCAATTGGAGGTATAGGTACTTCATCATTGAACAATGACACAAGAAGAAAGAAAGATTTTCCTGACTCTGTGCCCAGCACTGTTGTGCATACTATCTGTTACGGAAAAACAATTTCATGGAACCACAAGTGTATCGATTCAAATTATGGAATGGAATGTAGCATCCAATAATTTTCCTTAATGACATAACTAAATGTGCAAAGTAAAATATGATAAATGATTGTGCAGTACAGGACGTTTTATTCTTTAAGGGTAATTCTTTAATGAAACTCATATTTTGTTCCAATATGACATACTACTTTCTTTCAAACCTTAAAAAGGAAGTAAAAGCATCATAAAAGCATGTGCTCTACCTAAAGTGAGGAACCTTCCAAAACATACCTTTATTTACTTATCACCTAGATTATTTAGTCAGTGAATTGAATTTTAGAGCTAGGACAGTATGATTCATACAAATCATTTACTGTAGACCACTTTTATTCAATGAGAGAAATGATTCATTCTTTGTCAAATCATGACAGCATTTAAATTTCTGGGTGATTATTCTTTTAAGTTACCGACTGCTACACAGCATAACTTCTACAGCATCTTTTATAATGGCATCGAGTTACTTTTGCTTTATAGCTCAGTTAAGTTTCTTTTTGTAATTACTGCCAACTTATGTCATTTCCTTTGAACACAGCACTATTGTCTCTTTCTGTCTTTCATCACCAGAAAAAATGTGTACGGCATTGGCTTGTTTGAACTTGTGTGAGCATAGAACTTCTATATTAGCTTATCCTCTGAGACCATTTGCTTAAATTAGAATAAAAGATCAAAGAAAATTACTAGGGATGCACCGATACCGATACCAGTATCGGTATCGGGCCCGATACCAAGCTCATGTACTTGTACTCGTACTCGTAAAAATACCCCGATACCAAAGACCGATACCTCACGTATATCCTCAGCTTATATTTCTTAATCCTTATAAACACTCTTCCTGCAGTTATAGTGTTGCTAGATTTAATAGTACACTCTAATATTTCACTTTACACTTTCGGCTGTGATTACATTGTTACTCAGTGTTATGTTAAACATTTGTTCTGTGATTTCTTTGGCACTTTATGACAAATTTGATTGTCTTGTTGTCTGTGATTTCTTTAGCATTTTGACAACTTTGTGACAGGCAGGTAAAATTTACATTCATTATGTCCTTGGTTTTGCCCTTTGGAGGTTATTGGACTCTGTGAAATTTGGGCTTTGAAAATTTGTGATAAGCACAATAAGAATGAATTATTTTTTTAAGTTTATTTAAGTTGTTGAAAATAAAGATGCTGATATGTTCATTAGTCTCATTGTGTTGTTCTTAGAAAATTGCCACATAAAACGAGAACCCCCAGTACAACAGGCATCGGTATCGGTATCGGCGAGTACCAGGAAAAAAATATCGGTACTCGTACTCGACCCTTAAAAAGTGGTATCGGTGCATCCCTAAAAATTACTCATAAAAATCTCTCTCTTGTCTCAGCAGCAAAGTTGAATGGTTAAATAAGAATGGTTAATCTGTCAAAAAGTGATTGTGAAACCAACTTTCAAACTTACATAATAAGTCCCCCTCCACCTCCCCATTAGTTTTGGTCTAAATAAGTACCAATATGTTACACCTCTGGAAGAGGGATACCATTTTATCCTTGAGATCGCATGTTTGCATTTGAATTGTGTTCAGGATATATTCAATGTAATGTTTTAGGCAATATAGAGGCATAAACCATCTGAAAAACATCTTATTGTAGAAAGCATCTACAAAAGCATATTTTTCCAATCACATCCTTACAATCTCTGAGGACACACTACAATATATTATTTTAATATATTATACACTAAACAAAATTATAAACGCAACACTATAGTTTTTGCCCCCATTTTTCATGAGCTGAACTCAAAGATCTAAGACTTTTTCTGTGGCATTGTGCTGTGTGATAAAACCGCACATTTTAGAATGACTTTTATTGTGGCCAGCCTAAGGCACACCTGTGCAATAATCATGCCGTCTAATCAGCATCTTGATATCCCACACCTGTGAGGTGGATGGATTATCTCGGCAAAGGAGAAGTGCTCACTAACACAGATTTAGACAGATTTGAGAACAATATTTGAGAGAAATAGGCCTTTTGAGTACATAGAAAAAGTCTTAGATCTTTGAGTTCAGCTCGTGAAAAATGGGGGCAAAAACAAAAGTGTTGCGTTTATAATTTTGTTCAGTATATGTATGAAGAAAATGGACAGTTTTTTCTAAAGTTGTATTCAATAAATTCTGTCCCAAAATAACAGGCCTTTTATTTGTGAAAGTATACTGAAAAATGTTCAAATCTTGCCATACTGAGTTTAGACCAGACTTCATAAATCAATAAAAAATAATATTTCTGATGGCTCGTCAGTGTGGTGGGTATAGCTTCAAAATATCAAGCCATATTTCATATCAAAAGTGTGTAGCACAATAAAAAGAGAGTTATATGAAGCTGTAATAAACGAAAAAATGCATTGAAAGGTTTAATCTTAAATTTAAGGCTCCATATGGTAAATAAATAAAAAAATATTAATATACAGTAATAGCATAACATAACAGACTTGGGGAGAGCAAAGGGATTTTTAATAGCAGCAATAGGGTAAATCACAGAGTGGTAAGGCACAAAGAGTTTACCTGCAGGGAAGTCAGTGCAAACCATGCCAGGTTGTTGGGCATTCTCGATGTCCGTCATGATATTCCATGATATGCAACAATTATAGAAGGGTCAAGAATGTGAGAGTTGGAAAGGTTCACTTGAGCTTTTTCGTTGATACGTGACAAGGTGTCAGCCTTGCCGATCTTGCTTCCAGGTTGATACGTGACAGTAAAGTTGAATCATGTGAAGAACAGTGGCCATCTTGCTTGACGAGGACTAAAATGTTTGGCAGGCCAGATGTAGTCTAGGTTCTTGACCATAGGCGGAGTTCTCCTTCAGACCAAGAGATGTCAGGATTGTGGAGGGCTAATAGCCAAGAATAATGGGGTTTCAAGGGGACTGGACAATATAAAACTCTACCTGTTTTTGTGCAATTGTCCCACTTGTAGTTGAATGGCAGCAATGATGGCTTGAACTAGGCCATTTCCAATAGGTTTGTCATCAATAGCGGTGATCTTGAGGAATCTTGAATCTTTCTAGGAGATCGGCATTAATGAAGTTGGCAGTCAACTAATGCTGAGGCAGTGAAAAAGAAAAATCATGATTGGTATAGCTTCAAATATCAATATATATAACGGTCCACAGCAGAGTAATTTTTTGTTCAGATAACTGTAAAAAAATGATAGTTGGTTTAACTTTTTTTTTAGTTAATACAATAAAGAAGATTGCTTTAATCAACTGAAACTCAAAATATTGTGTTATCTTAACCACATAAATTACCTGAGTTGATTTGACAAAAGAAAAAATATTGTGATAAAAAATATTGAAAATATCTTTGTACAGTGTAGAAACCACTGCTTTAGCTACAATTTGCTGTCTGACAGTCTTTCAGGAAACATCATCGTGATTTTCCTCATCATTCGAGAAATCTCTAAGCTCCACATTCCCCGTTAAACATTTATTATCATTACTTTATTTAAATAACCAAAAAGCGATATTGTCTTCCACTTCCTCTTATCAGCACAACCTTTAGCATCCAAAAGAGGTCTTGAAATGTGTGGTTCTGAGAGGCCTGTGGAAATGGTTTCATCTTTGAAGCAAACAGCTCCTTCTGATAGAAAAGATGAAAGGTGCACGGAGAGAGAGAGAGAGAGAGAGAGAGAGAGGACGAGTATCCAGTTGATCCACACAGCAAACAGAGATGCATGCTTTTCTGAGTATTTGCATGTGAATGTGAGAATCTGTTCCCATGGCTCTCTCAGGCACGAAAGGTAGGACGACAGAACAATAGCTAATGTTTAGCATTTGAAGATCCCAGCAACAAAACGCCTCTCTATTTAGCCTTCACAAATACTGTCGAGGGATGCACATACCAAACTGGGAGAATGTGACAATGTATTAGACACATAATAAAGTTCTTGAAGCGAATACAATCAGGTAACAAGGAGGCACAGTCTGTTCCACAGCATTATGTGAAGTTAAATAAAGGTTTGCTGATGATTTACCGGCAGAACGCTATGTTCTCCTCAAGCTGTTTATGTTTCACAGTGAGAAATTTTAATCGCAAGTCTTATGACTAGCTGGCAGTTCTGTTGGAATGAACGCCTTACACCCTCACGACTATCTCAGATGTCTCCGGGTTGACCGCAAGCATATGTAGTGTCTAAACACATTTTCTCATCTTGGAGTTCAATTACTGGAATAACAGTCATTGCTTCTGTGGCTGTTGTGGATTGCACCTTCACAGATGCTGCATAAACCACTAAACAATCAGACTAAGGCTTTATTGGCTAGTATACACATGTGGCACACTGGCAATTGTGGAAATTTAGTTTCTACTGTCGGGACAGAACAGATCCAGATAATGAACTCCCATTTCCCATAGTAGACACTGGCACTCAGACAAAAGTGAACACTTGGGGCCAAAAGCACGTGAAGCTTGCCATGTGTTTTGATATAACAGCAAAGCTTTTATTATTAAAGTTTGCTGCTTATTTTTTGTAGCTGTACTCATTTTAAAGTATATGAAAAGTTTTGAGCTGAGGATTTGATTTCTAGTGGATTTTTTATTGTCGAAATAAACATTTCTCCAAGTCTAGCTGCACTGTAAATAACAAAAATTAAAAAGTATTAAAAAATATATAAAAACTGTGGACATGTTTAGTTTTATTAGTATGCGCATTGCTCAAGAAAAAAAAAGATTTGTCACAAACAATCCCAATTCATTCTTTGTCAAAGCTTTAACATTCAAACAAAAGTGGATTTTTGAAGAATATCCTGCATTCTTTTCAAGAAGTTAATGAGGACTTGGGCTATCAAGCTTCAAAAACAAAAGTATCATTAAATATGACTTGTGTGTGATTTTCCATACCTTCCTAAGCCATATCTTTTGAACCTAACCCTAACAATTCAATGAAAGAATCGATAAAAAAAACTTCTATTTCAGTATGTTCATAAGACTTGGAATATAAGATACTTCACGTTGCTTTTGCGTACTTTTGAGTTGCTTTGAATAAAACCATCTGCCAAATACATAAATGTAACCATTATACTGCAGTTCCATGTCAAAATCTGTTGCAAAAATGCAAATATTTCTATTTGACCTCACACAATAGTATTAATTTACAGAACGTTTTTACTAGACATTTTAAATACAACCGCTGACATTTTAGTTGGAGAGTGAATATTTGTTTTGCCCCTTCATTCACCTATAACATAAAGGCCCACCACATCCTTTCCAAGTTGCTTATGCTGCACTTCCTCCGCTCCTTTTCTATTGGTTGTGAGAAGGAGCCTGATTTGTTTACTCGGGGTCAATTTGCTCATCCCTCTATTGTGCTTCAGAATATTCATCACAGCTGTGTACACTTAATTGCCATGGAAACAATTAAAGCGCCTTCCAGTTAAGAATCTGCATCTGCCCAGCTGCAATAACAGAGAGGCTTGGACTTAATTAGAAACGTCAGTCAAAAAGGATGTAGGTGGAGAAAAGGTTTTAGGTCACTTCAGACAGCTTTTTGCACAGAGACAGGCATACTAATGGAGCTGGATTTTCCTTTCTCGCATTATTATTGTGGGTTATCAAGGAAATGGACATCTTACAGTGGAACTGTCCTGCCCCGGGGCTACGAAATGGCGGTAAACAAGAAATCCCCATGACCTGGAGCTTTTTCCTTCCCATCTTCCGTTCTTTTCTCCGCCTCCTTTTTTTGGCACGGACAGTAATTTCCCAGTGGATGTTAGCACAGTAAAAGTCATTATCTTTTCAAACTGTGACAGTATAGCCTAAGGAATATCAAAGTGTCTGCTTCTTCGACACTAAACTTTGGACCCCCTAATATCCACCTTCCATTCTCTGGTTGGATTGATTGGCTTGGAATAGATTACTCTCAAACATCAAGGTGAGAAATGAGCCTGCACTTAGAGACAGGTGAGGAGGCCAACTCACTTCAACACACACACACACACACACACACACACACACACACACACACACACACACACACACACACACACACACACACACACACACACACACACACACACACACACACACACACACACACACACTGTGGGTGATGTGTCAACCTGGCACCAACCCCTTGACCCGGCACAGACACCATTAGAGGAGCAAATCAACTGAACCAGAAGAAAGCTTGGGTTTGTTCTAACCATATCTTCACATGGAACTATGGACACACATCGGGAGGGGGGGTTGGCTCCTCCTCCACCTATTTGGAGCTAATGTATTGGTCTTCATGGTATAATACTGTACATTCAGGGACATTTACTCACTATCGTGTAATTTCAAACCCAAATTACTTTTGTTCTTATATTTAGTTGATAACATTTATGGCACAGTTCTCTGGATGTTTAACAATGGAATTCAGTGTGTAAAAAACTACATTACCCATGATTCTGCAGAGAATCTCCACCAATCAGAGAATCACAAGCAAATTGCACCAAAATAATTCTTTAGCGCCCGCCTACTTCCATGAAGTCTCTCTACACTTCCAAACTATTTAAATATTTGTATTTTTATGTGTATTTTGCAATAAAATGTAAACTATATTGTTTCTACATCTTTAAACGAATAGTTTTATATTTATCCATTGTTTGAGTGTATCATTTGCAATGCTTTATAGGATTGTAGTTCTTTCCCTCATTAAAGCTACAGTAATAAGTACACAGTCTTGTACCTTTGTCTTTTTGTTTGATTTTCCAATACTTTTTTGCTTCAAATCAAAATTTGTAATGTTGTGATTCACCTTGTTGCTGGTTGGGTTGGTTCATCTCTTATAACTCTCTATTGAAAACTTTTTAAAAATCTCTTTGGGAAAGATGAACGTGAAAAATAATTCCGGGACCAAGGCCACTGAAAATCAAACAGACACCGTTACATTCTCTCTACTGTATACTATCTTTCTAAGGCCAGTAAGCGAATTATGTTGAGTATTAGGCACATGCTTGATTTTTTATTATCCCAGAAAAGCATAAGACGTTTGGCTTTTTATCTAATTCTGTCTTTTAATCCCACTGTCCAGCAGACACATTCATTACAGAAGTATTTGCTGAGGAAGACAGTTTTCACCAAAAATATTTCTGCACAGTCTATTAAAATCCTCCTCTGTGATATTTTCTTTCATTTAAAGAATAATGTATGTGCTGTTCTCTCTCTGTTCTGAAGTGCGAGTATCTACTTGAGCAAAACAAACTTGCTTTGTTAAATCACTCAGCGCAGACACAATTAGAGGAGCAAATCAACTGAAGCAGAAGAAAGCTGTGGTTTGTTTTAACCATATCTTCACATGGAACTATGGACACACATATTGGATGCATTTCACTCAACATCAGGACAGCTTAAAGAAAACAACTACAGAAAAACACAATGATTTCCAAAAGAACACTGTGAGTACAGGGATCTAATTATGAATAATTACAACCCGGTTTCTCGTCATGACATGCATCCTGGCTTGGCTGTATGAAATCATTACATCCCTAATCACAGAAAGGACGCGACGCCCTTCATAAATCTGCATTAACATGAATCTCACAATGAAAGACTTGTGGGTACCACTGCTTAAATCACTATTACATTCACATTTCTGTACTTGAATTTGTGACGCCTTGACAAATGGCTTACATTGCCTAAATGTCACTCGGAGCGCAACAACGGATTTGCTGTAACACTGCAATTACATTTAACATACGTTCTGCACAATCAAATGAAGCTTGATTCAATTTGCACAAGATCTAGCATTGAATAAAGCCGATTTGCAAATTGTTGTAGGCACCGGACTCAACTGGGATCCTTTTTCTTATGCACAATTTGATTTAAGATAACCACATTAGGCCAACCGAGAAAATAATCAGACCGTATTATAATAGCTTACTTTTAGCATCATTGGTTTTCATAAAGGTTATTACCAACTCAAAAATGATGTCACTGTAAATCAAAAGACGTCTCATCCAAAGCTTAATAAACAAGATCTCAGTTCCTTCCCACAGACAAAAAAAAGATTTTCATCTTTTATCTCAGTTTGAATCCACATCGCCTGCTTTCTTTCACCACTGACCTTTCCAAACCTTCAGAGATCATGATTTTTGATAGGTCACAGAGGGACTTTGAATGTTATCACTTTCTACAATCCTCTGTTGAAAATTTGTGTCCAAGATGGCTGTCCTTTATGAACTGTTTCTATAGAGATATGAGTCTATAGAGTCAAAACTATGAGATTTCTGTCTTTCTGTTTAGGTCTAGGTAGGTGACAGCTTTTTTCCCCCCAAGTCTAGACGCATAAATAATATTTACTGATCAAAAACATTGAAATTTATGGGCCACAAAAGCTATGAAAGCCATTAATATGGTGCCCCTTATCATATTAAAATGAAAGATCGATCACATCTTTTGCCATTTTGCCCTAGAACACACCCAAAAAAAAGATATCTATGAAACAAATGTATGTGCAAACGTACATGCACACAAACAAACAATCGCACATAAAGAGTTATTGAATGCAGCAGTTGGAAGTCGAGTTGAACTCCAGTCCCACATGCTGAACATTTGTTTACATACCTCAGGGACGCTTGACATGTCCGTTGCCTTTAAAGCTGGGTCTGAATGAGGCAAACCAGACAAAACAATTCCATACACTATTTTGAGAAAGAACTAGTTTTTAAAGAACTAGAAAAAGTTCTTTCTGACATGAGTCTAAATTTAATATTCCTTCTCATAAGATAATAATCAACAAATAATCGTATTCTCTTAATACAATGGATTCTTGAATAGTACAGAGATTGATTCAGAAATTTGGGACTAAATCGCACAATTCATAAGGATTATTTTTACGATCAATTTATGAACTTTTTGCAGCGTCAATGAAGGGACATAAATCTCTTCAGATTTCATTCAAAATATCTTCATTTGTGTTTCAAAGATGAACAAAAATGTTACTGGTTTGGAACTATGATGGCGAGGAAATTATGACAGAATTTTCCTATTTGTGTGAATTAACCTTTAATGTCACAAATTTTAACTGCCAAAATTCAGTTTATTTCTATAATTCTAAATTATTTTTAAATTCCAGATTTTCAAAGTGGTCTCAGACTCTTAGAGCCCATGTGTGTTGAAGAAACAAGCGGAAATGACAGTAAAACATTCAAATTTAAATCTAATAATAAAATCTAACGGTCACTTACCATTGACAAAAAATACACACGCTCACTTCAATCCAACACAGACTGCTAAAATATCACAAAAATTACCAAACACCAAATCCTATCTCCACATAAAAGCCATTTCACTTTAAACAGCCTATGCTTTGCACCATTTATTCTGTATGTCACTGAGAGACAATTTGTTTCAACACAAAGACATACGCTAGCTTCAAGCTAATGGAGATGAATTAAGCAAAGTTCAGGTTCATTTAGTTCACAAGGCTTTCCCATTTCCACTGAAGGGGTTTAGCTTAGGCCATTTCATTTTCTCTGTGGTTGTGCCCGTAGGTTAATTCGCAAACACTTCCAAGTCTTTATTTTGTACATATCCATCATCAAACAATTGAAGAAACTAACAAAGCACCTTACAAAGCTTGTTTTTGATGACTTTGGATTGGAAGCTTGTTGCCAGATTCACGTCAAACGTCTTCTATCATTTGATGATGAACTGGCGGGTAATTTGTCTAAAGTCTATAGCTTACAAGCGGAGACCTCATGCTAAGGTGCCTATAAATCTCTAAAATCTACAAACAAGACATTTCTGGAAGACAAACTGCAGGCTACAGACATCTGGCAAGAGATATGAGTTTTGCTACGCTGCTGTGAAATATAATTTTGGCACAATGTGTCATGAGACACTTCTTTCTTACTTTTTGTAACTATGTTTCACGCGAGAGATTCTACCGCCGTCATTCGCCGAGCCCAGTCAAGCTGATGTTCTGCGTAGCCCTTGGCTTCTTACAAAATGAAACACAAAAATGAAACATTATTGAACTGCACCTTGGAGATACCCAGGGAGTAGTAGTCTTGTTACTGATATCTCAAGTGCTTCACCTTGTTGACGGAATATAGTGAGTAAGAATGTAACCATTATACGGAGTGAGTAAGATTTAAAAAGAAAGAAAAACACAAAGAAAAAACAAAACGGCCTTGAAGTGATTTCAGATTGCCCTTCATAACCTTCCAATACATTCCTGCAGAATCCAATATAACAGAAGATATGGAATAAAACTGTTCACAGAACGGAAAATATTATCTCCTACTGATGTTTAAGACCTACTGTGTGGCTTAAATTTAATATTTCTTTGAAACTTTGAGTTTTTCATGATGAAATTCACTTGTTCTTGCCAATGATTTTATTTCCCGTTTCATAGTAATGTAATTGGCTGCAACTCTGATATATTCAGTGAGCTTATTTCAATTTCACATTGTGTGATTCAAGTTTAATGTGACAATCTAACTCTGGATCGCCGTGCCTTCACTGTGATATCCATCATAATTTTAATGATCTGCAGCATCTAGAAGTTTTTGGATAGTGTAGTGTCAGCCAATTCGCACCAGTACGTGTTGCCGATAAGTTCAGGACTTCTCGATTGCACACGGTCTCCATCAAGGGCCCGCAGGGACTTCAGGTGAAGCAGGTACTAGCTGTATTATTAAATTTTATTTTGTGGGTTCAGCAAAAATGACCAAATGGAAGGAGCTTTCCTCTGCAACCAAAAAGGATATTGTTAAAATGGCTAAATCTGGTCAATCGGTTTGGGATATTGCTCATGTGCAGGATATGAATGGCCACAATGTCCACAGAATTATTTCAAAGCACTGTGAGATCACTACCATGCAGAATGTAAAGTGCTGTGGCTGGTCAAGCAGGACTAGTGAACTTTTTGATAAGAGGATGCAAACCACCTCAAAACAGCTTTCTAAAGATCTGGACTAGACCTTGAACTGTATGCCAATGGCTACAAGAGGCTTGATTGAGATGGGTCGCAGATGACGCAGATGGGTCTCGATGTAGTGTTTAAAATGGTTCTAAAGTGTGCATTTCCTGGATGTCCGAATCATGAGAAACCAACCAGAAACGTGAAAGTGCCTTACCAATGCCGCAAAATGAATGGCTTACCTTTTTCACTTTCCCATCAAATGATCGTGAGTGTCATCTTCCCAGTTCTCGCGTATGCGTCGTGGCGCTCTCGTGAATTCGCATCTGAGGGCCACACGGAAGAAAATGAATAGTTGAATAAAGTTGTTATTTTTTTTGTTTTTTGCGCACAAAAAGTATTCTCGTCGTTTGATAAACTTAAGGTTGAGCCACTGTAGTCACTTGGACTATTTTAACAATGTCTTTACTTACTTTTCTGGACTGGCAGATGAAGGAGTGAGTCAGCTCTCAGATTTCAGACGAAAGAGTTAAGACGAAAGTCTTACGGGTTTGGAACAACATGAGGGTGAGTAATTACTAACAGAATTTTCATTTTTGAGTGAACTAACCCTTTAAAGTCCCCTGTAGTCAATGATTTTATCCCTTAAAACTCATCTTTGATCACCAAAATTATATATTTAAAGGTGACATATTATGCCCCTTTTCACAACATGTAATATAAATCTTTGGTGTCTGTGAAATTTCAGCTCAAAATACCCCCCAGATCATTCATTATATCTTGTCAAAGTTGCCTTTTTGGGTGTGAGCAAAAACGCGCCCTTTTTATGTGTCCCTTTAAATGCAAATGAGCTGCTGCTTAACCACCCGCATTCAAAAGAAGGCCGAACACAAGCTTCAGATACTCGGCAATAACAAAACACGTAAATAATCTCACTCATCCAAAATCTCAGAAATAACCAGTAGCGGAGTGCAGCCTAACGGAGAGCCTCAGGAGGAGGTTGCAACTTTTAGACGCACTTGGACGTTTTTGAACGCTTTTGCCATTGCATTAGAACTGGTTACACTACTGTTGTCTCTTGCGAAAACCAAATGGCAGCGCCGTGGGTGGAAACGTGCAGATTAAGGGGCGGTAATATTATAATAAGAACGCCTTCCTACTTCAGAATGGGAGCGAAATCTGGTCGGTTTATTTTTTGACATGATTGCAGATAAAGGCTTAGTAAAAACAAAAAAGTTACTGGGTTGTCACTTGCCACGTTTTCTGGGTTGGTAGATACACCAGGGACCTGATTATAGCACTTAAACACGGAAAAAGTCAGAGTTCCATGATCTTATTTCTCCCTTTTAAACGTTTTTTTCCTGTGAAAAAAAATCTTCATGCCTTAAAATAACTTGAATGCAACTCTACACTCTAGCTTTATTTAGTATAAGCAGAATCTGAATATGCTAATGAACCCCGCCTCCACTCACTCACACCAGCTCACAGATTCACTCGGCCAACTTACTGAGTTAAACGCAGCACAATGGTATCGCTCTTTACAACGTAGGACACATAACAGTAATTAATATGATTAGCCTTTTGCTTGACTACCGTATGTTATCAAACAGCTAATAATGTTTTACTAATGTTACACAAACTATGTTCCCATTCGCATCTCAGTCTGCCTTCTAACAATCATCAGAAACGTTTTGAACAACTCAGAACGTCAGTGGAGAAAGGCATATAGTTCATCATAACATCGTAATATACATCATACACCCGCTATATTGCTAAATCAACCCAATTTTTCATATCAACAAAAAAATATACCGGGATAATCTGGCATTTTTCGAGACTCCCCTGCTAGTTCACTGTTAATGATATGCCAAAGCCCGCCGCCCCGTTGACGTGATTGGTTACAAGGTAGTTTGTAGTCAAAAACATTAGCGATTTCAAACCACTTTTTTTCCACTGCAATTTTAAGGAGAAAATACTCAGCAATGGTGTTGACTTTATGAATTTGCATATGGTTTGTCTTAAAGCACATTAACACCACATAGACATATAAACAACATAAAAACTTGATTTTCACCACAGGGAGGACTTTAAAATATTTTTCCCCACTAGAAAAACTACCAACATCCTAAGGATAACCATGAATGAATGAGATAAAACACACAGAATCTACCAATTTACACAGAGCATCTGGGAACTAGGATGATCTAGATAATGATCATCTCCCAGGGTGTTTTTCACACCCATATGACTGAATCCCGTGTCTTTACTGATTCTCAGCTGAAAGAGAAGAGGTGTGGAACGAGGGATCCATTAGAGGGAAAGGAAACAGCAGTCAAGGCCTTCATGCGCTGATGATTTATGTGTTCAATATGAGGGCAAGGTGCATTTTTCTCCATTTTAGCGCTTTAGCCCTGACACTCGGAGCAAGGGGATGCAGGAGCCCGTAAAAGTGTTTGGTTTGGACTCGGAATGACAAGATGTTAGTCACAGACAACCTCGGAAAGAAGTACAGCAGCTTCCTGTCAAAACAGGATGCCAGAAATTTTAGGCATCAATTTAAATCAAAGAAAACTCTAATTTGAAAATTTGAATGAATAAATAATAAAATACATACAAATAAAATGAACCAATAAAACATTTATTAATAAACTAAAAAATAAAAGAATAAACAAAACAAACAAACAAACAAAACCCCTGAAAGTTATAATTGAAGTTGTCTACAGTGGCAAGTTTAGAATACAAAAACATGCATTTAAAAATGGATTTGGACCAAACATGAGTCAATCAAAACATAATAATATGTGATGGTCTATTCTGCAGTCTTAAAAGCATATAAACCTTGTTCTCCAGAGCATAGAGATGACCTAATATATAGTGATTTGCAGTGATCATCATCTTAGGCTGTTTTGCCGTACTGTACGTTGCAGTTTTGAAACGAGGGCTGTGGATCATTACCGGCTCTCTCTCAGCTGAAACAACAGCTTGGTATTCTTTACTTAAATTACAGTGAGACTGTCAGAAAATAGGGGCAATTTAGTGCTATTAGACTGTCATGCACTCTCTTCATTTGCTAATTAGCCTACTGAATTGTAGCTCCAGAGCATGGACTGCAATCCTGGTTATAAAGCAATGCATCCCAGCGAATCACCCATTTTCTGCATTCACAAATTGAAAAAGAAATGTATAGCTTATAGTGAGATATTGCAAGTGCAAATGTTGATCACATCTAGAACTACATAATACCTGTTTTTTTTAAGCTTAGCTTACACTTACTTCTGTTTTTTTTTACTATACCGTTTGCTAAAAGGTTTAATGCATTTGTTCCATGATGCAGAACCTTGCTGACTTTTGAATGCAACACCACAAAAGACCCAGCAGTTGCATTAGTTTTCGTCTGCTGCTTTAATGAGGTCTGGTGGGTTGTTTTCGAATAAGGACAATTTCAAATGTGCACAAGGGAGCCAAAATGCCACAGAAACAACTCTTGGTGTTTCTATAAACATGGGATTACCATCCACATCCTTTTTCCTCCCAACCAAAATTAACTAAACATGATAGATGAGTAAGACGCTGTGTTTTATTTTCACATCCATCTGCCAAAATAAACTTTCTCACGTATTGGATAAGACCAGCTGTGGATCCGGCAGTCAGAGTTTTCAGAATGTAATCGGAAAGCCCTGTTTGACATCGTGACAATCAGCCAATGTGAATTTTAGTCCTTCCAAACAACCAGTTTCGAAATGTTCTCAGAATGAACCTTATAGTAATAACCTAATAGTACATTGTTTTTACTGAATTGGTGGCTAATTTGTATGAATGAGATTGTACACGTTTTTGTACAATCTGCTTATGTCGCAATGACGGTTCAGTTTAGGGGGTGAGGTGTGGACTTTTTTCTAAAAATCTTATGATTTTGTACAAAACAAAACAAAATTTTATTTGAAAATGACACTTTTGCACTCGAGTTAAGAATACAAATGAAAGGTTTATGGCTCTCTTATGATTTTTTCTAAATTGTGGGCATTAATTCTCTCTAATTTGCCCACTGTCTGTCTACCTGCACAGTATTCAGACAGATAGATAGATCTTATCTAAACGACTGTCACTGGAAATCTGGAGATAGAAATGGAGGATGTCTTTATTCAACCCTGAAACAGTTTGTTACCGTGACCCCTGTACGCTAGCAGAAGGACACAGATCTAGCACCTCACAGCAAAACACTGTAAATCAACACTGCTCTATTTTTCTCTTGTCAGACTGAGGTAAAGTGTTAACAGAGTATGACTTTTCTCACATAGATTCAACTGGAACTCATATACAGTAGCATGTTGGTCAAATGTAAAGAAACTGGGGCCCTGTTTACACCTGGTATTAAAATGCCTTTTGGACGATCGGATCACAAGTGGACGACGCTAAATACAGGTGTAAACGGGGTCTAAAACGTTTTGAGTTTGTCCAGTTACGACCACTTCCAGAGGTCGTCGAAAATGCATTTGACTGAATTGCTTTTGAAGTGTAAACACTCATGTGGTCGAATACATTCGAACAGCCGCAAAAGACCGCCTACTGACCTAACGCGCAAACATTATGGGAAGCGCGCTAGCCGGATTTTGTCGGCTGAAGACCCAAGTTTGGTTTGAAGGTGAAAAATTTACCAACCACAATGTTCTCTCACCATTTCTGATTTATAACACGCACTCACCACGTTCGCGTTAGTCTTGACGCTATTAGAGCAGAAACGAAGTGGAGTGTTCTCCTATGTGCTCTCTGTAAATATAAGTGTGTGTGTGTTTGTGTGTGTGTGTGTGTGTAGTTATTGTTGTTAGTCAGTGTTGTTATTGTTAAATAAAATAATTAATTGGAATAAAGCTGAAATAAAAAAGATGAAATTAAAAGTAAATTAGAAGCTAAAATATGTTGGAAGAGCTAAACTAAAAAACTATTAAAAAATGAAAATATAAAAATATTGTGTTTCATTTATTTCACTTTTGTCTCAACATACAGAGAGAGCAAAAGAGGATGAAGAGAGAAAGAAAGCCAGAAATACAGGTTTAAGACCTCATTTTAGGCTTTAATTTACCAATACTCCATTGCCCACTTGAGTTTTACCCGTTCCCGCTTTCCCTGTTGTTATATAGTGCAAGCAGTTTTTGTCCAGTAAGTGTTATTAGCACTTTGTCAAGAAAACCGATCACTCAGCTCCCTGCCGGGCCACACTGGCAAAATCCGCCACATTGAGTTTAAAGTGACTTTAGAACAGAGGGGGATGGGGCACAGTGGTCGTACCACACCAGAACGGCGGAGCACAGAGGTCCCAGACATACAGAACTTGTCCAGATCTCTATGGACAGCCATGACGGAGGCTTGATTGCCCTGTCACATGATTCCAGCCCAAGACCTAATGAGAAACATGCCTGGAATACCCGTGACTGCTGCTGCTGGGTGAAAAGGTAGTTTACAATAATCTAAGTCAAGGGACCATGACCATGATGTCTTTGAGAGGGTGGAAAGGATGTAGGAGGGTGCAGTCAGCGGTCAAAACTTTCCCACGTTCACACAGATCCATGAAAACGACTAAAAACGCTGTATTATGATGCCAGGCCAGTAGTTGGCGATGTTACTTTGTAAAGAAACTACGCTCCTATAGACTGAACACGTAATAGCTTTCACAAATATGAATTTTTGTAGTTTAGACGGAGGCAGTAAGGGTGTCATTTTCAAAAACGTGCATCATGAAACCATTTTCAAAAGTGTTCTTTTCAGGTCCCCAAAACGCCATTGCCATGTAAATGAATGCATAAAAAGTTCAGTTTTTAGTTGAAAATTAATTTAGTTTGTGCCAAAAGCAGTCACACACTTTACAAGAGAGAGATTTGTGTGAACAAAAATGAGTCAGCACATGGAATTGAACAAGGAGGATTCATTAACTTGAACACTAATTGTTCAGTGCTCATTTCTACCTGATATAACCCTTTGACTTTCATTTTTCAGAATCAAATAAAACTAGTTCATTCAGAGGAAGCTCACAGGAAATATATTGAACACGAAGCACCCGTTTTTTTGAGTACCTGACAAAGCCACAAAGCATTTTTATAGTACAACTGAAAGCCATACAGTTAGATTCAGCAAAGGTTAATGAGCATTTTCAGTGCACAATATTAATTTTTTTAAATATATGGAAATACCTTATTTTAAGGTGACGGAGTTACACGTTACTAAATGTAATAACCGTTAACTATGCATAATTACAAGTAGCTAACCCTAAACCTAACCCTAACCGTAACTATATTGTACATGTAGGTAATCAATGTTACTACTGTATGTAACTACGTCACCTTAAAATAAAGTGTACAACAAAAAATACATATTGTCCCAACGGCACCTATGTATAAAGCCCTGTTAACATCCAAGGGAACGGAGATCGAGAAGTCAGCCAGGGAAAAGTTTTTGATTGCCTGGTGAAAAACTCAGTGTGGGGGCTCAAAATATGTGCAAGATAAGAGACAAGGACAAGAATAGCACAACACATTCAGACTCACAAAAGCCTGACAACAGAGCAGGTTGCAGCTGGTCATGAGGTGGTGAGCCTAAAACACACACACACACACACACACACTATCCCACTGGCAGTCACAGCCGATAGATGTACCGAGAGATAGATGAAGAGGTAAGAAAATGTAGTGACAGATGGAGAGAAAATGTGTGTGGGCAGGGGACAGTCAGCCGCAGGGACATGCAGTGAATCTATTGTTTCCTAAAGGTGAGAGAGAGAGAGAGAGAGAGAGAGAGAGAGAGAGAGAGAGAGAGAGAGAGAGAGAGAGAGAGAGGGAGAATAAGAGAGAAAAGAAGACAGAATAAGAGGACGGGAGAGAGGCTGAGAAACGAAATTCACTGGCCCTGAAAGACACAATACATTCAGCTATCAGGCTCATTGTGAAATCCTCCCTTTCACAATAGTGTTAAAAGAGAGACAGCACCAAAAGAGACATGGAGCTTTTATTTAACTCCTCAAAGAAGAGGAGACGCAGAGAAAATGGAAAATGTGACAGAATTACAGTCACAGAAAATAGTCCCCGCTAAAAATCGTTTCACATTTAACAATCAGCAAGATAAGGCAAAAACTGCTGTCATGCTGTATCATTCAGTTGGGTATAGAGGACATTTGGTACCATGATGCATCATGGGAGGGAAAAGTGGATCTTCAAGCCTTTCTAAACTACTTCATCTTCACAAGCTCTCTCTACTAAGATCAAATGACCCACAGCGCCCCCTATTGGGGATGAGATGCAATTTCATATTAATCAAGGAAAATATGATACTATGATAATATGTATACTGTACTATACCATCTAGGAAATGTAGTAGGTTAAACAGGGTTTACATAAATACAAATAAATTGCATACCAGTGTTATTATTGTTAACTAAAACTAAAATAAATAAATGTAATTTTCACTAATTTTATAAAAATTTGAAATAAAATAAAGATATAAGACATAAGAATTGTGATTACTAAAACTGAAATAAAAATGAATGGAAAAAAACATAATTTATATAATTTTTTGCCAAAAAATAAAAAAAATTAAAAAGCACAAACCTATTACTTAATATTAATAATTCAATTATTAAAAATGTAAATAATATACTGTATATAGATAATAATATATAATAATATTTCTTATCATTTATTATATTATGATTAAGAATAATAATTAGTATTATCAATATTGTATGCACAATTCAATGCTCTATCTGCACTTTTTTTTTGCACTTTCTGGTCATTTTATCTACATTTATCTCGCCTTATATTTTATGGTATCAATATAAAAAAAAGTATTAAAAAAATTCTGTATACATTTTTTTTATCAATATTATCAATAAGTCTCAAAGGTTAAGGATAAATATTTTCTGAATAAATTGGCAAAACCCAAAACTGTCACAATTATTTTCATGCGGGTCTGCAAATAACCCTGAAATAATTATTTCAACTTAATACAAAGCTGTCCTGCCAGAAAAGAACAGGGGCCGGTTGCATAAACTGCTAAATAGTTTTACAAGTTAGTCATCTTATTTTTTTTCCTTTAAGACTTTATAAGTCATTTACATAAAACGTTAGATTGGTCTAATTTGAATTACCAAAAAGCTATGACAGGATGTCTTCTAATAGCACTTCGTCGAGTTTCCCTTCGGGTGAACAGGTTTGTTATTTCAAACAAACTGCAACTTGACAACGAACAAACGAATGTTACGTTATGAATTACTGACTGACTTGCCGGGGCAGTGACAAGCGCATCTCACTGCTCTGCTCCTCCGTTTCTGCTGCTTTCAGTTACGTGACGCTGGCTCTGAACGAAAACGCGCCGTGGAAACGCGTTGGCCTGGTACTTTTTGACCTTCTCTGCTATTATAGTTTTTCAAGATGGCGGAACGACATGGTAGCCTCCGTGGACCTACCCGTCACATGTATATAAAGATAATAAATTCTTCGTTTACGAAGATAAGTCAGATAATTGGCAGAGGTATTCGTACACCATTGAGGACATATTTATGAATAAAAATATTGATTTTAGATAATAAAATACCTAAAAAACTACACATTGTCCCTTTAAGACACAGTGTCACGTTTCAGTCCAATGATGATGAAGAAGATTCAGGTAGAAGTGTTTTTATTAACACAAAGTAAACTCAGGTGATCCGCAACAATGCGAGATAGCATGCAAGCACAAACACACGATCAATACCGGATCATGATTGTGAACTAAGGAGGAACTTAAATACACAGAGATAATGAACTGACAAGTGTGAAATGAATGTCCATGAACACGGATTAGTGGCGGGAAACTAGAACAAAGGAAACAGGTAACAGAAGAGAAATGAAAATGAATCTAAAGCTAAACTGAACATAATGGTGATACTATAGCCTATGTATGCAACAAAACATATTATATATGTAAGTACATAAAACATAACATATATGCAAAAACAAAAGTGGTTTTCTGTGTGGGCTGCTGTGTCTCCCTATTGTAGGGTAATCGTACGTAAATGTGTACCTGCATTGCTTCTGGTGGAAACAGATAAAGAGAAAACAGCACAGCGTCTAGCTGTCAGACTGCTGATCTTGCACTAGTGTTGCGAACGACATGTTGCAAACCTGACACTTCCCAGCGCTCATTTGCATAAGGCACAGACGTGGCCATTCAGTAACTGGCATGCAAATGACTGGAGTCATTGCTCCATTGCACTTTCAAATATAACTGGAGTCCTGTACTTTGATTTGTCTGAAGAATATTCGGACAGAAAAAGGACTGGGAAAATATACGGAGGAGTAGTAGATTTTTGCTCTAATTTTCCATCTACTTCCCCCCATTTATTTAGGTCTCACGTGGTTGCTGTGTCGTGCATAATGCTGCCCGAACAAAGATATGTAAATTATAGAAATCGCTGATAAAACTGAAGAAATTCCGAAGATTAGGCGATTTGATCCCAGAGAAAGACAAGAAGTTGTCAAAATCAACTAGGATAACCATCTTCTAAGAGCAAACAAAAACACATCTAATCAAATGCAAAGTAAATATCATTCCCCACAGGACACAAAAGCAATTCCTAATTCATGAAAAGTGTTGTCAATCAGAATAAGAAAATTCAGCTCAGGGAGCAGTGTATGCATATTTTTATCATTTGAAAACATTTTTCCCCCTCTAGTTCCTCTCTCCACCTCCCTCAATGTCATTTCTCTACCTCATTCCCTTTCTCAGGCCCTCATTTTGCCCTTCAACAATTTAATCAGAGCCGTAGCTCTGCCAGGTATATTGAGCTATAATTATAGCCTTGCCTTCTTATTAGTAGATGAGACTTTGATAATGAGCCCTCGCAGAGAATCCAAATGGAATTGCTCCTGGCCAAACAAGGCATCTGAGCTTGGCGCTCGTGTTGCGTGTGTAAAAAAAAAGGGGAGATTACGGTGTAGATCTATGGAGATATGGATATGTTAGAATGGAGAACTAACAGAAATTACAACACACCAACTGCTTCATTATTTCAAGATTTGTTCCATTTCCGTCCCACTAATGAGACATTCCACCGCCCTGACTCAACCAAGTGCATTTACTCGGCGTTCTTGGCATTCAAATCCAAAATTCTGCTTCATTAAGTTTGATTCACAAACATTCTGCTACTTTTCTTAGTCATTGGGACATTCATTGTCTCAGCTGGCATCTCGCTTTTTCGAGCCTAACTAGAAAATGACTCACCCAGAACACCTACTGGACGGCGTCTATGGAGAGCAGTGTTAACCTCACTTGTAACACTTTAAATAGCATTTAATATTTATGCTTGTTGTCTGGTAGATGTTATACTTTTTATTCGGATGATTTTTTTTTCCTATCTCGATTTCGAACGACAACTTTGGAATAGACACTGCACCACCAGTGGGCACAAACAGATTTGCAATGTTTGTCTGCTTTAGGGGTGGAGCTAATTGTTTTTTGACCACTAAAAATTAGGGGTGTAACGATACCCTCATGTCAGTATTCGATACATATCACAATACTGAACTCACGATACGATATTATTGCGATACTCCAAGACATATGGTAAAAGGTTAACAAAAAATGTACTGTTGATTAAAATGCTAAATTTGGTATTACATTGGGGGTGGAAATGAATAGGCTTGGACTTGGTGCTGGTAACCCAAAGCACAGGACAGTAGTGACACCAGAATAAAAATATTCATGATTCTGAAGCTGAAAATACAGAATTATTTTAAACGAATATGCTTGCACTCTGTCACGGATTAGATATATTTAAAATAATATAGGCCACTTTTTACTGGCAACATAAGACATTTGGCATTATCAAGAGGACCCACAAATATTCCCAGATTGCATTATTATACATTATATATAGCAGTTTAATGTAGTACTGACACTAAAACTCCAACAGAAATTTTGTTTTGGGTGAATTATACACAATACATATTGTCACTATCCACGGTACATATTGTTGGATATTTGTATTGCAATATATTGTGACACAATATATTTGTACACCCCTAATGTTAAAGTATCATTGTTTTTGCAATTCTGTTAGATGCCACTAATGGGCGCAACAATAATTCACCGAAAAGAAATAGGATATTTCTTCATCGAACACACCTTGATCAATAGTGAGGCATGTTGTCACACTATAAGAGGTAGGTTGTATTAAATAAAAAGCTGTGAATTTCAAGTATTGCAGCATGTATTTCATGTATCTCTGGGTAGCTAATGGTAGTAATTTTGTATTCAGTATATTTATAGAATGGTTGTCAAGCACAGTTCAATATTGCAAAGAATACAAAGAACTTAGAGGGTGTTGCAGTAGCATTCTGTCTTACTGAGAAGGCGTTCGGGTGGTGAGGGTCATTGTTCTTAGTCTACTCTAAAAAGAGCCGGCGTGGGGCAGCTGAAACATACAGTAGATTCAACCTCTCCAACTATTAATTACTCAGGCATTCATCCAGTAAGCTCCTTATCTCACACAGTTGCCACCAGGGCTGTGCTTCAGAGTCTGCCTGAGGTAGCATTCAGCCACACTGCTGGATTGTGACTGTTGAGTCCTTGAGTTTGTCATATTACTGCTCGTGAGATAGTTTATGCTTGCTGTTGAGCAATTCAGGAACGATATAACAATCTATTTCAAATTAATGCTGAATGAATTCTTTGAAACTTTCTAATTAAAAGAATCCTGAAACATTCATAAACATAGAAATATTATTTCATATTAAATATTAATATTAAGCAGTACAACTGTTTTTAACATTGATAATGTTGAGCCGCAAATCTGCCTATTAGAATGATTTCTGAAGGATCATGTGACACTGCAGACTGGAGTAATGATGCTGAAAATACAGCTTTGCATCACAAGAATAAATTACATTTTAAAATACATTCTCGTAGAAAATAATTATTTTTTTAAATTATTTTAAATTTTCTTATTTTAAATTGTAATAATATTTCAAATGATGCAGCTTTTTCAGTTTTCTTTTAAATCAAATAAATGCTGCCTTTGTGAGCATAAGAGGATAATATAAGAGGAAATATTTAAAAAAATAAAACCATTACAAAATCTTACCTACCCCAAACTTTTAGTGTATGCATTTGGTGTTGCTATAATGACACAAACATTTACAGCTGCTTTATAACTCTTCATTTTCCAAATATCCCAGGATGGATTCTGGATGTGGCGATGAAACCCTTCCTTACAGGTTATTTTAAGGTTACCTAACACAAGTATAACATGCTCTAAATGCAAAATCTGAAATTGATTTTTGCATTTGCCATAGCATCAGGGGAGATAAGTCTGGCTTTATAATAAAAAAAAGCAAATTCTAGAGGAAGTAGATTCTAAAGGGAATAGATTATAGGCTTCTAAAATAGCTTAATGATTATTAAATATTCAAAAGACCTGTTATAAACCACAGGGACCAAAACACTAAATGAGAATTTGCTGTTGTGGTTTAACCAGTGTAAAGAGTTTCTGTGATGCAGGAAATACAAGGACTGTGCAAAATTAAGCCGCTTGAGATAAATATGCAAATATCCTCCTGGCATATTTAAAATGTAAACATCTTCAGATAATTCCACAGCTTCGCCTACCTACATTCCCTCTGTTATCCAAGAGCCACATGATGCCTCGGGGACCCACATTTTTTAATCATTTTTTACTTTCCCAAACTTGTTAAAAATGCATGCTTGCATTTGCATTATGTCACTTTATGGCTTTCTTAAATGAGAATCACTTAAGCTTTAACCATATTTAGTTCACTTAAGCTGCATTTTCTCTCTCTCTCACTGGAAATGTAAATCCTCCAAGTAGCTGATACCCTCCACTCTGATCATTTGCTGAGTGCTGTACAATTCCCATTTGTTTGCCTTTCAGTGATTGCACATTAATTACTGGAAGAGGCGATTAAACATCTCTTATTACGCCAGGCCTCCCAGGCAGTCCACACGAGCTGAGCCAGCAGAGCTCAAAGGGCTCTAAACACATATTTACATCCTTGACAGCAGTGCAAGTATAGCCCAAGCCTCGAGTAAAGTTGCTGCTCTGGCTTTAAGGCCAAACATCATGTGACTATAGCCAAAGGATAAGGACCGGGTCCGGAAAGATGATGCGAAAATCACTGTAAATTACATTACGGTCAATGTCCACAATAAAGAAAAAATATTTTCAAATATCTAGTTCACATCAAATGTTATCGCAGAGGAACGGGACACTGCAGATCACAAAAGTTCATTATTTGCATGTGCTTTAAAGCCTTGCCGGTTAGACAAGTCATTCACAAGCTGACGCACATGCACTATGAGCCTGTCTTACAGCGCCTGGTTACTGACTAAGTTATCTTTCGAAGCGTATTGCGCTAATACTGTCGAATACACACAAGGTTTACATAAACAAAGTTGGTTATGTATAAAGTAAAACAAACAGAGAAAATTGAGAGAAAATCTGCTTGTCACATGCGTGTATATTAGACGCGTCGCGTGCAGGTCTTAAAGAGACAGTAGCCTAATAGTAAACATGCTGCCGCTTGTTCGTAAAGGGATACTTCACCCAAAAATAAAAAAAACGATGTCATTATTTACTCCCTCCAATGTTGTTCCAGACCTGTTTTAATTTCTTTCTTGTGCTGCACACAGAAGAAGATATTTTGATGAATGTGGCTAACCAAACAGTTGTTGCTGGTCCCCGCTGACTTCCATAGGAAAAAATATATGGAAGTCACTGGGGTACATCAACTGTTTGGTTACCCACATTCTTCCAAATAACTTTTATTTTCAACAGAACAAAGAAACTTATTCGGGTTTAAAACAACTTGAGAAAGTAAATGATGGCCTTTTTAATTTTTGGGAGTACTATCCCTTTAATGTTAATAAAACAACAAAACACAAAAAGGAAATCACTCACTGCTCTTGACTGACAACTTTAAAAGTAGCTTTAATAAGAATCAATGTATAATACAGTGAAGTCTATGTTGTGTTTTATTTTCATATTTGTTCATTTAATTACTTTCTTCAATGCTATTAAATACACCTGTAGCTGAAAAAAATAAAGCACTGTTAATTTAATTTGTATATTAAGTTGTGTAACGTTAGCCTATGTGTATTGTGTATGAATGTTTGTATTTTTATCTTTACATGAACTGCCCTTTCAATGTATTATTGAATAAATTAATAGGTTGCTGGTCTGAAGTGTTGGGGTGACAATATTGCCGTTCCAAAGTAGGCCTACAAAAGTGTCCTCATTCACCCTATTTTACCTACTATTTTAGCAATAGTCGATAATCAGTAGCCTAGTTTTTGCTAGCCGAATACGAGTGTTCTTTGGTTACCATTCAACTAAATGATTACCACTCTTCGTAGCTTATAGATAATGGAAGTCATTCCGCGTGAATTATGACCAAAAATCCGATGTACGTTCACCTGCAGTAGCCTATAAGGTGAACAGTGATTAGCGCTTTAAATGCAACCAGACATTGGGAGAGACAGAAGCCCTGTCCGTCCCTGCAGTGATTGATGTGACTCATGTGGCTTTGCTGTCACAGATAAAGGGTCAGAGACGAGATTGAAGTGGACAGGCCGCTTTTACCCTCCAGCAGCCTCTTGCGTCGTTAGAGAAACTCACCTCAGCCAGGCTGACAGCCACCCCGCCCGGACAGACTAGTCCACAAGTTAACCCGATGAAAGACACCTTGGCAAGGTAGATTGATCCCCTCAAGGGACGGGGAGAGAAACAAGGGACCGCACCTAAACATCCAAAGCAGGGCCAGATAGAAAATACGTCTCGAAATGTGCTTAAACTAGAGTTAGAGGACATAATGGATTTTACAAAGTGAATAAAAGCCACTCCATCAATGCCAGGAATAATTTTCCAGCGGAGGAAGTTTTGGTCGAACTGAAATTAAGGGGTAGTGCTGCCCTCTACTGGACAGGAAATGAAAAGCTAAGCAAAGCTAGGCTAGCATGGACACCATATTGTTTACAAACTTTAAAAATGCTAAAATGGACACTAAAGCAGTAAGTAAAACATTAAACACATTATGAAGTCTTTTAAATTCATTTTTAAATGATCAAATGTCGTTTTTATTATATTTGATTCAGTGTGTAACCCACAAAAATGAGTCCTTCAAAGTGTTAAACCATTATATAATGATGGTTGTTTTACACTACGCTAAATAAAATAATCAAGAAGAAAAGAAAATAACAAGTAGAACGTTTAAACTGAATAATTTTTTACAGAAACTAAGGGAAATATACAGTTGTTTAGTGTCATATATAAGTAGGAAAAGAAGTCAACATCTTATTTGTTGTGATGATGTACACATTATGAATATTACACAATTTTCCCACATAGGTTCACAAGGTGGCTTTTTTTTTTTTTTTTTTTTTTACATTTGAAGCACAATATTTTACATTGGTAACAATTTTTAGCCGAATGTCCTCTGTTGGCCAAAACAGGTGATTCAATTGATATAAAAATATTAAAAGAAAAAACTTTAAAAAGGAACAATTACATGATAGATATTAGCACATCCCCTGCACCACCGAAGTTAAACAGAAAGGACAACGTTCATTTCAACACAAATCATACAGTAGTGGCATTTGTAATAATTTACACAACACATTATGTAATTTTCATTATCCGATTATGTTAATGTATCTTGATTCATTCTGCAAATGGCAAACAAAAAAAAAGTTGGTACTGGTAGCAACTGGTAGCATGTATTTAATGGGATACTTCTGTTGTGTATGATTCTTTTTACAATAGATTTCCGCCCTATAACTGCCCAAATAAAATATGGGACTTGCTTGACATACAAAGCCCTTCTGATTTATATGTCCAGACTACATGCATTAGACTCATTCTCTTAAGAACACATGCCCAATGTTACTTCTGCATCACCGTACTTGCTTAATTATAGCAATTGTATATCATATTAGGATATTATGCTACAGTTTTCATTTGATTTCATGGGATCAATATATTCTAAATCAGATTTAAAGATTTAAAGTTTGATGAATGCTGCATATTTTATCTCATAAATATCTCTATGTTTTGGTAACCTTTTATAAGGCGATAAAATATGTAGTTTTTGTTACTCTTCCAGTACTTACAAAAAGGCTACTAAAAATATGAATCCTTCCATCCATTCATCATTTATCAATCTCTTTATCCACTAAACCTTTATGGCTATCTTCCCATGTCACACGTAAACTCTCAAAACACGATTCATGTTTTTCATGAAAGCTTTTGCATCGTGAAATACATTAATACAGCATAAGCTATGGATTTTTGAGAGAAAGAAAAAGCATATACTATTTTTTTTTGCATTGTGACTACAGTAGATATAGTACAGGATGTCACATCCCTCCAAATGTTTGATTTTATTTATATCATTCATCGTCATCATCGGGTTTTTTTTACACAAGCCATACGGAGTGCTAGAAAAGAATCGCCTACAATAACCGTTTCTTTAAAAAATGCATGAATGAGAGCAAAAGACACAGATAGGCATCAATGAAGCAAGGAAAGCCCAAGACGGAAAAAATATGTTTTAGTTTTTCGTTATTAGTAACTTGGGTGTTTAAAATACACATAAAACCACCTGCATAAGATACAACACTTCTTAATTTGAAAAAGCTTTAAGAAAAACACAGTTTAGGCCAGTGAGGAAACCTGTTGCTTGTTCAGCGTGGTTGTTGTGGTGATTTACCCTCACTGTAGACGTTGACTAATAATGGGTGCTGCATCTCACTTAGGCTGGCAGGTGAGTTTGTGGCTTATGGGTCTGGGTGGCGTTGTTGGTTGGTTGGGGCTGCTGAATCCAAAATTTCAGAGTAGACGACGATTCTTTTTGGTGGTACGCAACCTGAAAGATACAATCACATGGCTTCTTAAAGAAACAGTTCACCCTCATGTTGTTCCAAAAATCATTTTTTGCGTTACACAGGGGGAAAAAACAACAACATACAAGTTTGAATACATTTTTTGTTCTCATATTGCCTTGTCTGGAATTGTATTAAAATAACACCATATAATCTTCAATATTTCCTTGCATAGTTCACCCAATAATGACTCAAGTTGTTCCAAACCAAAATATCAAAATATCTTCTTTTGAGTTCAGCAGAACGAAATTTATACAGGTTTGGAACAACTTAACTGATGAGAAAATGTCCCTTTAAGAAATAATTAAATTAATATTAAAAATATACAATTATAATTAAGTTATTTATTGAATAAAAAAAATATATATATACATATATATCAGAGATAATTTTTCAAATAATTTTGGTAACACTTTAAAGTAAGGTTTCATTAGTTAACTTCATTAGTTAAAGCGGCACTATGCAGGATTTCTGTTTTTGTCAAACAGCGATCCCTAGAGTCGCTGTAGAGTACTTGTATGTAACGTTACTGTCGTAAACACCACTCACGCAGAGCGTATCTGCACTCACGGCCTCTGCACTTCATAATAATAAAGTAGCCTACCGCGTTAGGCTTACCTGAGCCTAAATGCCGGATGACACCAATAAAGTGTATCATGTACGTCGCATTATTTCGCAGGGCTCTCAAGTTTTGAAGACAGGCAAGAGTGACATCCAGCCGACAGATACATTTTTGTCATTGGTTGTTGCGTTAAATCTTACCCAGATACAATAGTGCTATTTTCTGATTGGCTATTGTGTAGCTCGACAAACAACACCAGAGGAGACGCGCTTGTTTCCTGCAGGTTCCACAGTGAGAGCGGCGCGGCCAGAGTTTTGGCATATTAAATATATTACAAATAGTTTTTCAGCATGAGAAATACAATGTGTGGCGGGACAGCGTGACAAAAGACCGAAATGAGTGACTGTCACGCTCAATGCGTGACACTTGAGAGCCCTGATTTCGTAACAATGTCCGTCATGATGTTGTTAGACATGATTATTGCAATTTATCATAATAGTTTGCAAATTGCGCTCATTTACACTATTTACAACATGTAGGCTTATTAATGTCCTGATAATTATGTGAGATATTGACAACTGTTCTCATGATAATCGCAGGAATCAACTTTAACAGTGAAAGACTGAGCGAGTGGGACTCTTGTCCTGTTCCTCGTGCTGTCAGATTCTCGTTACCTTTTTCTAGACTCTTCCGACCGCGCTTTCTTCGTTTTTTTTTCGCCATTCTGAAAACGCAGGTTCGATGTTTACTCGTGTCTGACTCCTCGCTCGGTCAGTCTGCCATTTCCTCTTTCTCTGTTCCTCCGACAATGCTTTTCTAGCTTTCTGCTTCTTATATGCCAACTTTGCCATGGGACGATAGTTGTTCTTATAGCTAGCCGTATCCTGGATGGGGGCGTGTACGCGTGCAGTGCCGTAAAGCAATTCGCTACCTCGCGAGACCTGATATCACACGACACGGCGGCGGCCCGCCGGCCCAAAGTTGCAAGGGTGGTTTTGCGGCTCACAGGCACCAGGGGGGTGCGAGACGACCACCATTCAACACGAAATCAGTAATGTAAACATTACAATGACTCCAAAGCTGTTTGGTTAAGGTAAAAAAGTTACTTAGTTCTGCTTTAACATGAACTATCAATGAACAGTAATTCTTTAGTCTTAGGGTGTTTACACGACACCGTTTTCAACTAAAAAAGGAAAACTTTTTATAGGTTTTGCCCGTTTATTCGTACGTCAACTGTATTCTGAGGCCCTGAAAATGCTAACTTTTTAAAATGGGTTTCAAAGTGAAATTTTTTGAAAACGATACCGTTTTTGTCTCCGTGTAAACTACAAAAACGTGATTTTGTAAAAACGGTGACATCATGCGCATGCATATTATGTGTTCAGTCTATATGCACATAGTGTTTCTTTACAAAGTGACATCGCCAACTACTAGGGTTGCCACCCATCCCTTAAAATACGGAATCGTCCCGTATTTGTGAAATAAACAGCAAATCAAATACTCGACACGCGTGGTTTGTCCCGTATTTCCGAGTTGTCTTAAACGCATCATCCCATGCAAATCATTCCACCCGCATTCTGTGAAGACTCGTCCTATTCTACCCTTGATTGGGTAATACTCGCTGCCATTGTAGGTTTGATTGGTTTGTTTAATACAATCAGGTTCAGGGCCAATCAGAGTGAGAGGAGGGCGGGTCTTTTGGCTAGGAGTTGATAGTAAAGCGAATCAGCTCAATAATATTCTGATTGATTACGTTTTCATATGATCCCTATGCCCATTTGTTAAGGAATAATGTTACAATGTAAATGAATTATATCCATACATTATGGTATGATTTGTTTATTACGGTTAAGGTACACAGTCAGACAATGCATTTTTTAAATAAGAAATAAGAGAGGGATATATTTAATACATATTTAATACTAAAAATGTGCATGTGTGAAGAAAATAACTTATGCTTAACAAATCTAGAGAATTTCATCCTTTAATACTATAGAATTAACAATAGGTCTGAAAACATAAATAAAATACATTAATAGATTTTCTTACCAATAATAAAAATAGTGTTATAATTAAATTTAGAAATGTTTGTAGATTATTGGTTATTTATGTGTAGTATCACTGTTTGGATGGTGTTATATGTTTGAAAAAGACAAACAGCTACTCAGTGCTGCACGGAGTGACAAGAAGTACACTTATAAAAAAAGTAGGCCTAACATAGTCCAATACTGCACAGTACCACTTCTGATCTACTGATGTGTTTGATGTTCAAGATCCTTTGCTAAAGTCTCCTGCACTATATATTTATATCAATGCATTTATTTAATTTATAGTGAATAAGTTATGGATCTGTTAATTTAATAAGTTAATAAAGTATGGTTAACATCTTACATATATCTCCGACGAAAGGCAATTTTTTTGTGGTCTCATTGTCACACTTTGTTAACGTTGTTTGTGATAGAGAGTGATTGCAACTATACACACTGATTTCAATAGCAGATAGCTTATTATAATGTCCATTGGTACTGATCTTATTACTTTGCTGAAAATATGTTTTGAGTTATGATATAGGCCTACCACCATTGGCATACCGTCGGGCCCGTGGTCATTGTGGCCCCGAGGGCTTTGGCCCCCGCTGCAGCAGGCGTCCCTTATTTTTTTGTATTGAAGGTGGCAACCCTACCAACTACTGGCCTGGCATCATAATACAGCGTTTTTAGTCGTTTTCACAGATCTGTGTGAACGGGATTGTTTTGACATTGTCGTCGTCTGTACGTGAAAAATGCAAAAGAATATTCAGTTTTTAGTACATCGTTGTTGTGTAAACATACCCTTAGTTAATGCTAATTTCAACATTTACTAATTTCTAAAATGAAAAGTTGTACTGTGAACATGAACAGACAACTGTAACTGTTCATTTTATGAACTAAAATTGACAAAGATTATTAAATGTTTTAACAAATCTACTGCTCCCTGTTAGTTCCTATTAGTTAATACATTAATCTTAACAAATGAGACCTTATTGTAAAGCGTTACCTTAATTCTTTTTAACATTTATAATCAGTGTAATAATAATGTAAATGGATAGTAATCTAAAACTCCAATATACCCCTTTAAATTTCTGTGTCTGCTCAACATCAGAAATGACTCCAAATCAGCAGATGGTCTCCAGGTGACACGGGTTCTGTACAAAAAATACAAAAAAAGACATTTACATTTAAGATGACACTACAGAGACAATTCAGATGAATAAAGGTTCTTTGTGGATAATAACAAAATGTGAATGCAATAGGGTCACAATACCAGATGTGTTAGGAGTCATCGGGTAGGGTTAGTCACGCTGACGGTACTTTATATAGAAACAGAGCTTGCCTTTACCGTGTCATTCCACTGATGTGGAAGGTCCTCTGGCTCTGGAGGGTAGGACATCCAAGACGGGCTCCGGTACGAGGACGGTGGAGACAGGACGAAATAGTCAGAGTAACCGGGGCGGTTGGCAGATATGGCATATACTGCTGTCATTGGGTTTCCTGCAAAACATTGGAAGGCAGATTTTTTTGTTTGATAACCCAAAATATTAAAGGGGTCATATGAAGCGATTTCTTGTTTTCCTTTTTCTGTAGTGTGTTATGCAGCTATTCTCTCTGTATTATTGTTGCCGCCGGCGCTGTATATTTGCTGTATTTTTCATTGTGAAAGCCAAACAACTTTGTTTGGCCTTCCAAAAGAGGACACAATTAGAAAACAGTGCTTACGCTTTATTTACAACACTGTTCCAGAACAGTACAACTGAAATATTTGACTGTGTGCTGCGCATTTTTCGGAGGCCTGTT
The DNA here is from genome assembly GCF_051911475.1 of Siphateles boraxobius. Taxonomy (NCBI): domain Eukaryota; kingdom Metazoa; phylum Chordata; class Actinopteri; order Cypriniformes; family Leuciscidae; genus Siphateles; species Siphateles boraxobius. Next base: position 7,589,370 of record NW_027509192.1, on the reverse strand, counting down.
TCCAGAACCTGCGAGAGTAGCTACAAGGCCAGCTGTGCACAAAGGTTGATTCTAAAAAGTGGGCAATACATCTTTGCAAGTACATTCTGGCGCTTCTGACTCACACAGCCTGTAAGTATGTTTTCATATTTTAAGAATTTGCTACTGACTGTTCAAACGCGAGTTTTGAGCAGTATAGAGTAGCGCTTGCTTGTCGTTTCTACGATCAACAATTCAGACAGTTTTATGTTTACATAGTGTTCTCACACCCGTAGCGCGGCGCGTAAAAAGACATTATAATTCATTATAATCAGTAATTATGAACGTAATGAAATAAAACCTGACCAATTTGATACGTTCTGGTCCAGTCGCGCTGGCAAAGTTGATCGATCAGCTTGGTCATCTGCACTTTCCTGTTCAGATTCAGGCCCGAATTGATAAGGTAGTACAACATTATCACCTGTCATCAATGCTTTGGGCGCTGATGTTCCAAATATGGTGAGGGGCGTGGCATTTCATCACACGCTTAAGGTTTATGGGCCTATCACAATACACTGGATTGTTGGCCAATCAGAGCACACCGCTTTTTAGAACGATGTGCTTTGTAAAAATCGACGCGTTTCAGAAAGGCAGGGCATAGAGGAGCAACAATTCTGTACAGTATGTATAAATTGAACCTAAAACCGCGTAAACACATTGCATTAAACCAAAGACACACAAAATAATGTTCTTTTTAGAACCATCATATGACCCCTTTAACCAGCATTTCCCGAACACACTGACCTGAGTAGCTTGTCATAGACTCGTCGACAGTAACAGCAGGGAAAGGAGCTCGGTTGATTGGCAGATAGGGGGTGCCATTGTGCTGACTCATCTCAGAGGCCTCAGACACTTGAGGTTTCAGACTCATGTCTGGTGTGGAGCTGCAATAAGAGATGAAGATGTCTTGTTATACTGTTATCAAACCACCAGGGGGCAACGCTGGCCAGCATCGCCTCAGAGCCGCATGACAAACCTCAATGCAGTCAGCAGACTGACAACCATGCAAAGCACCTTTAATGCATGCCAGCCACAGAATCTCAGAGGAAAAAAAGCTTGTATAAATTTACATGAGGCTGATCTCAATACAGCTTGCAATGTGATGCTGTAATGCTATGTGCTATCTGTCAGAAAAAGAAATGTGTAAAAAAGCTTGTCGCGTAAGGCAGTTCGCTCAATTGTACACCCCCTGTACCCTTTATTATCAGTTAAACCTTATCTTCCCCTAAGGGCAATATGACAGTCAATAGGTACATCAATTCATATGAAAAAAGTAATCAATAAATTAATTGGAAAAAAGGTCAATCTTTGTAGCTAGTAATTATTAACATGTGGATATCAAATACAGTATTTGATTTTTGATAAAAATATTTTTTTTACATTAAAAAATTGTTATAATTTATGAATAAAAACGTAGATAAATAAGCCAATTGAAACTATTTTAGTAATATAGATATAATAGATTTCTCATTACAAGATGATAAATGCATTTTCTTAATCTTAATTAATGAATCTAAATTAATTTATCAAATTTAATTTATATAATTATATATAAATAAAATAATTATTGAGTGTCACATTTGGTCTTACATAAAAGGATGGATAAAAATGTACCTTTTAAATTTAGATATAATACTAAACCACAGGAAAACTACAACAAAATAAACGGCATGATCCAAATATCAGTATGAATGTGTTTTATATATAATATTAAGCAGCTAGAGTTATGGCTGCTAAAAAATTCAGCTTTGCCATCATAAGAATAAATTACATTTTAAAATATATTGAAATAGAAATATTTCTCAACATTACCATTTTGACATTTAAAAATAAAATAAATCCAGCCTTGGTGAGCATGACTTAAATATGACCTTAAATAAAGACCTTAAATTTTATTTAGCATGCAAACACAGCAAATATAATATAATATAATATAATATAATATAATATAATATAATATAATATAATATAATATAATATAATATAATATAATATAATATAATAAAGGCCTATAACCCAATGCATGATTTGAAAAAGAGTATGAATGTATGTGTGAATATATAAAATATATATATTTTTAAATATATATTTTATTAAAGTTATATTTGTTAAATTCAATTTATATAGATATATTGTTTTAACAAACTACAAAGAGACTTTTTTCAAAAACATTAATAAAAATTATGTAATTAAAAGATGGAAAATAATTTTGTGTTCATTTATTTTATTTAGCATACAAATAAGCTTATATATATATATATATATATATTTAAATAATCTTTATATATGCTTATTTGTATGCTAAATAAAATAAATTAACACAAAATAATTTTCCATCTTTTATATATATATATATATATAAAAGCTTGTCACGTAAGGCAGTACGCTCAATTGTACACCCCCTGTACCCTTTATTATCAGTTAAACCTTATCTTCCCCTAAGGGCAATATGACAGTCAATAGGTAAATCAATTCATATAAAAAAAGAAATCAATAAATTAATTGGAAAAAGGTCAATCTTTGTAGCTAATAATCATGCCATTTATAATATAATGCATGAACCAAACATGAGTATGAATGAGTATTATAAGGTTTCTCTCACCGCCTCAATGATGTTCCAGGTGGGGCTCCGCCTCTTGGAGGGATGAGGGGTGGTGGGGAACCCAAACCCATATCAGGCAGCTGGGTAAACCTGAATCCCTGCAGAGCCAAGCACTTTATGAATACTTATACGATGACTTATATCAACATATGACCCTAAATCCTCTAGTTTCTTCCCAAACTCAACTCAAAGTACAAATGTTTGCAGTCATTTCTCAATCGTCAATCGCGTCAAAGCGCGGCACTCACCGGTTTGGGGAGGCTACACTGGTGCATTTCCGGCCCAAAGGAGGATCCGCGCTGTAGAGCTCCATTGGGGTGGTTCATAGTCCCAGGTGCGCTGGTAACCCCGTCCAGGTAAGGGCTACCGTGGCTGGGGTTGTACGGACCGTGAGGGTGGTGGTGATGGTGGTGGTGGTTTGCCGGGGTTGGCTCGGCAGAGGCCAAACCAAAGGCGTTGTCCAAGAGGAGGTGCATCTGCTGCCTCACTTCATCGATGGAAGGCTGCGAGCTCAGGGTGGATGAGTCGGAGTGACCTTTGACCTGGTGGCCACCGCCGAAACCCAGGGAACTCAGAAGGCGGTCCACATCTGTCTCTTCAAATGGTTCAGGCTCACCCTGAGGTGGATTCAATGAATAGACGTAATTAAATGACATATTTCTTCTCTGGTTTACATGTTTCAAAGTCCCATAACTAGAACAATGATAACACAGGGTTAAACGCAGTGTAAAAAGCTCACTTGTGTTGCAAATATTCTGAAAAAAAGCCCAGCACATTCACGTTTATTATCCGATATCGAATATCCAATCTAAATCACTGAAAACACGATAATTATAATTACGCTCAATGACGTTCTGCTGTTTCATGATGACGTGGGTTATTAAAATTCAGGGTTACTGCATCGGCTAGGCTACCATCATCTCAAGAACCCTTTCGTCATAACTGGGTTTAAAGTTAAACCTTAAGGTAATCTTCTTCATTTAAGCCTCAAAGGAAACTTCATCTGATAGTCATTACTAAAGTAAAAGTAATCTCTGCCGGCCCCCTGAACTGTGAAAGACGCGCCGTGCGGGAAGACTACAGCAGAAGACTTTTTATCGGGGATTTGGGGTCCCATGATCAAAGAGGCTGGAGCGCTTACATCATAGCCGCTGTTACGGATGCCCCTCCGGGATCGCTCCCTCATGACCAGCATGTCCATCTCTGTCTCTACAGGGCTCGGGGTGTTCAGAGACTGCCTGCTCCAATATGCAGGTTCCCTGTGGGAGTCACTGGGGAGAGAATGTTAAAAAATTCAGTATTGTGATCTTACGAACCAACATATGGTTATGGAAGTCATGGTTAATTTTACATAATGCTTTATTTTTAGTTTTACACACACTGAAATATTAATGTCCAAACATTACGTGCTCTATGTTTTCGGAGAAGAGCATTAAGGAGATCTTCATTCATGCCACAGGGGGAATTTACTAAGAATTAATAGTGTTGTTTATTTGGATCATCTGTGTTGTTTTAGTACGCAATTTAATAAAAGGAGGTATACAACAATTATGCAATGGCACAAATACAAAAACATATACTCCATATACTGTATACTACCATTCCAAAATATGGGGTCTGTAAGATTTTTTTGTTGATTTTTTTACAGAAGTTTTCTATTTCAACGTAATGCTGTTTAGACTTTCTATTCATTAAATAATTAATCACGATTAAATGTATCACAAAAATATCTGTTTTCAATACTGAATATAATAATAAATGTTTTTTGTACATCAAATCAGCATATTAGAATGATTTCTGAAGGATCATGTGACACTGAAGAGTGGAGTAATGATGCTGAAAATTCATTTTTGAAATCACAGGAATAAATTATAATTTAAAACATTAAAATAGAAAGCGGTTATTTTAAATTGTAATATTTCATATTATTTCAGTTTTATTGTATTTTTGATCAAATAAATGCAGCTTTGGTGAGCATAGAACACTGACAAAAACATCTTACAAACCACAAACTTTTAAATGGTATTGTGTTGCATATATAAATTAATAAATTATTGTAAAATATTTAATTATATATGTACTTATATTTTGTATATGCAAGTACACAAAATTTATTTTGCACTAATTTATTTTATTTAATAAAATATTATACAATCATTTATTTGGACAAGGTGTGTAGATAAACAATGCTATCAATAGTATAGTATGATAATCTAGTAAAATATATAATAATATATAATAATTAATATAATATAATTAGTGTTGTCAAATTGATTAATCGATTCTAACAAACGTTTTTGTTTATATAATAAATGTGTGTATATATATTATTATTTATTTATATATATGTGTGTGTGTCTGTATATATATGTATATATTCTTTTTGTGTGTATGTGCATATATATATATATATATATAAAAAATGTGTTTGTATATATATATATATGTACACACACACGCACGCACACTCACAAATATATTATAAATATATATATATATATATATATATATATATATATATATATATATATATATATATATATATATATATATATATACAGACAGACATATATTACATAAACACAAACTTTTATTTTAGAATCGATCGAATAAGTGTAAAAGCTTTAGCTGTTTGGTAAATTCCCCCCATGGTTTTAGTGCATATCCTGTATCTAGGAACACGCAAATGCAACTGGCTTCATTTTCTCTAAATATTTTGGGATAAGCAATAGCAGGGATTTAATCTCCGCCTACCTCCTGCGGTACTTTACGTAAGTGGAGGGTTTCCTGTCCTCCTTCGGCCCCCTCAGATCTTCCAAGTCCAAGGAAGCATTCTCACGTCTCAGCCTGTCTCGATGACTGTACATGTGACCGCTGCCGCTCCCGCTGCTGCTAGTGACCGGCCCATCGCTGTAACCTTTCCTTTTAGCTTTTAACCTCAGCTTATTACGATAATGCTCAATGTCTGACTTCTGCTTCAGCCCCATGTTGACCTGCAGGTGAAAAGCTGATGCTATTTACTTGCTCCCATTTTATGCAACTCAGCAGCTCATTAATCAGTTCAAATAGAATCTTTTTTGCTGATCTTGCAGGGAAAATCTAGTGTGGGCCTGGCCATTCGACAGGCCCCGGAAACAGTACGTTTCTGTTGACAAGCACTCAGCACATGTAAAAATAAATCAACAATAAAAGCCTCCTAATGAGGTGGCCCCCGTCTCCATGGTGACAGCAAACTCACCTCTCCGTTCAGGATGACAGAGTCTTGGCTGTGATTGGAGGAGTCAGGATAAGAATAGTTGAGTGGGGCAGCCATAGGCTTGATGGTGATGAGGCGTAGAGAGCCAGTTAGAGAATCATAATGGTCTGCAAAAAGACAGAGACCAATGCAATCAAAAAATTACAGTAGGAGGGTAAAAAGGGGATCAGTAAAGAGTGCAGCTGTAAATACTCAAAAGGAGCGTCATACTAGTCACTGGTGCAGAATATATTGAACAATCAATTTTATATGTGTTTGGGGATTTATTGGAAGATATCTTGGCTGGCAAAGCTTCTTGTTGGACAGCATATATAAAAATTTTATAAGAATAATGTTTCTATATTGCTATTTTAAGACCTTATACACTTATAAAACCTTTAATAAACTCTTTATGAGAAAGAAATACATATTAATACTTGTTTGAGCCAGTTACAGAACCAATGTGTGTTGACATTTCGTTAATTTAGTGTTTCAACACTAGTTTTTCAAAACAAACCAAAGTGAAACAAACTAAAACAAAGGAAAGCAAAACAAAACAAAGTAAATCCAAACAAAGCAAAACAAAGTAAATCAAAACAAGCAAAGAAAAACAAAACAAAGTAAATCATAACAAAGGAAAGCAAAACAAATTAAATGAAAAGAAAGCAAAGTAAATCAAAGCAAAGTAAATCAAAACAAAACAAAGAAAATCAAAACAAAGTAAATCAAAACAAAGCATATCAAAGCAAAGCAAAGTAAATCAAAGCAAAGCAATGCAATGCAAAGTGAAACATTATTTTTGTTCAGCAAAAACATCTATTGTAATATTTATTATAAAACAAACTAAATTTATTTGAGAAGCAAAGTGGCATACTATTTAAGGATTGGTTTATTTATTTTTACACCTGTGGCAAAACTTTGACACAATTTAGTGTAATAATGTAATGTAATAAATTTATTTTATTTATAAATGTTTATAATTTTACAAATGTTTATTATTTAAGTGCTCATGAAAGGACTTAAATAATAAGTTCTAATATAGGATATATTTCTTCTTTAGGATCTTTTCTTTTGGTTAAATATCGAAGTATCTTTTGCCTCTACAATAATTTATCTTTTTTTAATGATACTTACATTTTTTTATACTGGAAAACAAGACAAAAAAAACGAATGTAATTTTTTTTTCAACGAATTAAACCCAACATTCTTATAAGACCATTAGGGGTTTTATAAATGGGTTATGAACCTATTAAAGGAATTTTGTTGCTCCTTTTACTTCTGTCTTTCTCACCATTTCTCGTGTGTTGCTCTTCTTTGGGCGCTTTCTGTGCCGTTGATCTCCGAGCTGTGGAGCTTCTGCCCGTGTTCAGCTTCCCGGATTCATTGCTCGAAACAGAGCCGTCCTCGCTTGGCAACCTGCTGCGGGTAGCCATGGCAACAGAGGCAATGGTTAGTTTGTTGCATGCAGTGTGATGCAGGGTTAACTGTTGCCTTGCAGGACCCTCTGGCCTCTGTTAACCTGCGTTAAATTGCAGTGGTGTCATTTAGCAGGCATCGCTGTAGGGTGAGCATCCACTCATCATGTTTTGTGTCATTTAAACAAATGTTCAACAACAGGACGACATCCTGCTCTGGAACAACAATATCAGAATGCACATCATGTGCCGGTGAGAGTTGTAAGGCATCACTACTGGATAGAATGTTGGTAAGCATTTCACCTCAACATTGACTTGCTGGGAATGAAGAAAATTTGAAGCTGACTTTTTAATGGTATATAATAAAAATGATGAAGAAACTGAACTGGTCCAAAGAGATCTATATCGGCTGAAATGCAATCTAATTTAAACAATGTGAAAGGAATTTGAAATCAAAACTGACCAAATTTTCAAACATTATACACACACACACACATTATTTATCGAAACAATTATATATTTATGTTAAAATTTGAATGCATACTTTTAAACATACTTATATAGCCTATATATTGATATGTATTGTACTATATATGTATACATACATGCTTAAAGTCACATATACTATATACTAACATTAGTGATGTCACTAAACTAATTTTAGTGATGTCAAATCGATTAATCGCTATTAATCGCACCTAACATAAAAGCCTGTAAATATATGTGTGTGTGTGTGTTGTGGTGGAATTTTCCTTTTTCCTAATGCTAACCTATAATCTGACTATCCGCTTTCCCTAAAATGCTCACTCTGTAATACTCCAGCTCCCTGCGTCTACAATCGACAACCGCTGAGTTTTTCTTCTAATCCTACCCTACTCAAGCTCTCTTGCGTCTACAGTCGACATCTTAGCTTCGAGTTTGCTAAACTACTCTACTCAAGCTCTCTTGCGTCTACAGTCGACATCTTAGCTTCGAGTTTGCTAAACTACTCTACTCAAGCTCTCTTACGTCCCCAATCGACGTCTTAGCTTCGAGTTTTTCCTTTACCTAACAACTCCTATGCTGCGCAGCTTAAATGACAGACAGACTTCAGTAGATGTCCCTTGAATGCTCTTTATTACGGCCAGGAGTTCTCGAGCATTTCTCAGAGAATCTCCCAAGAATAAAGAAGGCCGGAGGATCTCAGACAATTTCCATTGAGAATCCCACCGAAAACACGGAAACAACAGTTTTTATACAATAGGGAGGTATGGCATAATGACATTAATTTGATTGGTTATTCATTTACAGTCTCTTCTGTTACTGGGTAGAGAAGAATATGTTTTGACGATTACTTCATTAATCACAAGTTCTAACTTAGTCATCTGTCTAGTTTCATTTCCCATATTTGTTATTTATACACACAGTCAGGGGTTCGACACACACACATTCATGTAAAATACAGAAAGCCTTAGGACATGGTTTTTAGAGATTTAGCAGGTTAAACAAGGTCAAATATTAAAACATGGTTTTCTTAATATTCAGTTTAAATTTTCCACCACATTCCCCTCTCTGGCCATAAAACAATGGCCAATATTAAATTTAATTCTTCTAATCAATTGTCCATACCTGCATTATTTACCTGCTCCACCGAATCATCACATTATAAGTCAGTGACTTTAACACCACCCGTTATCTCTAATCATTTTCATCAACATCTTTTACTACATTTCGAATCACATTGATCTATTAGGCCTTAACAGGCCGATACTGTTGTTAACTATTTTCCTTAATCATATTTTGTTAGCTTTTAATTCAAGCAGGCGATTGTTTTACTTAGTCAGATCTATTTAAGGATCTGTGTAATAAAATCTAGCCAAAAAGGTTCTATAATCTTTCATTTTTTATCCTTAACACAAATTTCCATAATTGTATTATTTTGTTTCAAATATTTCTCTTTCTCTAGGTTTCAACTGTGTCCCCTACATAATTTGTTTTAACACATGGAAGACCTTTCTCAACAAAACAATAACAACACAATATTTAATTTCTGGAAGCCGAGCTAAATAAGCAAGCACTGTTGCTGTATTCCTAGCCTAGACTAGACCCGCAGTCACCTCTCAGATATCAAATACAGACATTAGACAATACATTAAAGGAACATTTCAGTAATCACACTGGTAACTTCTTCAACTAATAATTAATCCATAAATTAAATATGTTTCCCAAAATCAATCCCCTTTTGAAGGGTTTTCTCTATTTTAGCAATTGGAAACATCTAAAATATTATATATATAATGTAGTCATTAGTTCATCACTATAGAAGTTTACCTAATTATCTATTCAGACCTAATCCGGCAAAGTAACTTATCACCTATTCTCTCTTACTAGAGAACAACTATTGCTATTAATATTTTTTTGTAATGTCTTCATTATAATTGTAAAACCCTCAAGTTTCTTCAAAAGTAATCCCTAGATTATTTATTTTTCAGTAATGTACCTAGTTAGAGTCCCTATAATCTACAAAATTAAAAGATTTTCTTCTTCTTAATTTATATGTACCTAAAATATTTTCAAATTAATCAGTAATTGTTCAAATCTCAGCCCTATATTTAAATTCTCGGTCCTACAGTTTGATTGAACCAAATAAAACATCAATAAATATCACATTATTGCTTCCTAAGCAAAAGCATTGCGGAAGGCATCAGTGATCCAATCTAACCCCCCATCCTGTTGGTTTGTTCTTTGCCTGTTCATCCTGCCACAGATCATCCCGCACCTCTGTCATATCGTCCAGTATTTTGAGATGGAACTCCCATCCTCATCATAAGCTGGAATGAAAGTACAACATTCTTTTCCACGTTTAACACAAAACTCCCCTTTCTCCGCAAGAGTTCTAAAACCAATTGGGTGTCGTTTGCAAATTGGAATAATTCATAATGGATTCTATTAATCCAGTTCATTTAGTCAGTTACAGCATTATGGATAAGGAAAACCTTCCAAAACTGAGATGTTTTGGCAATTACACGGCTTTCCTCATAACAAATTTAACCCATAGTGATTTCTTTCAGTGTCAGATGAGTAGTCACGATGAACAGGCAAACTTCCCTTCTCTTTCTACCCTGGTCACATCCTGGAGGAAATTCAAACAGAAACAGCAATATGATCAAAAGCATCACTTATGAATATAAAAACACACATGCTGCACTTGAACACTCAGTTAGACCACATTTGCTCCCAGGTGTGCTGGTCGTCGCGTTGTTGTTGGTGTTTGGGGTTGCTTAGGGCTGGTTCCTGGTTGGTGTAGTTTAAAGGTTAGATGCTTGCACAGAGGTGTCACCGCACCCCAGATAGGACCTTGTTTGTGGAGTGAGCCATTTCCTGGCTGCTTTGACCTGTTAAGGGAGACCTTAACTATTTTTGTTAGTGACAACATGTATTAACATAATCTGCTTGTCTCGCTGGTCGTCCTTTCTGATCAGACCTGTGAAATTTCATGATAAACAGTAACAAGACAATATTTTATACATTTGGAACAGAATCAGTTCTGTTCGATTGGATCCATCATGACATCCTGTAAAAGGAAGAAGTTAACGTGGGGTGGACAGGGCAAGCATCCTTGCTCTCTGCCTTCCCAGAGTTATATGCTGCGCAGGTGTGGCACTGTTTCTTTCTGCCACAACAATAACCCATCTCAGGATAATTAGCCAAAATCATCCATGGCCATTATTTTATTGGGCATAATTTACTCTGTTAGTGACATCAGCAAAAAATATCCTGTATCTTCAAAAAAAACATTGTAAGGGGTTAATATTTCAGTCAATCATTTCTCAATACAGTCAAAGAACAGAACGTTTAGTCCATTTTCAAAGTTCCATTGACCAAGGTAACATCGAGTCAAAAGTTTCTTAGATGGTTAGATCATATCGAAAGTTTGTCTGAAAGCTACATCCTAAATAAAAGGAAGTAAGATTTATTTTGCTCTATTGTTGGATCTAGAATGGAAAGTTAGTCACCATCAGACCTGAAAATGGGAAGTATGATAAAGTTTACCATAAGATAGAAATATAAAATCAGAGTTTTATGGTTAGCACCATAATTAATCTTATCTATTAAAATTTCCATTCATTCACATTCACACACTTTCTCACACACACACCCCTCTCTGGCCAGAGAACCATACCTTTTTGTCTGCCATAGCAGTTTATGAACTGAATGAGGAATATATATTTTATTAGGAGTGGAATACCACCAAATCCGAACGGTAACAACTTTTACGACAGAAGCTACTGAACGTAGAAACACTGTGGCATTCCCCTTGCGACAGTGTCTAAACGTTAGGATATTAATTCTCAATTGTCCGATGCAGTCACAATGTGTTTTAGTTTAAACACAGTGAACGTAAACCTCAAAATCAAATAGATTAAACACTTTAAAAAAATAATAATATAGACCTTCAGTTGCAGTTGAGAGATTCAGCTTCAATCCCTCAAATGCAATTTGTCATTAAATTACACAATTTCAATTTCTCTAAACTTTTTGTTGTTGCTCCTAAGCTATTTAAAAGAAGATTTGGAAATCTTCACACAATTTTCAATCTTTGGACAAAAATAAAACATACATTTATATCTCCTACCCCTGGTGATGACAGCATGTGATTTCAAAAGTTTAAAATTTTAGATTCATTATTCTTATTGAATCCAGAGAATTACCTTTAAATGAAATGGAGTGACCAATATTGTTGCTTTTCTAGCCATGTCTTTTTAGACACCCTATGCCCTATATTTCCCTTTCCAGATAATTCTGCATAGTCAATAACCTATTCATACTTTTACCACTAGTTGGTTAGAGTGATAACCCTCACTGTGCCAAATCCAGCCCCAGTGTTTTAACTGATTGGTGAGTCAATCTCTCACTTCTGCTATTGCTATTGAACTTACTGTAGTAGGGCAGCTGGACTGGTCCTATTGGAAGCAGATTCAAAGTGTTAGTTTAAGAAATATGAAGAATTGCTGAAACCAGTGGATAATCAAAAACAATAATCAAGTTAATATGATAATTAACTAAATTTGAAACGTTCTCTGTAGTGATCATTGAAAATTCAGCACCTGGCCCACAAGTGAGGGGATGGAGGTCTTTCTTTTCTGTGTGGATTGTCGTTCAGTTGACTTGTTGGGCTGATACGTTTGATCATCAGGCTGCGATGGCACTCTCGGTCTGGCTTTTGATTCACCCTGGCACAAAATTCCATAATGTATGGCAAAATTGTCTTTAGGAAAAGTCTCAAGTGAATTGTCACCTCAAGTGAACTGTCTTGAGTTGACCCCTCAGAAGGGTCCACTTCCTCTTTCAGGAGCTGGGGAGCTGAGGGCACCACTTCCTCTTTCTCTCTCCACAGTCATCCAACTGTTCAAGGCTGGTGTCTGAAATTCTTGAACACTCAAGAGAACCGCAAAACTCAAAGTAAACTTATAGGTTAATAACTAAAAATCTCATCTGGTTATCAAGACAGCAGTTCCTCATTTTATCAAAAAGCGTACTTCATTGCGGGAAAAAGCAAGCGTTTCTTCGTTGCAAAGACGCAGGAAAAAAGCAAGAAAACTACTCTTCAGAATACAGTGTATATTGTAAAGAGAATTTCTTTTGTCTTTTCTTCTTTCTTTTTCTTCAAGAAACCAAAATAAAATGACTATATGATGCCTGTTATGTGCTTGTTCAAATCACAATTTATATTTAAATTGGTCACCCAATCTCATTCTCATATAATGCTCAATGCACAAAAATTCTCTTAGTTAAACATAAACCATTTGCTCTTAGAATCTCTGCAATGGATCAATTTTTTTTTTCAAGTTCTTTCACACTGTCTCCCAGGAATAACGGGATACAAATTCTAAACACCTTCAGATAGAAAGTATAATATTTAAACACGTGTTCTTAATATCTTATTTTTTATTTATTACTTTAAGAGCACCTAATTGCTCAGTCTTATATATCTCATCAACATAAATAAACCAAAGTTTAACTCACAAAAGTTTCTTTATGTTTCAAAATTTCCTAATTATCTCAGAATGTTTCACGGGTGCATATTCCTATTATTATGATTTATAACTTTAACAATTTCTGTAATTTTTTCAAAATGTAAAAATTCATAAATGTTAACAATATTGATCCATGTATCTTGTCTCAACTCTTTCAACTGCATCTTTATATTCTCTCAGAATTAAACCTTTATTCAAACAAAACTTCAAACAAAAAGCAAATTGCAGCTCTACAGCATCTCGGGGCATTTTTCCCTCCCGGATCTGATTTCCAGCATGACAAAGTTGCTCTCTTTGGAAGTTTTATTGACACAACAAATACAATACTCAACAAATACCAATTTGGTTGAATTTAACCATAATCATTGCTCATTGCCCTTAATAGACAAGGTAAAAACTTTTTTTTTTTTAAATGTGATCACCAATTTCCTTCAAATATTTTTTCTATCTGGCCACTTAATCTCAATTCTATATGTCGTCGTACATATGTAGCCTATATATTGTTAAATAGGTAAATTTAGTTGACTTTCGTCTTCTCCATAGGATAATGGGATACACCGTTTAAACCTGGGCTCAGCCAGTTTTTTCTCTTCTTTTTTTTTTTTTCTCAACAGATCTGGAACATTTTAATTTCAAAACACGTTCCAAAATCTTATCTTAAAAAAATAAAATTTCATACGCACAAAAATGTTTTACTTTACACATCAAAAGGAAAACAAAAACTGAAGTCTGTATATCCTACCTTCCTAAGTTCTTTTTTCTCTGCCCGTCCAGGATGGTCCCTCCGTCGGTGTAGGATCTGCTGCAAATTTGGCAGAAATTAAGAGATACAAGTTCCTTTTTTCAGAACCTATCTTGTCCGCTCTTCCGGAACGTCCTTCTCGCCGATGGAGGGACCAATCCTTGGGCTCCTGTGGCTCGCCAAATTGTGGTGGAATTTTCCTTTTTCCTAATGCTAACCTATAATCTGACTATCCGCTTTCCCTAAAATGCTCACTCTGTAATACTCCAGCTCCCTGCGTCTACAATCGACAACCGCTGAGTTTTTCTTCTAATCCTACCCTACTCAAGCTCTCTTGCGTCTACAGTCGACATCTTAGCTTCGAGTTTGCTAAACTACTCTACTCAAGCTCTCTTGCGTCTACAGTCGACATCTTAGCTTCGAGTTTGCTAAACTACTCTACTCAAGCTCTCTTACGTCCCCAATCGACGTCTTAGCTTCGAGTTTTTCCTTTACCTAACAACTCCTATGCTGCGCAGCTTAAATGACAGACAGACTTCAGTAGATGTCCCTTGAATGCTCTTTATTACGGCCAGGAGTTCTCGAGCATTTCTCAGAGAATCTCCCAAGAATAAAGAAGGCCGGAGGATCTCAGACAATTTCCATTGAGAATCCCACCGAAAACACGGAAACAACAGTTTTTATACAATAGGGAGGTATGGCATAATGACATTAATTTGATTGGTTATTCATTTACAGTCTCTTCTGTTACTGGGTAGAGAAGAATATGTTTTGACGATTACTTCATTAATCACAAGTTCTAACTTAGTCATCTGTCTAGTTTCATTTCCCATATTTGTTATTTATACACACAGTCAGGGGTTCGACACACACACATTCATGTAAAATACAGAAAGCCTTAGGACATGGTTTTTAGAGATTTAGCAGGTTAAACAAGGTCAAATATTAAAACATGGTTTTCTTAATATTCAGTTTAAATTTTCCACCACAGTGTACACAGTATATATATATATATATATATATTTGTGTGTGTGTGTGTGTGTATACATATATAATACACATATATACACATATTTACAAACTTTTATATTAGATGCGATTAAGCGCGATTAATCACGATTTATCGATTTGACCACTAATCTATGTATATATTTTGTACACATTATTTTAAACAATTATATAACTATACATATTAAAGTTTTAATTATACATTTGTACTATGTATGTACATTATATTATAAGATCCATAAAGTTCATGGAACCTTAAAAGCAATTAACTATAATTACAGAAACAAGAAATATTTCATTTTCACATCACAAAATAAATGCTTACACCGAAAACCCATCTCTCTTTATGAAGGGGATAATAAAGCACAGTCAACAAAATATGAATATTACATTCAATCTGCTAATCTCACAGGCATGCGTGCCAACAATCTGCCATGCATATAACGCCCAGCCCCGCTGGACTCGCTGCCGCACGAACACACGCACGTCTTCTGGGTCTAACACAGTCGGGCAGAACAGAGCGTGGATGCGTTGGCCAAGCTGCCTATGGCCACACTGAATCATACATGATTCTAGAGCTGTGAGCGTACTTATCTTCCCTGCATGCATCTCTGTCTGTCTCTGCCAGGTTTAAATGCTCGTGTATTCACCACATTTACTTTCCAAATAATTATTTCCCCAGCCCTGCTCTCTGCAGGCTCATTTCCCTTTAATCGTGCCACTCAGGAGAGATAACAAACGGCAGAATACATTTGTATTCCGGTTAATAAGCACGGAGGCTAATAGAAAAAGAGCAAAAAAAAGGAGAAACAAAAAGAGGGAGAGGAAAAAGAGGAGAAACGCTAAGCCACACTGCAACGATTTCAAGGATCGGTGCTCTTTACTCTTTCGCATTGTCCCGCGTACGACATAAAGGCATATTTACGATCCCACGGCCCGCAGAGAGTGGTTAAGTAAGCCTGGAGATGTGGGAGATGTGTGGTGGTGGGTTTTAATGACATTGAAGGGACGCTTTTGCGACGAGACCGTTGTGCGAGCTGAACAGTGACACATTCCTAGTCTTTCATTTGCATTTTTAGGCAGGATGAGAAAAGAACCTTGGGAGGTTTTGCTCTTTGTGAAGAAGAAATTTCTCTGAAGCATCGAAGACAAAGAAAAACACACTAAAAATTTTAAACCCGGTGCACACTGCGCAATTTGATCTGTCCTTAACGTTTTTTTGCGTGTACGGTATGACTCCAGTGAGATCTTGAGTGATGGTCTTGTGTGTGCATATACAATATATACATATTAGTTAGGACTTTAGTCTCAAATAAACAGCACTGACTGGGCCATTTGTGTTACATAATGTAAACCAAAACAAGCCATTATGGTAATTTCAGTAATATTTATTTTGTATGTCTGTCTTTTCAAAGAAAAGTTTGTGGATTGCTCATTTTTAGGAATAAATTTAAGGGTCCGGTTTCACAGACAACGCTTAGATTAAGCCATGATCAGTCCTTAGTTCAATTAGGGCATTTAAAAGCTTTTATAAACATGCCTTAGAAAAAAAAAACATGGCAATGGCACTGACATTGTCTTGCACACTGTATGATTTTGGTCATGATTTTGTCCAAAAAAATAAGTATATATATTATGTTTACTTTTTTGGACAAAATCATGACCAAAATCATACAGTGTGCACCAGGCAGATGTTGGCATTGGGGATATTTGTGTGCCACGTCTGTCTGTCTTTCTTGATTTAGATTCTATAAATATACGTCAAAAGAACCATGTCTTTGTTCCTAAGCACACATTGTACTTTGTTCTTCCCTCCACAATGTCTCAATGTCTCTGCTGCGTCTTAAAGTCAAGAGCTCAATCCGCTCACTAGTAATTAGACGTCATACCTGAGGTCTACTTGATTTTTCAGCAGAAGGAGATAAGAAATGCAACTCAAATAGAACCTTGTGGTCATATCGGGTGGAATGGCTTTTAAAACATTTATGACGTTCAGGCTTTAAAGCCTCTAGTGTTCTATAGAGAGTTGAGCGATATACTATCATACTAGCTTATTCCATTTGGTAAGCCTAAAAATGTGCACATACTTCCACAGTACTTCGTTGTTCTATAATTAAAGCACTCACCTGAGATGCATCTCGGTCGACTGAGGTCTTTTTGAGACTGTGCCATCTTGTAACACCGCCACCCTGTCTTGTGTGAGAGGGGCGTCCCGTACCGGTAGGGACAGGACAAGTGTTTCCTTGGTGACGGTGAGAGCCTCCTCACCTGGCCGGCCCATGTGCTTCTTGGCATAGTCGAAACCCTGCACGGGCTGGACAGGAAATGATGCGCCGTGATTGGATGGTGGAGAAGAAAGTAAGAGTTACACAATGCCACATCCAGCGTTTCATTTCAATCAGCAAAGGAATGCCGGCCATCCTAATTTATTCATGGGCTGAAGGTACTTTGAGTCAAACTATATTTTATGGAGCCCGCATACGATGCATCAAGTTGCCATGGGATATTTAATATGGAAAAGCTATGGAGCCCCTCGTTTTAATGAATTATGGATCAATCTCCTGCGGAACAGGGCGAACAGAGGCAGGGTGCCTTTTGGACCTTAAAAGGGTGTCACAGGGCGTTGCTGTTATGATGTAAATGGGGAAAATCTGTGATTAATTCAATTAATAATTCATGCGACGCTGCACTTTGCACATGGTACTGTCACATCTACAAGATCTTTTTAGTGAGGTGTATTATTTCTACACTATGAGTGTCATCAAACAGAATTGCAAAAATAATTATAGTGAATGCACAATATTCAAATTCAGTGCGACAAGACGATAAGTATTTTCATATTATGGCTGATAACCAATAAATACCTATATTTAAATTGTACACAATTTTGTAATAAAAAAAAATTTAAAAAAAGAAACTTCCCAAAAAAGAAACAAACTCAGTAATTCTAAATGCTTCAAGTGAATCATAATATTCTAATGTAAAGTATGATAATTGATTTATTTTCAAGATTTGTTAAAGATTGGATTTAACATTTATATATTTTGATTATATATATGTATGTGATTAATCGATATATATATATATATATAATATGTACATTAATGAATCCTAACTGTTTTTTTGTACAAATTGGTGCAATGAGCATGCTCAACTAAATAAACAATATTAACGGATACAGATAAATAAATTAAAAAATAGAATATATAGGTATGTACTAAATGTGTTGAAAATACCAATAAGCAACAGTGTTTGCACACAATATTTTAATTTTAAGATCATCACCCTGGATGTTCTGTATTGGACATTGACCTTGAATGAGGTCAAATCCAACTCAAATATAATTCACATGCTCAGCTGAACTATAATTCACTTGTGCTTCATCCAATTGTATTTAAGAGGAGCCGGAAGTGGGTCGCGACAGTCCACAAACCCCTTATATAAATCTTATTTTAATCCAAGTTCAATTTGATTTAAGGGTAGAGACGGTGAGTCCTGATTGAAAGTCTTGCACAGGATGTGAATAGATCTTCCTCACACTGTTGTACAAACAAGCAAGGAAAACACGTAAGGGCGGCTCAAACACAACGACAGGTAGAAGCAAAAAGCAGGCAAGCAGACACACATGCAATAGATGACGTCTGAGCCCGAAGAATCATCAGTGCCGGTATCTGAGTCCTTATGCCACTTTACACACCTCCTCTAATTCCCCTGCGCTAACACGGGAAACTCTTGCATGAAAACCGGAACGCTTTATACACTGATCCGTAAATTACCGTGCATAAGCAAAATCATGTTCCTGAAAGGACATCTTAATTGGACGGAGCAGGGAATGTTTTCAGATCAGAGAACACGACTAAGAGGGAGAATGATCAAAAAGACGATTATCATAATTATAATTAATTTGCATATTACTAAAAACAATACCGATATACTACAGGGACTGATTACCCAAAAAGGAAAATACCGTCATCATTTACTCACACTCATGTTCTATGCCCATATGACTTTTCCAGAAGCTTTTTCCAGAATGTCGAAGCTGTTGTTTTAAATACAATGAAAGTGAAAGGTGACCATGGGCTATCATAAAATCATCATGTAAGTTGTTTATATGAATTGTGCATTATATTCCAGGTCTTCTGAAGCCATTTTATAACTTAGTGTAAGGCACAAACTGAATTTATGTTTTGGTCACTATTCACTTTCATTGTAAAGAAAGAGCAGCTTAGACATTCTGCTAAACTTCTATTTTTGAGTTCTATGAAAGTCAAAAGATTTTTTTTAAATATTATGCTCAACAAGGCTGCATGTGTTTGATAAAAATATAGTTAAACATTAATATTGTGAAATATTATTCCAATTTAAAATAACTGTTTTCTACTTTAATATATTTTCAAAAGTAATTTATTCCTGAATTTTTAGCATCATTGCTCCAGTCTTCAGCGTCATTCAGTGATCCTTCAGAAATCATTGTAATTCTAATCTCAAAAATACATCTCTTCTTATTATCAAAAGTTGAAAACAGTTTTGTTGCATACAATGTGATGCAGTATTTAGAATAGAAAGTTCAAAAGAACATTTATTTGAAATAGAACATTATAAATGTCTTTACTCTCACTTTTGATCAATTTAATACATCCTTGCTGAAGAAAAGTATTAATTTCTTTGAAAAAAATATTTTAAACGGTAGTGTATAATGTACACATTTGCTATAAATACATATGCACACATAGATCCTATAGCTCATTCCTGTTGGGTCATTTAATGTGTCCTGTTTTAGATGTAAAAGTCCTGGTAATCTATTTAAACTTCACCTAATTATTCATATATGTAACCTTGGCATATCTCTCAGCTTGGGGTGGCCTAATTTATTACCCTGCATTTGGCCTGCATCTATTTAAAAACCCCATAATCCAACCACAACAAAGAAATCATAATACAGTAATACTGTGGTAATACTTTAAATCCTTCCCATTCTGTTATTAGTCAATGTCCAACAATCTCAAATGGAGGCACAAGAGAGGAGATATTTGTGCTGTGCAGATCAAAGATATCCTCAATGCACTAGATCTTACTGAACAGTTCATTGATTATGCAGAGGATAGATAACCTTCTGTTTCCCCTTCCCCCTGAGGACCGATTTCCCACAAGCACAGTCAACAAGAAGAATGTCTGGACTGTAAGCATGCAGCCAAGCACCATGAACAAGCCAGAAAATACCTGGTGGTGATAACTCCCATCTCTTCTATATGAGGTCTAGACAGGAAGAGTAGTGAAGACACAATTGGAGGGACATTTTGTGGGAGTCAAAGTGAAATTTGTCATTCCAATGTTTTAAACAGCATGTCTCATGTGTGGTGACAACACAAAGGGCCCTATTTTAACGATCTGAAACGCAAGTGTCAAAGTGCAAAGCGCAAGTAACTTTGTGGGCGGATCCCGGCGCTGTTGCTATTTTCCCGGCGGGATAAATGCCTCTTGCGCCTGTCGCAAATCTAAAAGGGGTTGGTCTAGCGTAGCTTCATTATTCATAGGTGTGGTTTGGGCGTAACGGGAAACAAACCAATAAGAGCTTTATATCACATTCCCTTTAAGAGCATGATGAACGAGGTGCGCTTGTTCCAAGGCGCAATACTATTATAACGGCGCATTTACCAGGCGCGCTTCAGAATCGGTTCACAGCCGAGGAGATCGATGTTCTCGTCAGGGCCGTAAAAGAAAGAGAAGTGACATTGGGTATGGGACAAACCCACCCAAATTAGCTTCGGTTAAACATGCATATAATAATTTGGGTAAATGTGTAAGCTTTATGCCTATTTTCCCCATCGTCATGGACACAACAATGATTTCCCTCGTGTTTTAATATTTTTCCTTATAATAATGTATCATTTGCAAAAAGTTAAATGCATCTGTGTAGATGAGAGAATCATCTACAGTGTATGTGCGTTGTTTACACTCTGTATTATGGCAAAGCATGCGCGCTTAAAATAGCATCTGAATGTACGCGCAACGCACCATTGACTTTAGACTAGTTTTTTTTCTGGTCAGTGGCGTAATTGTTTTATAGAACAGCAAAATAGCATGAGGGAAAGTTTGCGCCGGAACACACCTCCTCTTTGCGCTGAACCGACCCGGAGGAGCGCAAGTTTATTTCTTTGTTAACCGACGTGTGTTTGTGGAGGAAAAGTCCGCTTTGCGCGGGTGCAAAATAGGAATGATACATGCGTCCGTGTAAAAAGTCATTTGCGCCGGGTGCAAGATAGGGCCCAAAGTGTTTGAGGAACAATCCACCATTTTAAATAGCCTAGCACCATATTCAGAAATAAGATAAAAAAACAAAGTTATTTTGTGAATAGTATGAAGGAAAGCAGGATATTTTAAGCCTGTTGGTAGTCATGAGATGACATCATCGGTATGACATTACAATGGGTCTCATTCACTCATTTAAAACTGTCCTGATTCATTAATATTGAGAATAAAAACAAACCCATACACGAATCAGTTTTTTTGCACATAAGTACACAAAGTTGCTATCAGATTTTTAATATATAAATATACTTTATTAATCCAAAATAAAATATTTTATTTTATACATAAATATATAAAATTAATGAATGCAATCAATATAATTCATAATAATCAATCATTTAGTTAACATGTGGTTTTGGTTAAAATTAATGAATTGTTATGTATAGAAAATTAAATCTATTTAGAGAAAATAGTACAGATTTTTAATATGAACCATTCATCAGTTATAAACCAAATGAAAACAATTATCAGCTTCTCCATGTCAGTCAGAATTTTAAAAGTGGTGTATTAGTGAATGAGACCCATTGTTACTGGACTTCCTTATAAATTCATATTTAAATGGATTTAATGATATGATGCTGACATAACCGGCCACCGTTTTGACATGATAGTGATGATTTGAAGAGTCGTGGTCTGGATGAGCCTACCTTAGTGCGGCTGTGGAAATTGCGAAACGCACTGGTCTTGAAAACGGTTCGGTTTCTCCTGCATAAGATAGCAACCGCCATGACCACTACGACCATCACAACTGATACGGGTATCAGGACTGCCAATGTCCAGAGGTTACTAGGCAGACTCTTCACCACCGCTGTTTACACACAAACACAAACACAGACATACATTGGAAATCAATAGACTCAGTCACAATGTTTGCACATGATTTCCGCCACTTGCATCTCCAGCACACTCTGTTACAGTAATCCAACTCCCCTCTGTCTCCTACTGTCTCTGGTTAGCTCCTAATGAGCTGAATCTGTCTTTCGGCTGTAGCTCTTATCTGGGAGATTAAACCCCCACTGCTGGGTCTGATTGTGTTTTATTATACAAAACTGGGGCTTTGCTCTTCTCAGGCAGACAAACTGGGCTTGATGCCCCAGTTGAGAGCTCAGTAAACTTGTGTAAACTCTCTACACCCAAATCCCCTGCGGTTTCTCTAGCGTGGTGTGAGATAGCTATAGACTTCATTTGGAAAAAATAAGTCAGCATTATCATTCTCGCTTTTTTTCGTTCCTCATCAAGCTAAAAGTAGAATTTTCAGTTCGTTGATAAAACATTTATGTTGGCTATTGTTGCACTGAATAATGTAACATGGTCCTAAAATTTTTTGTCATAAATGCAAGTCGTGCAAAATGTGATGATAAGATACAAGATTGCTAGCAGGGTACTTATCGTTTCTAGAAATGTCTTGGGTCCCATGTATAAAAGTAAAAGCCCAAAATATACTTCAATTTTGACGTGAATACGTATAGCCGAATGTCTAGCCTTTCAAAGTCTACCCGATTTGGTAATGTGCGCGAACACAGGCGTTCAACATGTGCGCTATAGAAAGTTTCATTCTTACCCAGTGTAGGCGCTATTTCCCTCCAGAAGTTATAACTGATAAAAACGTCTTAGCACTTTTTTAAATTAGAGTAGCGAGTATCTCTAAACTCCCTTCTCATCCTGATGACAAAATTTACGTCATGCGCACTGTACGCATACACTAGCGTACGCATACAAGCAGTTTATTCTGCTTATTTTAATCGTCCGGCAGATGAAAATGTTATATTTATTTGAGAATATCTCTGGTGTTGAGAGATCTTTGGTGTCAGTATGCGACTAAGTTACACACTAAAGTTTAATAGCTACTATTAGGGGCTTGTCCATATCCCTATTCTTAAGTAAGAGCATTAGCAAGGATCAGTAATGCAAACTATAATGTACTGGTCACTTTTGGCACATAGTTCTAGATCTGATGTATAGTAAACACTTACAAAATCCTATTTTTTCCGGCATATAAAAGGAAACTAATTGATGGTTTGGAAAGAAACTGGGCTAAATGTATAAAATATATGCATACCCTCTGCTTGAATCTGGACGAAGTATCCCAGAGTGAGAGCCATGGTCTGAGAGTCCACTGTGTTGAGGGTCTTGGCCGCAGTACTGCCAGTTATGGGAGATCCATCTACTTGTACGTAATAGGTCATTTCGGCTGGGTTTTTGGGACCAGGCAGTCGTCGGATACTGACCATCTGTATGAGGAAAACACTCTGAGTGAATGTTTGATGTTTTCAGCACAAACTTCAGCAACTAGCTTCAATCTAAAACGAACATTAGCCAAATTTCGATTTTGAATGGCCATACTTTATACTTTTGTAGCATTTTTTCCTTGAATTCCATATAGAACAGTAAAAATTCTTGCACCAAAACAGACATCTATATGCAAATGATCTCATTTATGATTGGCTAAACTCTTTGGATGCAAAATAAGAAACATAATCCACATCCACCTTTTAAAAAACAAACAGGCCTTAGTTTCATCACGGTCATTAATATGTTTTGCTAATTGGTTGCAGGTTGTTTTGGGGAGAAACTTTCTCATTCCAGAGCATTTGATTGGACAAAAACCTGTGTAGTGCAGGATGAGTCATAAATATATATTGATCTGTTTTCTCAAGACAAGAAAAAACTGTTTGTAATTTTAGCATTTACAATTTATAAAGAACAAATTGACAGCACACCTGGACAGTGTAATCGCCTACAGTCGTGGCTCTCCTGAAGCGGAGGCCGTGTCGACTGGCAACCAGAAAGAGCTCCGCCAGCCGCTGCTCCATTAGACTCGCAAAGCTCTGATAACTCCCTTCAAGAGATGAGCTGTCAACGTCCTGAATTACTGGAGAGAGAGAGATGAAGCAAGGTGAAAAAGAGAACTTACCTTTCTTACACTTTGAATCTAAAAAACTGCAATTACTATAGAATTGACCTTGGTAAAAAGGATTTGTTCTCCTGGGTAAAAGAAGGAGAGGAAGAGCTAGCTAAGGCAACAGAGAGAACATTGAGTGCAATAACGTAAAGCTAGAAATAGCTTTTCCCTGCTGAATATTCTGATCAAATGTGATCTTTCCAAATCAGTTGATGGGGGAAACTAAATAATACATCAATAGCTATCCTCAAAAAAAAAAGAAGGCTCTCTGAGTTTAAAAGAAAGGGGAAAAACATTAGCTAGGCTTACTCACATAACACATGCTGGCAAATGGCTGTCAGGGTGCTGGTTAGCAGCTGAAATATTAAGGTAATTACCTGTGATTATCCAGTAATCTCGGGTTGCTACTGAAGTGTTAAGGTTGTGGTACTCTAGAGCTGTGAAAAGAGCGGTAAAGACAGATGGATGTTTACTAGAAAACCATTCTGGAAAAAAAAAGACAATTCTGTCATAATTTACTCAACTTTATGTTATATTGGTAATTTAATGTTATCATATCAGCTTATTCTTACGTATATGTAGAATAAGCTGATAAATTATAGTCAAATGATCATGGGACCCATAGCCAACTTAAGATAAAACGTTACTGAGAGTCAGTAAGCCAGTAATATATAATTTAAAAAATATTCATATTTTTTTATCCATAGCACACATGAATTTTGTTTCTTCATTCCTTGTTATATTTGTGAAAGATTTTTTTTTAAATATTGAATACAAATACAATATCTTTTAAATTCATACATATTTCATTGAATACATACTAACATAAAAAGATTGTGTTTGTGTGTGTATGTATATATCGATTAGATAGATGATTATATATTATATTAATAACAATTAATAATCACATATTAATATGGATCTACTCTAAATGATATTAGATATCACATCTGGACTTTCTTGATTTTTTATGGTAATCATTCTCACAAAAATATTATCCTTCAACATACTGGCTATCAGCTTCAAAATATAATAATTATCAGTTATTGGAATCTGTCAAAATTTCCATAATCGGTGTATCCATAGTGCTGTGGTGACCAATACATTTTTAAAAGTACAAATATTCTAGTCTCTTAATTAACATGTTCACAAAAGTTGCATGCATATCAGTTAAAACGCATAGCATAATAGCTGTTTAAAATATTTTAGATGGAGTACAGCATGTCGCACAGCAGAACATGTCAACTTCCCAAAAGTGTTTTACATCAACTACCCATCTAAAAAAGGAAAATGCTATGCATCCTTGGAAAATGTCTTCTAGACCAATCAAAGCTAAAAATCTCTGCCTTAAAGAAAGCATAAACTCACGGATTCAAACAGAAATAATCATGAACTACCACTAGTGCACTGACATGAAAAACACGAGCCGTGCCTTAAGTAAAAGTAAAATCAAGCAGTAAACACAAGCTGGAACTTACGTTCAGCGATGATCAGAGGGGGGAAGAAGAGAAAGTAGCCCACCAGCTCGGCAGTGAGCTGGTTAAGGAGTCCGCTGGACACAGTACCGTTCAACGGAGAGCTACCGTTCCACACCACATACACCAGAGTGACTGCCAATGAATTCCCGGTTTGATACGAGTTCAGAATCTGTCCGAAAACACAAAGAAACAATAAATCCAAATCCAACAGAGGGATGGCGTTATCAGGCCTCTAAAGTTAAGCCATTTATCAAACTTTGTTTTCAAGTTCAATTGAAAAAATACCTCAACAGAAAGAGTCCCATAAGAGTCCTCCACTTTCTCCTGCGCCTCAGCAAACACATTTTCCAATCGTTGCTCCATCATTTGGATGAACACGCAAGACTTGATGTCATCTGCTGGCCCAACAAATCTGAGAACTATATGCAGTAAAAAAAAAACTTTTAACCAAAAACACACCAGTTTCCATTCTAGTTACCAAAATTAAACTGAGTAAAATGCAATTTAACAACCAGCTAGAAAAAAACAAAAGTTCGTCTAGACAAACTTACAAGTTTGCATGAAAAAGCCTGACCAGAAAGTTTTAAGAATAAGTGTAAAGTTTTAAAAGCTTTGGTTTTCAAAGGTTTTCAGTTTGAAATAGTTTGAAGTTTAAAGTAGTTTTAAAGCTTAATGTTTGACAAATCGAATGATCGATAGATAGACTGTCAATATATAGATAGAGAGATAGAAAGAGATAGATAGATAGACTGTCCATATGTAGTTAGACAGATATCTATAGATAGATTTTAGCACATTGCTAGTATGAATTAACATGTTTTAGCATATTGTTAACATGTTTTCGCACATTACTAACCTGAATTAGCACATTATTAGCATGAATTAGCATGTTTTTGCAGATTGCTAACAAGAATTAGCACATTGCTAACATGAATTAGCACAATGCTAGCTTGTGTTGCAAGATCGAAAAGATAAGCAAGATAAGAAAAGATATAGCACACTAAGTCGGAGCAGTCTGAAGGTCTGACCCGAGTTTGGTGGTTGTAGAGTTAGTAAAGCTCTAGGACGAGTCAGAAATTTTAGTCTCAGAACAATAATAACTTTAATCCAACTCAATAAATGGATGTTGACTTTTTCAAACTACACATTCACGTAGTGTGAAAAAGGTTAAACGAAGAGACTCATGTATAAAACTTCTTAAGAATTTTGGCTATTGATTCATCAAACGACAGAAGATTTTCAGTCAGATTTCCCACCAATCTCCCAATGGAAAAGAATCTCACCTGTTTTGAGCTGCAGGTGGATGCCGAGGCTGGGCAGCCAGGGGGCCACTGGATTTGGGACGGCCAACAACACAGGAACATACTCTCTGATGTCATTCAAAAGCTTGTCAAAGCCATAGGAAGATAAGGTGTCTATTACAACAGAGGCCACCAACACGGTCTTCCCTCTCGAGACGTAGTAGCCCACAGTCACATTAGAAGGCGTGCAGATATCTCTTTCCAACTAGAGAGAACACAGGTGATGTAAAATGACATGAATAGCATGTATAAAGCATGTATGCTGGTGGATAGTGAATAATTCAAAACTAGTGAGGGTATGAAAAGTGCATACAATGTTTACATATGCCTCTCTGAATTCATATTATAGTGCTAAATTCACACAAATGCTCTTACTGGCTTTGTTTATTGTTAAGCGCTTGAGGCAAATGCTAATACAAATCCCACATGAATACATTTCATCATATTGAGCCAAGCTGACTGACCATCTCTCTCTTTTTACTCCAACATAAACACACACTCTCTCTCTCTGTTTGTGTGTAGATAGTGATTGTGTCGTCTCCTGCTGATCACCTCCAGGGTCTGTAATGATACAGATCCTCTGATCTGATGGACAGTTGAGGAGGAGGAGGAGGAGAAAGAGGAGGAAAACATCACACAGAGAGCAAAACAGACATTTATAGAGAAAGATCTTCAAGAGAACAGATTGAGTCACTCAGCATAATAGACACAGACGGTTGCACTTCGAATGCTAATAACAACCTTTTCAGTGGTAAATCGTCATTAAAGGGACAGTACACCCAAAAATAAAAATTCATCATTTACTCACCCTCATGTCATTATAAAATCATACTTTTATGACTAGCTTAAGCATAACAGAGTCATACAGGTTTGTAACGACTGAGGCTGATTAAACAATGACAAAATGCCAATTTTTGTTTCAACTGTTCCTTTAAAAAACTCTATTTAGTCGGCTGCCCTCCCTTCAGCACATTGTCTCTGCTGTTACCATGATATTGATTCTTTATTTTGCAGCATATGAGGTACCAGCGCTGTGCTATTTCTGAACATGCAGTTCTGACGGACAGACGTGCTAATGCTCCTTAGGCTTCAAACCAAGTGTTTCATAAGACGATCCTTTCTCTTTGCCTGAAAACAGGGAGATGTTCTACACAATCTCACTCAATGAGCTGCACACTGATCATACACAGGAAACACCACCCACGCAACCTCCCACCACATTGTCCTTTGCTAAACTACAATTCCCATGATGCAACTGTGATACGATCCCAGATGACTGCGGTCAAAGCACTTATCTTGCTGCTACTGAATATTCTACTGTATAAGTCATATTTTACTGTGTTTCCAATGGCAACAAACTATTCCGATTTGTTCTTTTCATTATTTATTTTGCATCTCTCATGTTGTACTTGCAGTGGAGGAGAAAGAAAAGGGCTTGGATAAGCATACTACTGTACCGCATGAAGTACTGTTTTTTTTTTTCTTTTTTATATCCAAGATGCCACTGGACAAAATAAACATGAAATGTGATGAGGTCATTTTAACATGATGTACAATGCATTGGTGTTGTAGGCAGTATACCCTTACTGGCCACTTTATTAGGTACATCTGTTCAACTGCTCATTAATGTAAATATCTAATCAGACAATTACATGGCAGCAACTCAATGCATTTAGGCATGTAGACATGGTCAGATTAAGTGCTGAAGTTCCAACTAAGCATCAGAATGGGGAAGAAATGTGATTTAAGTGACTTTGAACGTGGTATGGTTGTTGGTGCCAGATGGGCTGGTATTTCAGAATGTGTTAACCTACTTTTCACGCACAACCATCTCTAGGGTTTACAGAATATGGTCTGAAAAAGTGAAAATATCCAGTGAGCGGCAGTTCTGTGGGTGAAAATGCCTTGTTGATCCCAGAGGTCAGAGGAGAATGGCCAAACTGGTTCGAGCTGATGGAAAGGCAACAGTAACTCAAATATCTACTTGTTCCAACCGAGGTCTGCAGAAGAGCATCTCTGAACGCACAACACGTCGAACCTTGAAGCAGATGTGCTACAGCAGCAGAAGACTACAGAACTGGAAACTGAGGATACAATTCTCACGGGCTCACCAAAATGAGACAATAGAAGACTGGAAAAATGTTGCCTGGTCTGATGAGTCTCGATTTCTGCTGCAGCATTCAGATGGTAGGTTCAGACAACATAAAAGCATGGAACAATCCTAACTTCTATAAACGCTTGAGGCTGCTGGTGGTGTAATGGTGCGTGTGATATTTTCTTGGCACACTTTGCGCCCCTTAGTACCAATTGAGCATCGTTTAAACACCACACTCTACCTGAGTATTGTTGCTGACCATCGCTTTATGACCAAAGTGTACAGATCTTCTGAGGTATACTTATAGCAGGATAACTCACCATATCACAAAGATCAAATCATCTCAATCTGGTTTCTTGAACATGACAGTGAGTTCTCTATACTCTTATGGCCTCTACAGTCACCAGATCTCAATCCAATAGAGCACCTTTGGGATGTGGTGGAATGGGAGATTCTCATCATGGATGTGGAGCTGACAAATCTGCAGCAACTGCGTGATGCTATCATGTTAATATGGACTAAAATCTCTAAGAAATGTTTTCAGCACCTTGTTCAATCTATGCCACGAACAATTAAACAGTTCTGAAAGCAAAAGGATCCAACCTGGTACTAGCAAGGTGTACCTAATAAAGCGGCCGGTGAGTGTATATGGCCCAGTATTCAGTAAGTAGCCAACTACAATTTAAATAAAAAAAGATATACTACTGTTCAAAAGTTTGAGGTCAGTATTTTTTTCTTCTTCTTTTTTTAAAAAGAAATTAATACTTTTATTCAGCAAGGACACATTAATTTGATCAAAACAGTAAAGACATTTATTTAGACATTCTATTTCTAATAAATGCTGTTTTTCTTTTTACATACTGTTAATCAAACAATCCTGAAAACAATCTATCATGGTTTCCACAAAATATTCAATATTGATAATAATAATAAATGTTTCTTGAGCAGCAAATCCGCATATTAAAATGATTTCTGAAGGATCATTGAAGACTGAAGTAATGATGCCAAAAATTCAGCTTTGCCATCACAGAAATACATGAAATACATTTTAAAATAGAAAACAGTTATTGTAAATTGTAATATTTCCCAATATTACTGTTTTTACTGTATTTTTTATCAAATAAATACAGCCTTGGTGAGCATGAGAGACTTCTTTCAAAAACATTTAAAACATTACCAATCCCATACTTTTGAACTTCTATAAAAGTTGTTTCCCTTATTCTTCACTAACAGTGTAAAACTACCAACCTGAACATGGATGTTGCTGTCGTTGAATGCTTTCTGCAGCGCATGCGTGAAGCCTTTAGACAGGTTCTGTCTCATTCCAGCTTCTAGGCGATTTCGCCGCATCTGGATGGACAGCACTGGGGGGAAAATGATACAACACTTATGAATATCATGATTTTCTAACATCAAAGCAGCACAGATACCAAGGGAGACAGCCATTCCTGTGAACATGTCTGTTTACAGTGAACATATGTTGGTTTCACTGCAGTGCATATGACATCACTGTAGAATGTGGGAAGTAAGGAGTAATATGACTGCATGATATTATTTGCATAATAAAGCCTTTTACCAGATATGTGCACTAGTACATTGGTTTTGTCATTTGGCTCTGCTGTAATAAGCTGAGCATAATTTAAATGTCAAAATGGCTTTATTTTAAAAATTTTACTGCATGTTTATTCATCATTCCATAGCTGTTTTTTTTTAAATTAAAATCTAATTGGAAATACTGAAAATGTTTAAGCTATCTGACTAAGTGCGCTTACTTGCACAAAACACTGACAACCAAAAAAATCAGGTCATTTAAAAATCCTATTGAAAAGATTTACATGTGCATTAATAATTCATTTTTATTTTAATAATCATATTTTTCTTATTATTTATTATTTATAGGAAAACAAACAATCACTATAGGGAAATACAAAATATATCAATGTAAAACTAACTAATCTACTTTTATACATTTCGCATGGATAAATCCTCTTCATTCCCTATATGAAAATAATGATAAAGCAAAATAAAAAATAAAAAAATATTTAAGAACACCCAACCAACACAAACAAACCCACCAGTAACTGAAAAAAATGTAGGTGTGCTGACTGGGTTTCACTTAAAACGAAATCTTTTTTTCCCAAAAACATTTTTTGTTTAATAAGCCAGCAACATGTAAGTCATATCTAAACCTAAACAGAGTGCACATGCAAAAACACTCTAATGGTAAATTCACTTAACGGCACTTTGCGCACAATATTATTTCAACAATTCAGTTTGATGAGATGCTAAATCTTCTGTAATCGAATGTCAATTACATTCAGCTTAGATTTGTGGCTGCATTTGTGGCATAATTCCTTTAACGAAATAATGCAGACGCTAATATAGTAAACAGGGGCTCACCTGTTTTCACCCATAACCTTTCGGTCACATTACAGGTCAAAGGAGCACTGTCAGTAGAGGGGATGGTTAGTTCAGTCATGGTACTTCCAGAGGTAGATACAGCGGTGGTTTGAAGAGTGGTTGTCATTGGCGTAGTTGCTAAAGTGGTCGTGGGCGGTTTTGTGGTCGTAGACGCTACTTTTGTGGTGGTGGTGGTGGTAGTTGTCGTAGTGGTTGTGGTTGTCGTTGTGGGCGGTTCCGTCTCGGTTGTTGTGGTTTGGTTGGTCGTTGTGGCCGGCATGCTGGTTGTGACCTCTTTCGCCACAACGACGGCTGTGGGCGGAGTCACAGTCATGGATGTCACAGTTAGGGGTGTGACAGTCGTGGTGGTCACTGTGGTGAGTTGGAGACTGTCGCTGGTCACAGTGTGGGAGTTGTTGCGTGCTGAAGCGCCGGACGAAGCGTTTTCAGCCCTTTCAGGAGAGGTGGCGTTAAAAGCAGAAATGGAGACCGAAGTTGTCACACTGTCAGTGAGGGTGGCGTCTATGTCTGCCACAGGCATGAAAGAGGAACCCGGGGCGGTGGGTAGATCAGGGTTCCTGGGGAGTTCACTGAGGGTCTCGTCTGAAAGCAGAGAACGTTTGAGTGAGCCACCTCAGGAGCAGGAAGTGAGATTGAGGACACATGAATGCTCGCTGATGGTGAAGAATGACACATAGTTCACGTGTTAGAGGACACACGTAGCTCTGGGGGATTATTCAGTAGCAGGACTTGTTGAAGTGCGTAATTTTTGGGCCACTAGCATCATCAAACCAAATGCAACTGAAGATAATGGTTTTATTTTCCATTTATCTGACATACAGATTCAGTGAAAGTCAATTTTGATGTGTCGGACTAGTGGAGATGCACAAAGAAGCTGAAAATACATTCTTCAGCTTCAAAAACAACATGAAATCAAAATTGATCCAATACACTACCTGTTTGAAAGTTTGGGGTCAGTAATAGTCTTTTTAGTCTTTAAGATGCTCAACAAGGCAAGTCATTTTTTAAAATCAAAAATACAGTAAAAATAGTAATATTGTGAAATATTATTACAATTTAAAAGAACTGTTTTCTATTTTCATTTATTTTAAAATGTAATTTATTCCTGTGTTGGCAGAGCTGAATTTTCAGCATCATTACTCTAGTCTCCTTTACACAATCCTTCAGAAATCATTTGAATATGCTGATTTGCTGCTAAAAAAAATGTCTTATTATTATCAGTGTTAAAAACAGTTCTGCTGCTTAATATTTCTGTGGAAACCATGATAAAAAAAAATATAATAGAAAGATCAATATGTTCTTTGTAAAATTATAAATGTCTTTACTGTCACTTTTAATCAATTTAATTTATCCTTGCTGAATAAAAGTATTAATTTCTTTCAAAACAAAATGAACAGACTAATATTTCACAATCCAATCAATTTCTGATAAAGTCCTACATTTTTTTGACTGAACTACCGCTTTACTCAGAAATGTTGACCAAGTAAAAAGGAATGTGAATGCAATTTTTATGTTGGATTAAAAGGGCTTATTGAAAAGAAAAATGTTTGATGATGATGGTAACAACAAACACAATGACCTTGAAAATGATGATGACGTTGATGATAATGATGAACAAATGATGAAGAAGGGATGACGACAACATCAAATCAGCAAAGTTCCCTGAAAAGAGACAACTTTAAATATATCATTTGATTTTTGTCCACAGCATTCATTCAACGCTTCATAATCGAGCGGTACCTGGGCTAGTGGTCAAGACACTGTTGATTTTCTGTGCCGGGGACGCTGAATTTGGCACTCTGACGGCCAGCTCCCCAGGGGACTTTTGATTGGTTCGATTGTCACTGTTGCCGGGTGGGGAGGGCAGAGAATGCACCAGCGCTTGAGGCTCTGTTTCTGCAACCTGCAGGGTCTGCACTGAGGCGAACACAGGCTGCTCCCTTGTACTTTCTGCCCTCGCTGGTGGGGAGTGGAACTGCGAGGCAAAGTCTTCATCCCCCAGTAGTGAGGATGAGACGGTGATGTTTGGGGCTCCGGTTGGATCCCGGGAAGGACTGAACGGTTGCCCTGATGCCTCCAGCTTTGCTTCATCTGGTAATGAAATAAAAGGAGATGTTATGGTGCAAAATAATAAACATCACTCTTTTAGAAGGAAGGAATTTCATCAAGTGAAAATCGTAAAATAATATATTTATAATAATATATATGGGGAACCAAAGCATGGAGTCACACCATTCCAACAGGAAAGATCCGCATCCGTAGTCTATTCATAGATTCCCACCTGCTTTTGTTGCATCTTGTTGTGGCATTGCGAAGGTAACAGCATTACATCTGTTTGTCAATTTCATTTGTCGAGCCAAGATTCTAAATACTTGATGGCATTAGAGGCAGCTGCATTAAGATTGTGAACTTAATGACACACTTAATCAGCATTAATGATAATGCGTTGTATTAAATTGTTCTCAAGGTATTTGAGACAGGAAAGACTGAGGGAAAAAACGAGGGAGAAACAAGCCTAATCTGCTTGCTTGCTTAATTGTATCATAAAACAAGAAATATACCTGGATTTGAAAGAAATTCTCAGTAAACACTCCCACAATGTAGATATTTTATAGAAAAAAAAGGAAAAAATGTTAATTAAGAAAAATATTTTTGCATGTATAGTGAAGGCAAGTTTTTTTTTTACACACTTACTTTAAGTCCCTCTAAAATAACATTACTCTCTTGGGTGTCTTTAAATTATTTAACTTGCTTAACAACTCAGAAAAGAAAATCGACTTCCATCCCGGACTGCTGCCGAGTCCTTCCGAGATGATTAATATCGTGATTAATCGACCTTTACAGCTCTTTACTTTATTTTTATCTTGGGGAACATAACATGGACGGAGCCATACAATATAGTGACTTGTGGACATAAATCATAAATCCTTTAGCCGGAGGACCAAATTAGAAATGTGACGGGTTTACTTGGGTGCAGCGAGCTCTCTTGGTCTTTTTCTCACTCTGTGTGCTCCCAGTGAACAGCTAAAGCTCAAGTGCTTTGTTAGTGTGTTAATTAACACACCCAATCACATCCTTTTAGTTAGACATACAGTATACATACGCAACATAAACATAATATTACAACTTACATCTGAAACCATTACAACTTACACAAAGATGACCCAAAAGCACAAGTGAATGTGAACTAAGTTACACACTAATCAGAACGTATAAGTAATGTTGTGAAGACCCTCTTTCCGTAACAACACAATAAATAACGCATTCACAATATTATTATAATAGCGTACTCAATGTTATTTCAGGATTCCAGGTTGATCACAAAAACAGTTCTCACACGTTTTTGTTAAATAAATAATATTAAAAATAAAATTCTACAATTAATTTAGCAATATTTGATTTAATTTTAATAAAATGTTCTTGTTGAACAAAATTATATATATATATATATATGATTTCAGAGTAAACCCGACTAAAATTAAGGAATATGACATGATACAATATTTTTCAAACGATTTTTTTAAAGATATTTTCAAAAACTAGATAGATGGATGACAGATAGATGTGTGTGCGGGTTCTGTAAGCAGTCACGTCAAATTCCTATCCTCCAACAGATAGCCACCTGCTCTGACAGTTCGAACATATGGGATTGTCCTGATTAACAGGCAGCAAGAGAGAAGATGAGATGTCATGTGAAGGGGGCTCTGGGTGTACATCCAACCCATCATCCTAATGACTGCACTTCCTGTGAACAGGATAGCAATGAACTCTGAAAGCTAGACACTTAAGTACGCTTTCTGAGTGCCTGAGATTTAAGTATGCCATAATGTGTCACATGACTTGGGTCAGTGAGCTGAGCCAATCAAACTCTACAGCTAGGCAGAACAGAGTGAGTTGAGCTCATCCATCACAACTCCCAAGTGCGTGGCCTGGTCTCAAACGGGTCCCACTGCATATTGTTCTGTGGGAGCATCCGAATCAATAACGTCAAGTGTTAAAAATGAAGGACATGCTTTTAGAGCCTTGCATATTGTAGACATCAGGGGCTAGAAAAACATGGACCTTCTCCATTATGAGGACAGGTGGTGAAGGGGGCTGATGGGTACCAGGCCAAAGCCACTGAAGCCCATGAGGGAGTATATGGGGAACCAAAGCATGGAGTCACACCATTCCAGCAGGAAAGATCCGCATCCGTAGTCTATTCATAGATCCCATCTGCTTTTGTTGCATCTTGTTGTGGCATTGCGAAGGTAACAGCATTACATCTGTTTATCAAAATAGTAAAGAAGATTTAAAGGGATAGTTCACAAAAAAAAAAAAATGTAATTCCAAACCCATATGAACAAAACAGGTGAATTTTTTTTTTGTACAATATCAGGGCCATTTTCCCCCAACTCAATGAAAGGAATGGGCTCTCAAGCTGTGAAATGACAAAGATGAACCACAAAATATCATAAAAGTGGTACATATGACTATATACCAGTACTTCTAAACCCATTTGATTTGTTTGTTTGAGAAACAGACTGAAATATAAGTCATTATTCTCTGTAAAGTGAAAGTGGTAGTTGAATTTGTTAACAAATCAGTTAAAAGTGGAAAAATCAATTTGTGAATTAATCAGTTTTTTTTTAGTCAGATCTTTTCAATTAATCTATTTATCTGATTCACAAATACGATAATCAATTTGTTGATTCATTAAAGAATGAGAATTATCTGGTTTTTGAGGTCTGTTCAAAGCTCGTATAGCCTCAGAAGACTTGAAATATGACTATGACTGAGTCACATTGACTACTTTTATATAACTTTTTATGATACTTTTATGCTGCTTTTGTGTCCTTCTCAAGCTTGAATTCTACAGTTCCCATTCACTGTAATTCCAAAAAATATTCAAAACTTAAATATTTTATGTTCCACAGAATAAAGAACGTCATAGAAGTCTGGAACATGAGGGTGAGTAATTGTTGAAAAAATAAAATAATTCTGGCAAAATATTCCTTTATCGGAGGTTTTTGCTATTTAAAAATCACATTTCTATAAACATGTGGCATATTTCTTATTTCCAACATCAAAAAATTATACAGCAAAGCAGATTAGGGCGTCTATGCGCAATGAAGCAGATTAAATGCTTTGAGATGGAATGGGATGTCGTCCAAACGAACACCCATCAACCCTCAGGACAGAAAGCACTTTGAGTGTCGCATATCAAAATCATTCCACACTGACCACAGACGCTGCACAGAAGTCTCAGCTGTGGAGACATGTCTGCATTAGTATCATGTACAGTTAAAAAATGATATTATGGCTCAAAAAAATTTTTTTTTTGTCCAATTAATTGCACTTGCGATGTGGCACTGTCGGGTACGAGTCCCGTGAAACACGAGTCAGGATAAAAAAAGTTTAAAGACTTGTAGAAGAAAGCTAAAATGGTATGGTTGTTTTGCAAATGTTTTTTTTTAATACTTTTGCTTTTGCTAACACCATTGGTTAGGTTTAGAGTAGGGTTTATGGCGTATACTGTATGGTGGTAGATACGTTATTTTTTAATTGTAATAGAGTGTTAACCTATTGGCACCACTCACTGAACATTTCATTTCCCAACTGCCATGATACAACCAACATAATAAAACATTACCAGATTTACATTTCAAATAAAACTAAACAAGCTTTGAGTCCTACTCATTGGACATTTTACTCTGAAAGTGTTGCGAAACACACTGTAATATAAAGCAAAGCAACGTAATATAATTTAGCAGATATGCCACCACAGACACATTTTTCCAATGAGCCTGGGCTAAAAAAACTAGTAAGTGGAAGAAAATACACTAAATTACTAGCGAGGCCTTCTATTGTTCTTTGAAAACCCCTGGTTTATTTTGGCGGTGCCATGGTGCAACGATGATATCAGATGGTAAAGCCATGGTACTGAATAATTATCTGATATTCCAATGGTGCTCCAAGGTACTTCAAAGAATACCAGGGTATATGCCCCAAAACATTATATTATCATGGTACCATGGTACTTTTTTAATGAAGATAAAGGTCTGTTCTTTAAGGTCTGGTAAATTAATTATGTACAGGGCATAGCTCATACTGTAGTTTCTTAAAAATTGTCTTGTAGCTTAGCTACTAAACAATTGGGAGCTGCCAGCAAGAAAATGAAAAAAGAAACAATTGACTCCAATTACAACAAACTGCTCCCAGCAGGCCAGGGTAGGATAAGGCCAGACTAAATTAAGACAACACAGCACATTTGCTTTGGGTATTCATGTTTACATTCAGATTCTATTCCTGGAAGTCCTTGCTCAGACGCCAGACAGCATTCAAATGGGTTGGAGGTTGATTAACAACAGCAGAATTTTCATTTTTGGTTGAACCACCCCATTAAAATATAAAATCCCAGTTCTTTTTTCTAAAGGCAAGAGAAATGGATGCATCATAATATATGAACAGCCGGTACAAAAACAACACCTTAGGGCCTACCTTGAACTAAGCAACAACCCACATCCTTCAGTGTATTTTAAAATGCTGTGAGCAAGGAAATTAGGGGCATGGCGGACACGCACATCCCACACACACCAACACCATCACTGTTTTTAGATTAGGCAGGGGATAAATCTGAGAGACAGGGAACAGTGTGCTCTTGGCGGAGCGCTGAGGTAACAGCAGTGGAAAGCAGATTTGAGATTTGAGCTGTATTAAAGTTTATCCCTCTACTGATGGCTATATGTGTTTTTAGAGTTGATATACCGTGGCACACCTTCTGAGAACACTGGGATGGGTAAGTACTGCAGAGCACAGCCCATCTTTGAATAATTCAAGTGCTGTATGGCACATGGCATGGCCAAACTGTGCATCAATGTCTGTGCTGAACATCACTATCTTTAAAAAGGAAGATGCTGTGTATAAAATTATATTTAACATGTTTATCTCCAGATTTTGCATTTATAAGCATAGTTCATCCAAAAAATCATACATAATTTGTTTACTCTCATGTCATTTCAAACCCATTTGCTGTTTTTTTTTAGGGGTGCTGCAAAACGATTCTTCAAAAAGCACATGAGACTGGAATGACATGATGGTAGGGCTGGGTGATAAACGGTATCATATCGAGATCTCGATAAAAGCTCTGGGCGTTTTGACTCGTTATGGATAACCCTACCAGTCTATAACACAGCAGAAATAAACGTGACAACAGCCAGTCCGTGCAGGGAGCCGGTGAGGGAAACAAAAGCAAGTGACCTTGCATTACCCTCCAATGCAGAGGAATTAGTTGGGAAAAAAAGGTAACACAACATCAATTATATGGGAGTGGTTCGGGTTTCTTAAAAGCAATAAAGTGCAGATTAAGGGCTGGTTTACGCAGAACATGAACATGGACACCGGCACGGACAACAGTACAGAAACCATGCACCGGCACGGAACCCGGCACAGAAGCCGGCAAGGCATGGACACCAGCACGGAAACCCGGCACGGACACAGACACCGGCATTGGCAGGGTTACCGGCACGGCATGGACACCGGCACGGAAACCCGGCACAAACACTGGAACGGAAACCCGGCATGGAAACCCGGTACGGCCACCGGCACGGAAACCCGTTACGGCCACCAGCACGGAAACCCGGCACGGAAACCGGGCACAGAAACCCGGCACGGACACAGACACCGGTATTGACAGGGGCACCGGCACGGCATGGACACCAGCACGAAAACCCGGCACAAACACTGGCACGGAAACCCGGCATGGAAACCCAGTACGGCCACCGGCTCGGAAACCCGGTATGGACACCGGCATGGAAACCCTGCACGGACACTGGCACGGAAACCCGGTATGGACACTGGCATGGAGACCCAGCACGGAAACCCGGTACGGACACTGGCATGGAAACCCGGCACGGACACTGGCACGGAAATCCGGCACGGACACTGGCACGGAAACCCGGCACGGACACTGGCATGGAAACCCGGAACGGAGACTGGCACGGAAACCCGGCATGGACACCGACACGGAAATCCGGCACGGACACCCTGCACGGGCACCAGCATGGACAGTGCCACGGCACGGACACCGGCATGGAAACCCACACAAAAAATGTGAATTTGATTTCTACAATCATACAATGGAAACATGAGGGCTATTTGTACACCAAGACTAATGACTAACAAGAAACATCTATGAACAATCAAGAAGATCAACCAATAAGAACATGACACCAGCGTGTGTTTACATAGAAAAACAATGGGAAAAGTATAGTGTAGTGGAGTGCAAAAACCCCTTCTGTGTGAACTGGCCCAGACGGTCTGCAAAATAAGTCGTTGGTCAGTTCCAATCAAGGTGGGAAAAGCAACAAACCTTTTCCATCACCTAAAAATGAGCCCTCCCAGCGACAACACAGAGAATACGAAATGTTTCATAACTCATGTTAACCCGTGTAGCATAATGACTGGTCAACAATGTTTAAATATTGCACTCTTTACTAAAATTTCTACCTTTAAATCATTTCATAGATGTAAAATCAATGCGTAGTTAATATTTTTAAACTATATCTAACAGGGAACTTTAAATATTTTAGATGTTTGCTACTACTATTTTATAACGTTACAAGGCAACCAAACTTGTATTGTTTTACGGCAGAACAGCATGTTTTCACAGTTTAACATTCAGTTGGGATAGTCCTCAAGCTGGCAGCATTATCAAATTATTTATCATGATATATATATAAAAATATATTGTATTTCTCATATTTCTTGCTATATTGCTCAGCCCTACATGAGGGTGAGTAAATAGTATTAATTTCATAAATAATATTACATATGGTATAAGCCTGAATAAATATTATGGCCTTGAGCTTTGGTGCTCATGAGTGAGATGCAAGTTTGAATCTTGCTTGTGACATTTTCTGATTTCTTCCATCATTTCTTGTCTTTGCTCCAATCATATTGAAAAAGTAGCAAAATGGCCAAAGTAGAGATAATACTGTATATTAAATACAGTAAAAGATATGAGATGCCAACCAAATATTTAAGATTGATTCATCTTTCACTTGAGCAGGAGTCATCAATCCATTCCCAATTATTCATCATCAATTATTTTCAGAAGGAAGTTATATGACTTTAACATAAATATACGTATTTCTATATATATAGTGTTACAGTATATAATGACTGTAATTCAATGATTTTTACATTTAAATCAGCATTAATGTAAACAATATATTTTCCCCATTACATTAATGAAAATAAGATTTTTGCATCCCAGCCATAAGAATGTAAACTGTAGAGGGAAATGTACTTCAAATTTGTCACCGATTTCCAGAGACATTTATGTCACAATCCTGAAAAGTGAGCCATTGAGCTGCAGTAATCATAAAAGCTGTGGCTTCGTTCAGCTGAAAGGATGATGACATGAATTATTGAAGAAGATACAAACACAGATCTGATTAAAATAACAGCCTGTACCCCTCCAGCCTCTCTAACTGATGAGGCAAACACCATCACACATCTG
Organism: Siphateles boraxobius; assembly: GCF_051911475.1. Lineage (NCBI taxonomy): Eukaryota > Metazoa > Chordata > Actinopteri > Cypriniformes > Leuciscidae > Siphateles > Siphateles boraxobius. The sequence continues at coordinate 7,548,325 of NW_027509192.1, read as the reverse complement.
TGTAAGCATCACCGAGCACTGCCTGATTGGATAAAGGGGGGTCATGTGACTTCCTCGCTTGGGCACTGGGTAAGTCATCTAGTCCCCGTCGAGTCTGGAGGAAAAAATGGTGTATGTGACTGACTTAGACTAATCATACTCTCCGGCGAAGGTTTAAAAAAAGAATGATGATGCGGTCGAAAATATTACATCATCTAGCAATTAAAAATTCAAACATAAATGGAGAGTGCAAGCACAATAAGCAAAACAATAAGCATGCAATGATTGAGTTATTTTGACTCAAGATGAAATTAGCAATCAGATGCCGAGCGCTCAACATGCCAACACAGCAAAAGTGAAATTCCGCAAGCCCTCATGCTACCATCCCATCCATCCTCGTAACGGCGTGTGTCTCCTCAGCCTCCTGCGCAAAACCTGCAGGCTCAAATGATGCTTCTACATGTTTGTTTTACTTTTCCCAATCTCTCACAGCATTACACAGCTGTCAGACCTGGTTAGTTTCACCTCTGGCATTGACTGGAAGTGATATAAATTTTTACACAGAGTGGAAAAGATTCCATATTCCCTTCCGGAATATGTTATAATATTCAGGAGCTCGTGCAGGACACCTTTGATGCACTTGACTCAAGAGTCTCATGGGCAAGGCGGGTTATTGCAAACCCCATTAAAACTGAATGAGTGTCTCACACTCTATGGTTTGCTAAGAATAAATAGCGACTACTGCTAGTGTCAAGACTTTCTGTTATATTAGTGTTTTTATTTAAATCTAAACAAGTTACTAAAAAAAGAACAACTACTTTAAGAATGTGAGTTTACTTGCTTAATGATCCAAACAACTGTTGTAGTCCTTATAGCAACATGTTAAAAACGTATATTTTTAAAAAAAATATGACACTTTCCAAATTTACTTATAAAACCATGTTGTTAATCAAACCGAGAGTCTCTTTACGTAATGCTATTGCTAACCCCAGATCTTGGGCCCTATTTTACAGAACTCAGCACATGGTCTAAAGTGCACAGAGCAAGTGCATTTAGGGCATGTCCGAATCCACTTTTGCTAGTTTAATGAAGGTAAAATGGTCGGCGCACCCGGCTCATGGTCTAAAAGGGTTGTTCCTATTCTCTTAATGAGTAAGGGGTGTTTTTTGGAGCGTAATGGGCAATAAACCAATCAGAGTCTCCCATTCCCATTCCTATTCCCAAAACCTGTTGCATTCGCGCCATGACGGATTTGCTAATTACATTGCAAGCGGAAAAAATGCACTCTTCTCTAGCGAGGAAACAGATCTGCAGACCATCTATGGGACCAAGTGTACACGCGTTGTGGACCCACCTATAGGCGCACATTACTAACGCACTCTTTAAATATAATACAAAAATTTGCGTGTTGCTATTTTGAGGAAACTGAATCAGAGTCCGCCATTGACCAACCGAAACCTGGTCTAATGTCAATGGCGCAGTCTGTTTCAGTTGCCTCAAAATAGCAACACGCCAACAATGCGCCTGAACACACATCGTTTTCAGATCAGCACGCCCATGGGCGCACAAATAGGCGCAAATGCATTTGCTATTTGCTAGGACGTTAAAATGATAACTGCATCAGGCTGAAACTAGCCAAAAACACTTGCACTGCGCCTGGCGTTGCATTTCGCCGGGTGTATGATAGGGCCCCTTATTTTACTCATAATTTCAAAACCAAGTTGGCTTGCAAATTAGTGCATGACCAGTGTTAATCTAGTCATTAAAACCAACAAAGTGTAAACACGATGTAAATAAGAGATTCATTGTACAATTCAAGAGTGCGCGTCTTGTGTTGAACAAAACAAAACTTTGTGTGTTTTCAGCGGTGTTGAACTATCATAGCACCTCTGATAGGCCACTGCGTTCTTGCGCTCAACACATATGATTGTGATTGGCTACAACCCACAACAACGCTTGTAAAAACACACTGTAAATAGAAACCTTTGATCCTCAAAGGTAGGGACTGCAGTCATGCTGGTATCATCAAACTTTTTTTTTGTAAGTACAGTGCGTTTGACGACCCTACTCTGCACAAAATGACAGTGAACTTGAACTATGTGCTAGTCAGAATGTGTAAGGCATGTTGTGAATACGTTACCTTATTTCTGTAACAATGCACTAAAAGACAAATAATTAGCATGTGCACTCTCGATGACTAAAATGTTATTATCGTCAACTAAAATGAGGTGCAATTTAATTTCGATTAATACAGACTAAAATGAATTAATTAATTTAAATTTAAAAATAGGACTTAGACTAACAAAAAAAGATGTGTAATCCTGAAAAGAATGACTTAATTTAAACACTGGTGCTGAAGCGCTATTTCAGTGCATTTATTGCCTGGTTAAACTGGATCGCTGGTGGTACAGCACAGAAAAGTAGCGCAGCTGTTTAGTGAATTTGCTCCAGTCTCTTTCCCAGATTTCCAGACCATCTCTTATGTTCAAGCCGATCTGACCCCCAGGGAACAGAGCAGAGCAACCGCGAGTCCTAAAAATATGCAATCTGCACGCGAATTACAGTAAATATTATTGGCTTTAGCATAGCAAACATGACATGGCCACATAACATCAGCCTTCTCTGAAGGCAAAAATAGATAATCCCATTCCTTTTACATGGCATCATTTTCCCCAAGGGATTTTTTTTTAAGGGTAAAGCTGATGATGTCTGAGGTTGGACAAGGACAGTGCTCATTATGCAAAAAGCTAATTTTTTCCTTTTTCTCATCTAATGAGCACTGTCATGTGTGTGTAATTCCAGATGTGAACATGAAGCAAAGTACTTTTATTTCAAGATAGGAAGGCAACAGTTTTACAATTAAACAAATCTAAGGGTTGGACCAAAAATCGAATATGGCCTGATTTAATTACGCAAGCGATTCCAAAAGCACAAAGACAATTATGCGAATGCACATGCCTAATTAGCGCTCCGGTTTTCCCGCATTTTTGCTGGAACAACGCTTTGACTAGATTTCAAACACCTCTAGATTCAAATGAGGTCACAGCTATGAGTTTCGTGTAAATTAACAGTGGTTGAGCAAAACGAGGACAGATTTTGATCAGGCCCAAAAGACAGACAGACAGACAGACAGACAGACAGACAGAAATGCGCACAGCTGAGCCTGTCTGGAGCTTTGAAGTAGGATAAATGCCTCTAAAAAAATGGGTGCGCTATAAAAGCTTCAAAACAGTATTAAAATCAACAACATCCACCCTATGCTAAAAGCTCCATAAAACAAGTGATGTCTCTCTTTATACATCTATTGACCCTTTAATGTCCTTTCTTCTTCCTCACAAACCAGATTAGCCCCTCCCCAGCATAAACCTTGTTTCATAAGCCTGAGGAGATTTTCAGGTGTGAGCTGGCACTCAATTTCATTACCGGTTCTCCGAATTGTGTATTAATCTGGGAGTGGTCAGCATCAATCCCTTGATCTAAGCAAAATAGATCAAAGTGAGGGAGCAAAACGGAGTAAAACAATAACTCTTTGGTTTATGGCATGGGTAATGGACATTATAATCTGTTCATTCATTAACAAAACAGATTAAATAAAACATATTTGTTTGTCATCGCTCCGGGCAAAGGAACACTTTTTAGGGAGACGATTGGCATCAGATGGTTGGATCTAAGTATTAACTTGACGCACGTGACCTGAAAATGACTGGCTTGTGTTATAGCAGATGTCCTAGGCAAGTGACAAACAAGAGAGCTGCTATATCTATTATTTTTATATTTGCTAAAGATTACATTTAACAGTGTTATTATATTATTATCCATTTCAGAGATTAAAGGGATAGTTCACCCAAAAAAATTTACTCACCCTCATGTTGTTCCAACCCCGTAACAGCTTCGTTCATCTTCGGAACACGAATTAAGATATTTTTGATGAAATCTGAGAGCTGGATCACTCCTCCATACTAGTCCATAGGCTTCTTGAGGGATTGAAACTTGCCGGCCTTGAAAAGTTATTAAAGACATTGTTAAAATAGTCCAAGTGACTACAGTGGCTCAATATCAAGTTTATCAAGCGACGAGAATACTTTTGTGCGCAAAAACAAACATAAATAACGACTTTATTTCAACTATTCATTTCCTTCTCTGTGGGCCTCTAGTCAGTTAAACCAGTGTAATTGCGTAGTGCTACGTCACACGTAGGCTCACTATTGGCCGACGCCGGTCATGTGTGTGATGCGTGTGACGTACAACAACAGATCATACGCTGTTAAAGTGAACTGACTCGAGGGCCAGAGAGAAGGAAATGAATAGTTGAAAAAAAGTCGTTATTTTTGTTTTTTTGCGCACAAAAAGTGTTCTCGTCTCTTGATAAACTTAAGATTGAGCCACTGTAGTCACTTGGACTATTTTAACGATGTTTTTAATAAGTTTTCGAGGCCGGCAAGTTTAATCCCTCAAGAAACCTATGGACTAGTATGGAGGAGTGATCCAGCTCTCAGATTTCATCAAAAATATCTTAATTCGTGTTCCGAAGATGAACGAAGGTCTTACGGGGTTGGAACAACATGAGGGTGAGTAAAAACTGACAGAATTTTCATTTTTGGGTGAATTATCCCTTTAAGTTTTAAGTGAGTGTAAAATGGAATAAATAATATCGGCCAATAACCAATTTGGAACCGATATATAGTCCATCCCAACAGAAACTAATTATGTTATGCAATAAATGTTGTCAGATCCAATGCTGCAAGTAGAATATTATGTTATACTGTTATTATAGCCTACCAATAAATCCAGAAGCTGTTAAGAAAATGCAAAAAATAATAATAAAAAATAACTGTTGAATAAACACGGTCAGTTTTCATACCTTGTTTAAGAGTTATCATTAATGTTAATTTGAAATAAAGTTCCATTTATTGTAGTCCAGGCCTACACTTCAATCTGAGTCTTAAAAAAAACTCCCAAAAGAGTAAGAATGACCACATTATCAAGTGATCTGAATACTAGCCTATATATTTCATATTATGAAATATAGAATTATCCAATAAACAGCCAAGAAAAGCAATTTCTAACCATTTTTGCCACAAACTTCCTGAATCCACATGCCAAATTATAAGATGGAAGAGATCGTGGGCAACCTGATTGAAGTCATCCATCTCTGGAGATGAGCTGTTTGCAAACGACTTGTTAAAGCTCTGTACTGATCATTCATCACGACACGGTCACTGTTGTCACTGCACTCATAACTGCAATGTGGCAATATGGTTATTTCATAAAACTACCACAAACAAAACAGCATTATATGTATAAGTTGTCCCAGGAAAGAGGCAAAAAGCACCTTTTGGTATAGTGTTATATAAAAGAACATAATTACTATATATTTATTATAACGACAGAATAATGTCGAATTGGGGTTATGGATTTTAGCACACGCATGAATTTGCTCTGGCCCTGCAGCAAGGCTAGTAGCAAACTGTGCCAAAAAAAGATGGCCATTTGTATATATGGAAACAGAGTGAGTGTCTCACACTCGACATAATCAACTTTCACATGGGCTGTTTCACTAATGAAGCATGGAATTGTCGGAAATGAGAACATGTCAGCTGTGAAAACGGTCAGTCAGGGAAGCAGATCAGCTGCTTTGGTCATCTCTGACATCAGCAGATAATTAACTGGTTCAGGACTCTAGTGGCAGTAATTAGACTGAGAGAAATACGCATTACGAAGACTGAATCCTGTCCTAGTGGAAACTGTAATTGTGTTTCTGTTTGAGACGCCAAACGTCTACTAGTTAATATGATATTTTCGCATTTCAACACTATTGTGGTGTGCAGCATCTTTTTCTTGGCAGGCTCTGATCCTCTGGAAAGAATCCTGGTGCTAACAAAGCTGGCTCTAATGTAATTCTATGGAGTGGGTAAAGACTAACAAAATGGATGGTTAAAAGACAAGCCAAAAGGCTTAAAAGGGCTTAGAGTAATAAAATCATGCTCTTAATGTAGGTTTTTCACCTTCACTGATGCTATTCACTGACCATATATAGTGTTTGACATCTGTGTGGAATTTAACGAGCCATTATGAGAAATAATACCAAGGCAGCACTGTATTGATATTCCTTCAACATTCTAACCAGACTAAGGGGTATATTTTGAATTGTGAATTATTATTTATTTATAATATTTATGAATAATTAGTCATTTATATTATCAATCATAATGAATCAAATTACATTGTTATTATTATTATTAATAAATTATTTATAACTTCTGCAATTAATTAAACCTAAATAGCTTAACATACACTCTTTTATGTAGATAATAACAGCCTTAGCCATAAAAAAAATGCTTCAAAATTCTGGTTAGGGGTTTGTTCAAATTATTTCATTTATTACTTGTTAGTTTTTTTTTATCAATAATACTAATGAATCAAAGCATTGTTATTTCATTATTAGTAGTATCACACTTATCAAATTAAAGGGTTAGTTTACTCAACCTTAATGGCCCACTGAATTGCCTTTATTCATTATTCAATGTGTTGATGTAATTTCCACTGAAACAGGAAGACAGGTGGGACATGTCAAACAGCTCCTCCCCTTTTTAAAAGTAGCCAATAGCGTTTAGTTTATATCACAGTTCAGCTAGAGCCGTTGAGCTTGTTAAAGCCGCAGTTCCCCTTCTAATCTCTCACCATTTCTCCTCCTAATCTTCTCTGCAGAATTCAAATGGGTCCGATAATTTTTCTGGTATGTACAGACTTGCGCATTTGATCTGCTCTGTGCTATCGTATCTCAGTACCGGAGCAGACTGTGTGCTTGTTCCCTATCCCCTATATAGTGCACTATGTGCCATTCACCATGTAGAAAACAGTAAATGCGTGAACAAGTGACCGATTTCAGCTGCAGCGTCTATTTATAGTGTAGGGGACGGGACAATTTAGATTCTAGAGAGCATTTGATTGGACAGAAAATCTGATGAAAGCTGAAGTGCAGAGTGATGTCATCGAAATTATTGATGCATTTTGGTAGAAAAGAGAGACTGCAAGTTTAGAAAGGTTATATCTTCTAAATGCAAATTGTGTCATTGTTTTGAAGCACACTAGCTTATAGAGAACAGCAAGGCTAACATATTCATAGTAAAAGTAAAAAAAAACTTCTATTTTAATTTCATAGGGACTTTAAGGTTGTTCCAAACCCTTAAGGAACAGTTCACACAGAACGCGTTTTTCTATTCCATTGCACTACTTTTCCATTATTTTTGCAAGACGAACATCATTAACCATTCCACTTGCGTCTCACTCACGGCACTGCATTCTAAAAACAAAGAGCTTAATTTTAAATAAGTTTAACATACACTATCTCTAGACCTTGCACTTTTTTCGTTTTACTGACCTGCGTCTTTTAACAGGCTCGCGAGAACAAACCTCTTGTTGAAGCTCAAACGTGCCGCGTAACACACATGAATGAATCTCATTGGTTCTTGCGGAAGTGTTTAAGCTATATGGTTGATAAATGTTTATATGTTAATAAAAGCCTTAATTAAATCTGTACATCATATAAAGCGATCAAATCTCTTCAGAAAATTTGGACTAAACCACATTCTATGATTTCTAAAGCCATTTTTTGTCTACCACAACAATGTCTTTAAATTATCTTCATATGAGGACTTTTCTCAGCAAAATGTTGAAATGCAATTCATTTGATTAATAAATCAGTATATGATGTAATTAATCAGATTAAATTTTATACACGGTTGACAGCCCTAGTAAATACATAATAATATTATACCAACCTCTTCTTTAACCATATCACAATTTCACAGTGATGTCATAATTTTCTTTAAACTAAAGTCTTTTATGTTGTAAACCATTTTAATGGCAGTATTAACAATGTAAAAGCTCTCCCTTTGTTCTCAGTCATTTCAACAGTACATGGCTGTGAATCAAAGACTCCCGCAGTTGTCATCATAGCAAGTTTTTTTTTTTTTAATGCAGCTCCCCTCTTGAGGGTGAACAGATGGGTTTTTGCAAAGATGCTTCAGACGTTTTGATTGGATCAGTTTGACTAGTCCAGGTTTTATAATGTGAGTTAAAGAACAAAACTCGGATTTCTTAAAGAAAAATGAGAGACCTGCTTCTTCAGTTTTAATATTAACACACAGCACACGGGGAAAAAAACCATGCCTACTCCATTTAAACTTGGCTTTGGTTCCGTGTTACACACAACCTTTCTTCTGACAAGTGACAACGCATCCCCATAAAATAGTCAATTAAAGCATGAATCCAGAGGAGTTAGGTTCAACTAATTGCTGAATCCAGTCACTGCAGGTCTGAGGCCGCAAAAAGGCCTTTGAAAAGCAAACGGAGCGGTTCATCACTGTCATTCTTGGTAATACACTCACTCTTTCCACTCTGGTCAAAAAAAATGTAGATCAGTTCCCATGGCAACATAGCACAGCAGGCTCCTTTTGACTAGCAGAATCATCACTGTAGGGGCATTGAGGAGAGATGCCTCATCCTCAGCAAGCCACAAGTGTGCCTGGCCATGCGCCATAGACCCAGCTCAAAGCCAACAAGGACAATAGCAGTTTTATGAATGAGAAGGCATAGGCTCTTTACCTCCGTGTATTAAGCCTATGGTCCAGACCGACGCATGTCTGCACGCCCACATAAAACTAATCTGGTGTAATTCTAGCTTTAGAAATGTATTTATCTTGAAATTCTAGCTTTAGAAAATCTAATCTGCTTTTTCCGATATCTGTATTTCAGATGTTTAAGAAAGGCCATCATGCCTGGAGTGAGTTCACATCATCAACGCTGAACTTGTTTGCACAAATTAAATCATTTTTTTGTTTAAATGTTCATCTGGTCCTCGGGCAAAGGCTACTGATACATTGCAGCATGAATAGAGAACATGGTGGAATTGTCATATTGATGTACCAGACATTTCTACACTCCCGTATCATTTACAGGAGGAAAACATCTGCAGTGTGATGGGGTCAAAGGTCAGGAATATTTGGAATACATTCAACAAAATATATTTCAACATAAGGCAAATTACTTGGCTAGTGTCACTGATATGGACTGAAAATCAAGTTGTATCATTATTATATGGCTCTCTAGAATACTTGCTTCTGGTTGATCAGTTGCACCATTCACTAGTTAATTTTTTTTTTTTATAAATCCATAAAATATAACAGTTGTGATTACCAGAACTTTACACTCTTAAAAATAAAGGCTACTAAAGGGGGTTTTCGCAATAATGCCATAGACGAACCGTTTATGGTTCCCTAAAGAACCTTTCAGTGAACAGTTCTTCAAAGAACAATTTGTTTCATTCTGATAACCACCATAAAACACAGGTTGTATTGAGACAGCCACATGTAGAATCAAAGCTCATCACACAAGGAGCTTTTCCACACACTGAGGTTGATACAATATTTCATGTCTATGTTGTTAACAAACTAAATAAACAAAACATTTCGTTCAGGAACGAACTGAATGAACAAAACATCCCATCTCGTTTGTAAAACGATATTAACGAATCAGCCATCTCGTTCTCGAACTTTTAGCAAATCGGTTGTTTTGTAGCGAATCTGGCGCATTTCGAAGTAACGTGCAGAAAGCGTAATTGAACGAGTCAGCGAATTAAAGTGTTTCGAAATCAAAAGATTCGAGATGAATGATTCACAATCTCCAAATTCCTTCACCTCGGCCACTCGGTGACTTTTGCGAGTGCGCAAAATCACCACTGAAAACGGATAAAAACGTCTGAGGAGCGACAGACCACAGCACTGCAGCACTGAATGCTCTGGTCAGACGTCACATGCTGTTTATACACAAGTGCTTTAGATTAGAGTGATGAAGGGATACCTGCATCTTGTTTTTGTCTGAGAGGTTTTGCTGTGTCTGTTTTTTCCCCCGCAAACGGCCACAGGAAACCAAACAAAGCGCAGACACAACAAACACACAAGTGGTTAAGACCTAAACGGTATATCTTAATGTGATAACGTTTTCATAAGAGCGAGTTTTTATTCCGCATTGCGTTTAACAATTAGAACCTTCAAATATAGTTCGTTTGATATTATTCGAAATTCAAAGTCAAACGTACAGTTTCAGAACATTCAAATTAAACATAGGCCTAATAACCTCTTCTTTTTTTTTTTGGAAATGTTTTGAAGCTGGACACTCAAACAGGTTGTCCACAAAATAACCCAAAAATATCTCACCGTCTATGGCAAATATGGACGGAACCAGGAGCAATGTAATTCCAACAGATATTAGACACTTGGTCCACACACCGCCCAGGTCAACATATTTTCGGCACAAGGACAAGCCTATCCATTCCGACATGCCTTGGGTTCCAGCGTTGCCATTCCCGCTATTGGAGCCCAAAATGTAGAAATCGTTACGCGCATTTCTTGGGGCCATCGGGCTAGAGATAAATTCACCAATAGGCCGAAAGGTCCCGAAAAAGACATTTGATCTATCCTTTACAGTTCCTTAGACTGAGGTCTTCTCTCCACTGTTTTTTTGCTCTATGTCAGCATTGAAACTTTAAGGCGAAGCGTCTGCAAAGCGCATTCAGAAGCATCCGTGACCACCACATCAATCACGCGCGCGTTATAACAGCAGGTTATCTACCACGCTTCACGAAACGAATATTCAGCATTGGAATCCATGAGCGTCAATCCTGTAATCCCGCTATTATATTAATGATGCTGCGACGGAAAATCGGCTGCGTTTGATTGGGAAAAAACACCGCGTTTCCAAGCGAGTGTATGCAGGCAAACTGGTGATGAGGCAGGCGCGTTATAAATAATGATGAACAAGAGGAAGACGACCTCTGCTGGGTTAACATGAGGATGACTGCTGCTCGTGGATAGGCCAAGACAAACATGCTTGTCCATCGACATCATGCTGTCTACTATTGTGGGAAATTCTACGAAATTCCTTAGGATTTTATATATTATCAGACTTTTTATACTGCCTTTCAGTGGTAAAAAAAATAATATATATATATAGCACCGTGTAATCTAAAGCAAAATTATCATTAAAATAATAATGTAATCTTATATTATATTGATGTCTATAAAGCATGGGGTTGACAGTTTCAAAGTTCATTTTGAACTCATTTCATAGTTAAAATACCTAGTTAACAACAATCCGTTAAAAGTTAGTTAAAATATAGGCTACATTTGTTATAGGCTACTCAACTAAAAAGTGGAAGTAGTAAGGGAATTACAGCAGTATTTTCATTTGCAAATAAATAACTGGGTATTAAAATACGAGTACTTATTAAAGAGATTTTAGCAGAATAAATGTCTTTGTATCATAGGCTACTTATAAGTATCTGTTACATAACAACCGGAAGCACCGATATAAAACGTCATAATACAATTGTGATTCCATCCGCATGATGGCGCAATTTCGTGAGTTTCAACTTAAGTTTTTTTGGCCTGGTACAAGATTATATTTTTCTTTAGAATTAATATAATATAATTTAATATAATAAAAAAATGTAAATAAACAAATTTAAATATAAACTTCAGAAAATAGTTATTTGTGATGAGAAATTTTAAACAAGTGTTTTCAACAAAAAAGCATCCATCAAGCTAGAACAATCACATTCTTCACGTTGTCAGTTGTCAAAGTTCTCTTTAAATAAAGACAAACAAACATTTTGTGCCTGCAGCAATATATATATTTTAATTCAAAGTGAATTTTGACAATACACCATAATTTCTTTAATTTGACACTCACCAATAGTCACCAGGAAAACCCGCTTTCTGTGACAAAGTACATAAGGCTTGGTCACATATAAATCACTGAGAACTAGAGAGAAATACGACCGCAAACTGTAAGAGACATTACATAAAAAAAAAGGTTCCCAGTCCTCATATAGTGAATATTGCACAGTGCAGTGGCTACATGGCAAACTAATGTAGCATAGAAATCAAAAGCAAACAGAAATCAGAAAGCCACAAATAATTACAAATATGAAAACGGTAACAGTTCAGATTTAGTCAATCAAGTCTGTTTGCTCTTAAGTCTAAATATTATCCGATAACTTGCAGTGAGATTTAACTTTTACTAAAATATAATCTGCAGAGGAGTTAAAAATAGATCTAAAGCATTCCAACCCAAATTCTACAGCAAGTGTTACACAGTAGCACATATGACAAATACAAGGACCCTGAATTAACTGTACAAGAAGATCTAAAAGAAAAACACAAATCAAAGAAAACAAAAACAGTTTGGTTTAGGAGGTTTTTTCAAAGACATTTCAACTTTAGTTTCGTTTGCAGATCCCTCTGTCCTTCACGTTTACGCCAAGTTTCACTCTTATTAGGTTGGGGTTGGTAGACCTTGTTAGAAGTAAAACATTTCGGAAATGTTTACTTGCAGTGAATTAATGAAAAGAATTCATATAATGTGCGCATGAGTAGCAATTTAATACTCATCTCTAGTGCTACATGCTAAATATAAAATATAGGGGTCATAATGCGAGGTACAACACCATATTTTGGATTGTATCTCCATGAAGTCGGCTATGCTAAAGCAATCACTTCCTGTGAAACAAAGGGCAATGTTCATTCTACTTTACAAATGGTGGTTTACATTCACAGTGTATCATGTAAAGCTTCCCAAATACAAGAAAACCGTGTCTTGGGCGTTTAGTCAGCATAATAATAATAATAACAACAATCCCTGATATCATTTCATTATTGTTTTGTTGTTGGTCATAAAAATATAAATTAATCAAGCATGATTGGATTTTCCTTTCCACGGTTTTGAGAAACAAACATCCATTTTTCACCTTACAGGTGATTACTGCATTGCATGAGTATCAAGTTACACTCGCTATTGGTTATCAGGTTATCAACATCCAACAGGGTTACGATCTACTTTTAAGCAACTGGTTGGTAACAGCACTTCAGTTATGACTATCAAACACTGCAGTTACGCTTTCATCCCTCGGTCAAGCATGAAAGCGAGGAAGAGGCTGGCAGGCAGTGTTTGAAAAAGGGATATAAAGGTCTGAAGCACATTTCAAAGGCACTAAAGCAGTGTCGCTTGCTTTTAAGAGCAGGGACCGATGCGAGAATGAACACACCCAAATAGAATCACCAACAAAATGAGAACGGGTGCCCTAATAACTCCTGGTTTTCAGAGTTGGCGAACGGTCCGCCTTAAAACATAAGCAAAACGTGCATTCTGTATCGTTTGTTTTTTTTCTTCATTTTTTTAATACATGAATATACCTGATACACCTTTTGTGTGCATTTCAATGTAAAATTATAATAAGGGGGAAGATGAAATCAAATCAAAATTCTAAGCACTGTAGTTAGAGACGCACAAATGCGATTTTGTTGCCCAACCCTAAATTTTGTCTAGCTTATCAAACGTATCAAGTGCTAATAGCATTACTAAAATTAATATTCTGAAATGGTGAGATAAGTGGGTCATTGAATACAGAATTTATATTGATACTTAAAACAAAAAGTTAAATCTATTCTGCAAGCTATGCTTTAACAAAATGCAAATATACGTACTAAGATAGATATACACCAATATGCATCTAATACGTAAGATTAGCCCCAAGATAACAACAGATAAAACACTGATGCAAACAAAACGTAAAATACAAAACCCACGCACACAAAAAACCCAAAATCTCCATTACTTGCAATACAGTAGTTACAATGACACTTCAAAAAAAGAAAGCAAAACAGAGAGAGGCATTAAAATGCTTCTGATGCCAGTCAGTACGGTAAAACCCAAAAACAAAACTAACAAACGAAAAAAAAAAAATTCATCTCACTTCTATTTCAAGGTAATTAGACATATATAAAAATAAGAAGGCTAAGAACAAAGTTAATCATCTAATTTCACAGCTATTATGAAGTGGCAATCAGTATATAGCAGCTTATCTATGATACATTCAAGAATAAATGAAACAAAGTCATAACTTGCCCGAAAAAGCTAAACATCAACCTCAACATTTTTACATAGATTTTTGTTAAATACAGCCTCAACTACACTACGTTCGAGGTCTACGCTAAACAGTAGCTACTCTGCTTAAGAAATGAATTACTGTCTTTGGTGTAGCGAAAGCATAATTATGAAAGAATGCACCTAAAGCAAAACTCAAATCTAAAAAAGAAAAGAAATTCACACAGAAAAAAAAAGCTATTTCTCCCTGACGGAATGTATGAAACAAAAACAGCCAGCGTCAAAAAAAGCAATTAAATTGTGAGAGAGGGAATACAAAATCCAATCTTTTCACATGCATCTATGAAGAAAATTGCACACGATCAACTCTCGTCTTTTAAAGCACTGAATACTCCAGCAATGATAGACTTTACAGTTGGATACTCAATACTGAATAATTCTGCACAAAGCAAACATGAAACCATACAATATCATCAAAGAGCTATCTGCCGATACAAGTCCAACACCGATAACACTTCTAACTCTAAAATTAACAGAACTGATGGAAAGAAAACGAAAAACACACCCCGAAAACTATGGATTGTATTGCAGTTTCATTAAACAGTGTAGATACTATTAGATTAGAAACAGATTATCAAATATGAAAGTACTCAAACGTTTCTATACATAGTTCATCGGCCTCTGCTACGGCGAAGCACGCTATACTCGAAAAATTGAACTCTGCTACCACTCAGCGTAATACATCCACCAGTAAATACCACACGTAAAAGGACTGTATCGCTTCCGAATAATGCACAAATCATCTAAGGCGTTAAACAACAGATTTCGCCCTGTACAAAAGGTCAAATCATGAGCCTGATCATGCACTCGGCAGGCGTAAATAGCCAATCAGGTGAGATTTTATTGACGGTTTAAAACATGAGACCCATTAGGGCGTGTTTGGTTCGACACCCAAGCCGCTTTCCGAACAAAAACTCCTGTCGAGACCCTAAGAGATTAATTAAATAATGATAAATGACACTGAAGTAGAGATTATGTAAGTCAACGAATACGCAAATGCACCAAGCTCGGAAAAAAACAAAAACAACTAAAAGATCTATGAAACAGCCCTAATATAAAAATCACAAATAACGATTGAAAATGTTTCAAGTGCTGCAGTCCGGTACACACATGACTGCACGTAGGACTCAGGGTAACTTGCAACAACATGTATTTTAAGGCACTGTTTATTGAACCCCAAGGATTCAATGCAGCAATTCTTATAACATATACACAGAGGGTGAAAAGCGACGGTTTGCAGCCCCCCACCCCCTCCCTCCCCCCTTTGAAGTCCAACATTGGTTTTTGCCCATGCAGAGACATGCAGTGTGACAGAACCTTTTCAACACCGGTCTAAAAGAGGGACTTAACACTGAAGAGCATGGGTCTACTACGGAAAAATACAGACGGGTAACACCGGGTCACCACAAGGGGGACTCGCACGCACACTGGAGACAGGGATGGCTTGAACGACAGTTACTGTGTCTATTACACACGTCAGAAGGCAATATCGAAAAATAGCATAGGGAAACTGCTGCGGCCCTCTTCCGAGGGTCTCACGACTAGGGATTTTGTTGTATCAAATGTGCAAAAACACATTAAAAGTGAGTTTTTGTGTTCAATCCACTCACTCGCTCGCTAACGCATCCATTTGTTTGTTTTATTCTCCATGATATCTGTAAAGCTTGATTTGCATCAACATCATCATCGTAAAACTTTATAAAGGAAAGAAAATGAAAAGAAAGATGTCGCGGCTCAGTGCCGGCTGCGTGCACGTGGCTGCCGCGGGCTCCAGCTCAGATGTATGGGTACTGACTGAGTTTGCTGGGGCTGAGGGGGAAGCCTGCGTAGACGGGCGACGCCACATAGGAGTGCGGGTGAAAGAGGGCTTTGAACTGGCCCTGCGGGAGCAGGGTGGGGGAGGGCAGCAACCTGTGGTTGATGCCTACGCTGATGCCCTGGTGGTGCACCAGGCTGTAGGCGGGCTGCAAGATGGGCCGAGGGCCCGGTGGTGGGCACGGTGAAGGCAAAAGGTGGGCCACGGGCGCGGCAGGTGGATAGGAGAGGAGGCCGGGAGGTGGTGGGTGGCCGGCCGAGTGTGTGGGGCTGCCGTGGGGAAGCGGGAAGGTGTGGCCGTGCACCGTGGGTGGGATGAAGGCCTGCGGTCGGCGCGGCTGCCGGTAGTTGCCGTTCCACTCCTTGTGGCAAGAGCCGTAATGCTGGACCTGAGCGGGGACGAAACAAAACAATGTCAATTTTTGTTCCAACATTTTAAATATCAACTTAAAACTTCATTAACTTCCCAATTTGGACAATTCCTATTAAAGTAGCTATGAAATGAAAGTAGCGACAGAATGAGATCTTTTCTTTTGTATTGTAGAGGGAGGTCTGAATGAAAGCTTGAAGCTGATTGTAAGAAAAGCGGACTAAATTATTAGAGAATTCCTGCATTTGTCACCAGAGAGAAGTTATTTTTACTGGAAGATTGTGTAGACATTTTGATTGAAAATTACAGTCAAAAAAGTTAACTAAAACATGCATGGACAAACATTCACAATAAAAATCTATAACATGCATTTACTAAATATATAGGGTAACATTTCATGATGACTTTAAAATAGGAAGTTGGGTGGCTCATCATTTTTTAATTTTTTTTATTAACCAATAGCATTAGTTTACATCATTGTCATAACCATGATCTACTACTTGGTAGTCAATTGCAGGCACTATTAGTGGGTGGGACACTCATTCTAAAGCATTTGGCTGAACAAATCTGTGTAGCACAGGATGAGTCTTCAATATTTTTTGGTACATTTACATAAGTAAAAAATATGCTTTTTTGTTTGTTTAAAAAAAGTTAACAGACAAACTAAAAGACACAAAACATCGATTTTGGATGTTATAAGGTCCTTAGCTAAATCTTAAATAAAAAGCAAAACATTCGAATCCATGTACAGTTTGGGAACTAAAAAATTGTTTTGGAACAGACTCAGCATATGGTTTCTTTCAACATCAGCATTCACAATGTTTATTTTAATAACATAATTCATTTAGAATGATCTACAGAGCTTTTCTCAATATTTTCAATTTGTACAGTATCACAGAGAAAAGTCAAAGAGAGTTAAAACCAACAGACCTGGCCAAAGCCTGGCGGCTGTGGCTGGAATGAAGAGCTCAGTTTCTGCTGGCGGGGCAGCGTGGGCGTGGAAAGGTGGCTCAGTCGTCCTGGGCCGCAGCGACCTCTGGACTGGCAGGAGGATTCGAAGACTGCAGAAAGCAGAAAAGACCAGAAAATGAGTGATCAATAGATAAAAGGGATAGAATGAAAGAAGGATAACTAAACTTAAATGCAGAACTTCAGCTAATAGAAATGAACGTTTGCAGTTTGGCACAAGAACTGCAACTTGTACAAACTGAATTGGCTGACGTTCTGTTCACAAGAAAGTCATTTAAACATGAAAAACAAGAAGTACAAACTTTGAGGTTGAAAAAAATAAAAACTGAGGACCCATCAACTTATAAACAAACTTAGATAGCAATGTATCTAAAACATAAACTCTCCTCAAACTTTCCATGGACACCCCAAAAGGGTAACGTGCCATGAGAAGCCTCTGAAAGAGTTTACCGCTCCAGGAATATTTCTTTCATAGCATGCGTTGAAAACAAAGCATTGGCTCCATGTAGGAAGCAGGAAAGATATGCTTTGATACGAAAGGGGGAGGCCGGGAATTTTTTTTCTCAAAAACAAGTAAAGAAATTTAGGGCAGTCAACACGCAGAGTAAAAAATGAATACAGGAATGAAAAGATCACAGGTATGGGAGAGGAAGCTCAAACCGAAAGGGTCACTCAACACTGGGATGTCGCGCACAAGACACAGGGTCGCAGTGCACGTTATACCCATAATCACCTGCGATAGCCTCTGTGACAACTTCCTGTTTCTCTCCTATGACCTGTAAAGTAGACATTGGCTGTGACCACACTAAAAAAACTGGTTGTGCAGAAGGAACGTTGTATGAATAGCCCAATTTTAGACAGGAAAAATGTCCATTCAGAGAAACCAGTCTGTATACCACACAAAAAACTATTTCAAAAAACGGCAACTGTTCAACAGTACAGAATGAAGCAAGTTGACTTATATTTTTACCACTCAGCTATGTAAAAATCTGAGCTGTGGATGTAAATGGGATTCAAATAGCACTTCAAAAAACAGATGTACATTTACCTGCACAAGACAAAGGACCATTACAGGTTTGACAAAAGTTGAGCTATTTAGAGGCATGATGGCACAGAAAATAATTTTGACCATCCTTAATTTAGTGAAGATATTTTTGTGAAGATATAGCCAGGACATTAACATTATAATTATCCCCCAGTTTCCCCATTATCACATAACATAAACATTATCCCCCAGTTTCACAGACAAGGCTTAAGCTATTCTTAGACTAAAATGCATGTTTGAGCTGTTTTAACTGAAAGAAACTTGCCATTTTTGTCTCAAGATGCACACCAGTAATGGGTTTTTCTAGGGCACGTTTAAAAGCTACTTAAATACCCTAATTGAACTCAGGCCTAATCCTAGTTTAGTCTAAGCCCTGTCTCTGAAACCATGCCATTATGTTCTATTACAAAAAAGGGTAAGAAAGTGCTTGTCTGTGCAAAGTTATAATCCAATCCAAATGTCATGCAAAGTAAACTTTCAGACAATACACACACAAATAACACAAAGGGAGATGAGATGCACTACCGTTTAATTTTTCTTTACTCTTTAAATGTACTCTGAACTTTGTAAATGTACTCTGACCCTGAACTTTTATTCAGCAAGGACACATTAAATTACAAAACATTGCTATTTTAAAAAAATGCTGGTCGTTTGAACTTCCAATTCATTGTAAATTTCAAATTAAAACAGCATCATGAAATTGTAATAATTATACAGTACAGTATTACTGTTTTTATTGTATTTTTGATCAAATAAATGCAGCTTTGGAAAAAAATAAAAATAAAAGAGACTTTTCAAAAACAAACAAAAATATGACCAACTCCAAAATTTTAAATGGTAGTGTAGCTATCTGCAAATAATTGTTTACATAAAGCAAACTCCACCGACAGGAATTACACCTTTTAGTTGCACTTTAACAGCATGGAAAAATAAATGTTGATTTAGATAACGCTTCAGCTCAGATGAATTCAATGCCCCATAAACTTCCATAGTAACAGTTCAATTTTGTGTTGCTTTTTACAATCTGAAGGACAGGTTGAAATGATTTGTAATAATCGATTGTAATAATCGGCAGCCTGTATCAAACCCAAAACATTATTTCAAGAAAACAACTACTGTTTCACTTTCATAAAAACTTTATACGTTTCTAAGATCTACAACTGGAGTTATTCTTCAACATATGGCCGGTTCATACCTGTGTGGTGCTCACTGTTGGGATGATGGTTATTGTTCAGCACTCTCATGGGCGGCACCACCACAGTCCTCACCGCAGGTTTATTCAGCCTTGTGTCAGGGTGTCCACGCCTGGCCTGGGGTGCCTGGTTCTGGTTCTGATTGGTTAAGAAATGTCTTTCGGGGAAGGGGCTGTCGTGGGGCCCTAGGGAGGAGTCTGAAGGGGGCGAGCCGTCTACTGTTTCACACCCACTTTCATGGCCGTCATCTTCTGATATACTGCAGTAGGGCACAGGAGGGAAAGAACATCAAAATACATAGACTCAACCTCACCTCACAGTTCTACTGATGTTGAATATAAAACGCCATACCTGCTGGGTCTCTTGCATGGAGAAGGGCTGGATTGTGCCGAGGCTGAGGAGCTGGTGCTGAGACTGCTATCAGGACTGCTGAGGGAACACACTCGCTCCATGTTCAGTGAGCCTGTGCATGCTTCACACTCTGGACTTCCCTTACACCTGTCAAAGACACATGCCACTCAATTTAGAAACAAGAGCCATATGTATGCAAGCTAAACAGAATTAAAGTCCACTGATGACAATATTTTCTAGCAGTGTTTTATTTACTAGCATTTTATTTTCCTGAAATCTACTTACAATGTTATCAAGATGTTTTACACCAAAACAAAATTACTGAATTAAAAAAACTCACTGAATTAAAAAAGGGTGTATTTGCTTAAGCAGCTTTAAGAGTTCTATATGCAAATTACTTAAGTTATGATTGGTTAATCTATTTGCAAGTAAAATAAGTCACACCACCCCAGCCTGAATACAGAATATACACTACTTTTCTGTTGGAAATAATTTAATTGTTTTGTTTTATTTAGCATAGATGCATTAAATTGATTAAACATGACTTTTGGACAGTGATGCATGTTGATTTGTAAACGTAAGTGCGTATTGAGGGTTAAACTCACTTATTAAGAGAGCACCTCTGTGCTTGTTCCTCTTCATCTGTGCTGCTGCTTATACTAATAACGCTAACCACCGGACTGGGTGACTCTCTGATGATGATAGACTGTCGTTGCTGATTGGCCGCTGCTGCCTTATAGCAGCCCTCTTCCTCCACCTGCTCTGCTTCCTGCTTCACTTGGACCTGCACTGCTCTGTCAGGTGAACTCTGCTGTTGCTCCGCACTCGCCATCCTGTTCGCCATCTTTGGTGACGGACACACTGAGGGCTGTGTGTCCGTGTAGTGCGAGACATTCATACTCCTAAAAGCAAAAAGAATGAATATATTTATCTCCACTCTGCCTTTCGGCTAAATGTTAAGGATCTTTTTCACCTTTCTGGGGTTCTCACAAGCAGAAGAAGTCACCATAGTAATATTACTAATAGTCCACAGTAAAATAAATAAATAAAATTATGTTAATAGCTGCGGAAGTGTGTCTCAGTCTGTGAAAAGGATCCATTGAATAAAAACCGAATTAAACTAACAAGACTATCATAAGTTTTGAATAGAGGCCAAGGCATCTCGCAGGCTTTCTGAGACCCTGCCAATGACCCTAGGCTGTTGCTCACCTGTTCTGGCTGGGTTTGTTCCTCTTGTTAGATGCAGGCTGAGGCCAGACCACATGAGCGATGCCAATGTTTATAGGCTGATGGGCTGACACAGCCATTTGGCTGGGAAGAATAGCCTGGGTCATCACCGAACTGTAATGGCTGCTGTGTGGCCGCACTTTCCTTTAACAAAGAAAACAACGGTCACCGAAATGCTCAAGAGGTCATGTCAGCACATGATATTTAAGGCGCGGCTCCTTCTTGATCATCTTACCCCCAGTCTCCTCTCCTCTGCGGTCCAACGACAGTATCGGATGCCAAGCTCGTAGCAGGTGGTGGGACCTGCTGCCAAGCTGGCACTAGGATCTGTGGAGTTCTGTTGGACCACGGCTGCTGAAAGGTCAAGAAAGGATAATGCTGAACCTTTGTAATGTATCTTGCTTCGTGTTAAATATCAAAACTGGTACATCAAGATGGATAACAACCCCTTGGCAGATTTCCATTATTTTTCTCCAGTATCTTGTGAAATAGGCATTTACTTGTGCTATAACTCCTGGTCTCATGGGTAAGGGCTGAATAGCTGGAGCTTGGGTCACCAGAGGAAGAGTGTTCTCCATTCTAACCGAATATCCTCCGGGCTGATTTGGGTTTGAAGGGATTCCTGTAGAGTCAAACAACCAAATTAACGTCTCCATGTGGTTTCTGCCAAAATAAAATCCTGATGGTTTTAAAAATGAAAAAATTAAGACAGCCATAAATATAGGAATTGTCATTTTTATAGTTGCACTGTAAAACTATTATTTATTATTATTATTAAATTATATTTATTTTTATTCTACTGAGAAATATTTGTAATATTTTTTATTACTAAATAATGGTAATATTTCTTATTTTGCTTAATCTTTTAATTTAGTATCTTTTAATTAATGTAGTAGTAATAACAACAACAATAGTCATTTTATTTTAGAGTACAAGTATAATTCATCATTTTATAGTCATATTGATATATAAATCACAACACTTTTGCACAAATTGTTTGTGTCCTACAATCAAGTACTGCAAACCTTGACCTTTTTTTTTTTTAAACATTTTTTAAACGGGTGGTTCAGGATTTTGGACATCAGACCGCATTTCCAAGTAAGCCTGGGTGTTATTTATTTTTGAAGTTTTGAAAATTTTTCATCCAGTCCTTCCAGTTGCATAGGTCGAGCGAGTCAACGGTATCTGCTAGCCTGCTATTAAAAACAGTTTTACCCACTCCACAGTACACCAAAAGCAAATAAATTATAACGCCAGACTATCGATGTAAATGTCTGTTGAGAGAATAAAGTTAGAAATCAAACTTCCCTTTCATCGCATTGCAATAGTTATACTTTGTTCCCTGTATTTATAGCACAGTCTACAGCAGTGGCGGAGTGATATTAAGTTACCTAGGCAACCGAGAGAGCCCATCCACATGACAATCACGCAAGAGTATTTACCTGCCGCTGACACTCATCACTACAGAAGCAGAGTATATCACCATGTTGCCTTCCTTCGTTTACAATCGAATGTTTCAATATCGTTGTTCAATGCTGCTAGCTAGACGTCCCGACTGTAGTGCGCTTCTGTAGCGCACAAGCAGCAGTGCGGAGCGCACATGATCTTCTCTTACGCCTTTATAATACCAGCTACAGCGCAAAATAAACATGAATGAGCATCTAAAAGTGAGTTAAAAGTTAGAGAACAACTTATCGAAATCCGTATCATGTCACATGAAATCGCTCCGTGTTTCAACCGTGGAAAGACGTCAGTTAAACAACTTGTAAACAATGTTCAACAACAAAAACAAAAAACACATTTACCTCAGAAAAAAACATATGTGACCATAAACTCGTTAGTCAGCTAGAAAAATTAACTTTAGAGGAGAATTTTGCTAAATATATGAACCATATTATATATTCATTATAATTTTTAATGTTCTTCAATATTTAATGCATGTTTGAATAAATCATGACAGCCATTAAAGGGGTGGTTGATTGCGATTTCACTTATTTCATTTTAAATAGTGTGTAATGTTGCTGTTGGTCCATGAACAGTATCTGCAAAGTTGCTGCGGTGAAAGTTCAATGTAAGCAGAGATATCGTCTTTTAAAAATCAGGAAGTTTAATGCCTACAAAAACGACTCGAATGGGACTACAACGAGATACTTCCCGGGTTTTATACTTAACTAACCCATAATCAACCCTCCCTCCTGAATATGCAAAAAGGGGGGCATGGCCATATTTCTGCGGCTTTGTCAAAGAGGAAGAGTTATAGTGGAGAGCTGTAGCCATGCCGTCGAAAGCGTGTTATTTTCACCCAGCTGTCAGGTGTTCTGTGTTCGGGCTTCCTACGGACGCTGTAGTTTGTCAACAATGGCTACAATTTATGTTTGATTACGTTCCAGAAATCGTAATTTAGCTCTCTGTGCTGCGCATTTTAAAAGAAGACAGCTTCCAGAATCTCCACAAATTCAATGCCGGATTCAACAACAAATTGTTACTAAAGCAGCAGTTCCAACTTTAAAATCAGAGGCAGCAGTTGTTGGGCCACAACCTGTAAGTAAGACTTAATAATTTTAAATGTATTTGCATGTATAATTTTAGACGTAATGTTTTAGTTTTTATCAAGGACGTAAACAAATGCCAGCACTGGCTTTAGTAGCCATTAGTTATGCTATTTCGTGTGTCTATGACAAAGGCGTACAAACAATTTGCACCTGAATTTGTAATTATGTACCAATTTTGTAAATGTATTTTCCATGTATACTTTGACTTTTTTTTTCGATTTGATCAAGAACGTCGTAAACCAATCCCAACGCTGTTTGTTTATAGTAGCCAGTTAGTTCGATGCTATTTTGTGTGTATAAGACAAACGTGTATAAAGTTCAAAAAATTACATGTAATCACAACAGCAAACTTCAGCTGCTGTTATCAGATGTTTTCACATTCTGTTGGCATTTTAACACATTTGCCACATGTACACCTAAAGAAAACGATACATCGAGTAAACTAAGTTTTGTGAATAGATAAACGGTTGTTCATTATATTGATAAAACAATAACTTTAAAAAACGGTATTACTCAGTCATTTAATCAGTTATATTAAATATTTAATCAGGAGAAAACCGTATCTCAAAAGCTAACAAGCAGCAGTAGCATTTTCAAGTAACAGCATATCAAAAATTCTTATATTATAATAGTAGAATAGAATAATAATAATCCAAAAATGTACCATTCAGAAACGTTTTGTAAGAGTCATGTTTGGGGAGGTTCTGCTCTACTCTTTGCCGCTTTCTGGGTCTGATTCTGGCTCAAACTCATACGGCAGTATTGACACCATTATTTACATTTGACCGGAGCACATGCAGCTTTCGCCCGTAAAGGTAATGGGCGTGAAGTTTGCGGACAACGAGTTTATCTCCAACCAGCTCCAAAAACTCCTGCCTGGAAGTTTCTAGTAATCCTGAAGACCTTGATTACCTGGATCAGGTGTGTTTAATTAGGGTTGAAGCTAAACTCTGCAGGGTTGTGGCCCTCCAGGAACTGATTTTGACACCCCTGTAGTAGGCTAATGAACTGACTCCATAGTTTACAGCATTAGTTAAGAGATTTGTTTTCCTTGAGAAAATTTGCCATGTATTGTACCTGATATCCAAAACAACTAATATTGAATCGAAATCGAATTGCAAGCCTGTGAATCAAAATCGTATCGAATTTTGAAATTTGTGTCAATACCCAGCCCTAATTTAAATCGATAGTCTGGCGTTATAATTTATTTGCTTTTGGTGTAATGTGGAGTGGGTAAAACTGTTTTTAATGGCAGGCTAGCAGATACCGTTGACTCTCGCTAGCCTAGAACCGGCGAACTATGCAACTGGAAGGACTGGATGAAAATTTTTGAAAACTGTCTCCACTGATAAATAACACCCAGGCTAACTTGGAAATGAAGTCCGATGTTCAAAATCCTGAATCACCCCTTTAAAGATTAAAAATGCCCTTGTGCATCCCTAGTTCAAATTATTATGTGCATCCAACTAGACTGTGAATATACCAGTACCTTGAAGAGCAGGAGGGCATAGAATGAGCGCCTGCTGAAAGGAGTCGTTACACCCAAACTGGGAACTTCCTGTCTGGATGGGAATTCCAGGATGCACCACAGGTGGAGCAGACGGCGGCAGAGTCTAAATGGAAAGGTAAATGGATTAATCTCAGAAATAATCTGTCGTTGTCTTCTTGCTTGCACTTAAACCCTGAGAACTCTTCAGAGCATGCTGTTTTACCTGAGAGTGGACAGATGGCATTTTGTTGAAGGCGACAGTGATATTTGGAGCACTTGGAAGAGTCACAGGCTTCATGAGTGGGGGTGCTTTGTTGCGGTTGAAAGTATCGTAAATGCTTCTTGAGTGACACACATCCATGATGTGGAAACAGGACTGGACACTGTTGGAGACACGCAAACGATTTCTTGAGAATGGCCACACAAAATAGACAACAGTCAATGAAATTGCATTTAAAAATGTCTGGACATACTGGCTGCAATGGGGGAAATCCATCAGGTGCTGCATAGTGACAAAAGGGTGAGTAAGTGCATCTGAAGGGGCGATTCTCTGATCGGCATCAATCATCAGCATCATCTTCAGCAGGTCCACGAATTCTCTCCTGTCAGCTTTCTCCGCCAACTGGTCACAGCCCTCCATGTTAAGTACAAGATTCACCTAATAAATTAATAGAGAGTTAAAATAAAAAAATACATTATTATGCGATTAATAACTGTCATTATTATTAATATTGTATAAAATAAATATTAACAAAACTAATATTATTATTAATTAATAAATTATTATTATTATTATATGCAATATTATATATTACAATATAAATATATAATTATGTATTAACTATATTATTATCTTATATAATTATTGATCATAATTAGCATTACAAACACCATTAATCATAGTAATAATTATTGTAAATTACAATTAACAACAATTATAAATCATTAACAATAATTCCAAGTTTTCAACACTTTTCTTGATTTCATATGCAAGCAAAAACTCCCTAATTTTAAAGCCAAGCTAGATTAATGAGGTCTTACATGTCCAATGTCATCCAGACAGCTAAAAATGTACTTCCTCGCCTCCTTGGACTTCAGCCCTGTTTCGGTCTCATGTTCTTCAGTCGTCTGCAGAAAGAGGAAGTGTGTTTGAAGTCATTACATAAGAAATTCACATCAAAACTTTATGCGGAGCAGACAGTAACTCAATCCAGAAAGCTATGCTGTTTATGACAGCAATGTCTGAATAAATGGATGAGAAATGGACCCTTGCCTTTAATCTCCAGGTGGCGTACGGTGAATCGGACTCCTTGCAGAAGAATCTGGCCGTTTTCGTCCCCACATTCAGAAGCTGCTCACCTGGCAACCCTTGAGTTTGAGAGATGTAACGAATCTGCAGAGATGTTTTCAATATTAGCGTTTTTTTTGATAAAACAAGTAAAGCTAAATCCATCTGTAAATCCTTCATGACAAAAATCCTTTGATTTACAAAGCATGACAAGATGGTGATGGTACTTTTCCACTATTCCAAGAGGAAGTAATTCGAGTTAAGGCTGGTCAGGAACAGGCAGGTCCCTATGAGTGGTATGCAGCAGGGGAATTGTGTGCCAAAATTCCAATGAACCATTCTGAATTGTATTTTGTCTTGACAAGTATATTTGTATCACAACCCTAGTGTTTACAAAAGATAAATATGGCTCAAATTTATTCAGAAGGAACAAATATTTTAGATATCACACATGATTGTGCATGTAAAAAAAAAAAAGCGTTTCAAGAAGTTACAAAGCACAGGGTGATATCAATCAACAAGAAAGCAAAACCAGCTCTGATATGCACAACAAAAGAGACAAATACAAGCAAATAACTTCTTCAGTTGTAATTTCAAGCTCTCAGTTTCATCAGCTTCATGAAGGCTAAGCTCGGCAAGCTCAGTGTTTAACTCTCAAAACAGAGCGCAGTATGGGGTCTGCTGCTCCTCAAGGCTTTATTAAGATGCCAAGTCAAGATGCTGGCCACTCTTTCTGCCCACAACAGATGTCAAACCTCTCACACCGCACAGACTTAATGCAAGCCAAAGCAGGGCAAAATGTGTTCTTTACCATTTGGTTGACACTTTTGAGATTAATTTATAGTACACCACCTACAGAATAGTACAAGCTACTTGAGAGAAACAGAAGTTTAATTGGAAGTGAATGACAACATGGCCAGAAATGAACATTGGATCATAGTAAATGCCACTGGAGTTGATAAAATAATATTCTGAATCTCACAAAAATGCTTACATTTACAATGTGAGTGTGAAAAGCCCCATAAAGTGCATTTCACTGATATTTTGCTATCTAATATATGATACATCTCATTTACCTCTAGGCGTAAGGTACGTGTTTAGTATTAGTTAAAAGTTTCTGAAGGTTTTATTCAGCCTTTTGAACTTTCTAATGATCATAGAATCCTGAAAAGGTTACAACAAAAATTAAGCAGCATAACAGTATTCAAAATTGACAATAAGAAAAGTTTCTTGAGGCAAATCAGCATATTAGAATGGTTTCTAAATAATCATGTGACACTGAAGACTGGAGTAATGATGCAGAAAATTCTGCTTTGCATCACAGGAATAAATTACATTTTAAAATATATTCAAATAGAAAATATTTATTTTTTAATTAGAATATTATTTCCCAATGCTACCATTTTCCTGTGTTTTTAATCAAATGCAGCCTAGGTGAGCATTGGAGACTTATTTCAAAAACATAAAAGAAAAAATCTAACAACCCCAAACTTTTTAAAGGTAGTGTGTCTTGTGCATCATTAACAGCTACTTATTGTAATGTGGATGTTATTATATATTCACTTACATTATTTTATTTAATTGTTCATGCAGAGAATTTGTTTCAAATAATTCATAGAAATTGAAGTATTTAAAATAAACAGACAACACAGTGTTTTAACAGTTAGAAAAACAATTACTTAAAATGATTGTGAAAATCAATTACGGGGAAAATATTACACCCGGTATTGGTCATTCAGTCAACATAGCACTGAAAATGCATTTCCAGACATGACAAATGAGCTTAAGACAGCCTTGTTTTTCATTTGAATAGGTGTAAATAAGTTGTCTAACTAGACTAAGGTTTGTAGCAATAGTCTCTTTGGTTTTCATCTTTAAACATTATGCTACATCACTCCCTTTTAACTACCTAGTGTTGTGCTTTGTTTGCCAAAGCACGCTTTTATAAATCTATGACGGTAACGAGCGATGACTTCATAACACAAATAACATCACAAAGGCATTAACGGTGTTTGGTTAACCATAGCGCTGTCTTTTTAGTGAAGGCAGGAGCAGTTCAACCCCACCAATGCATGAGTCTCTGTGTAAAAACACCATTGTTCTTGTTGCCTTGGGAAACCGAGTATTACTGGTCAGTGAACTCTTCTGACGTTCGCCTTCAAGCATGCATCTGTTGCTTCTCAGAAAGACTGTCATAGTGGGCCTCTACCAGTGAAAGCACAAGCCACAACAAAGCCCTCTTTGGCTGCTCGCTCTAATTCCTCTTAGTCTCTTCCTCTCTTGACTATGACGCCACCTCTCCTTTTACAAGCGCTGAGGCTCAACACCGCTGTGTTAAACAAGCAGTGTTTATGGCATCTTAGGGGTGTTATAGTGACATGATCGGGTCGCCAAAGCGCTGCACAAACACAGAGAGCGCGCTGAAGTGAGAACCTGCTGATAGTGCAGAGGGAGAGGGTGTGTGTGCGAATGGGGCTTTCGGTTATAAATACATTCTGCTGTGTGGAGTGGAACTGGACCCATTGCTGGCACTGACAGGCGGCCTGGGGGTTTGTGGTCAGCAAACCCAGTCCAGCTTACTCTGAAATAGACGGCTAGTTTTGCTACTGTCATGTGTGACATTTACACCACCTCCGACATCTGGTTTATCAGCAGCACTGGTCGATGGTGACAATAAATGTTCTCACACATCTTTAATGTGTGCAAAATAATCTTTCAGGTTATGTGTTGAAATGTGCTTTAAAAACTGAGCTAACAAACCTGGTCATTTCACAAACAAATAAATAAAATATAAACTAGTCCATGACAAAATCCGTAGACTTTTTTTGTGGGAAAATTAGGAATTCTGCAGAATGGATTTGAAACTGCACTGTTAAATACCACACTACACTGTTATTGATGGCTGGAAACATTTTTATTAATTTTACTATATATTTTATTAGCCAAATTGTTTGACCTGCAAAGATTCACAATGGTTGACTAAGAATATCTAGATTGAAATAACTTTTTTTATTTGTATAAATTAATATGATAAATAAAATAAATTAATTAAATAAAAATCATTCAAAATAGTGACCATGCTTATGGTATCACAGAAATGTAAACCCAGGATGATCTCTGAAATAAATAAATAAATATATAAATAAATTTAATGAATATCTAATGAAATATTATTAATTAAAAAAATCATCCTGAGCTATTGAAAATATATTTCATTAAATATTTTTAATTTTATTAGGGTAAGCTCAGGATGATTTCTTAAAATAAAAGGTATTTAAAGGTATTTCATTTGATTTTATTATAATAGGGTAAATCTCTAAAATGAAATTAAATATCTTGACATCATACTGGGCTTACCCTATTAAAATTACATTTACTAAAAGTTGTTTCTGGTGGCAGTTCCTAGGGGGGAAAAAATATAGATAAACTCAGTTTTCCAAAATCCACTATTGGTTAGTCTCCATCAAGCAGGCTCAAACTGGTTTCACAGTTTGAGTTTTGCAACACGACTGTTACAACGTTGAATTCAAGTTAAAACAGTCTATCTTTTAAAAAACATGTCAGGAGACCACTAGACCCCATTCCATTATACGTGCACCCTGTATGTATTTGCACAACCCTACTACTAATCATTTTCTTTATTTTGTGAAGTTAGTTATCACAAAAGACTTAAACTGAGGATAAAAGCAAATGATGTCATGCTGTACCACACATTACCATGGCCCCAATGCAACAAAGTGGGTCATTATCCGAGATCACTGCCTTATCTTACCTGGTCATACTCCAATGCTCCTGGATAAAGTGGCCAGCCCAGGAAGAGCTCAGCAATGACGCAGCCAAGTGACCACATGTCTATGGCCTCACAGAAGGGTAAGCCCAGGATGATCTCTGGAGCCCTGGAACACATTATCAGAAAAGAATAAGAATGAATGGAGTTGTTACCTTGACAACAGGCTGTTGATTGAAAATAGTAGGACTCGTAATTACAAAAGCTGGAGAAGAATGAAGATGCATTTATTTGGATGAGCAAAATGCTACAATTTCAATCATGCAAATCATTATGATAATGTCAAGATGATTTATACACATCTAATGTTAAACGTAACATTTGACGTGATGCAATGACACAGACTCAGTAGTTTGGTTTGAGACATCTATGCAAGTCACGTTTCGCGCTCTTTAAGCTCAAGAGTCATGTTTTGTCCATATTGATATAATCTGGAGTCTAATGACGCAGGGCTCCTGTTCTAATGCAGCAAGAGTCTGCTGTTGGATCGGGGTTTTGACGTCAACGGGCCCTTACACATCTGCTACCGTGACAACCGGAGGGAAAGTGCTGGCTGCCTAGCGACAGATGAGGACGGATCTAAACACCAAAACTGGATGATGACAGAGGAGTCTGATGACAATTAACCCTGGTCACCATTAATAATCAACTACAGAGCAAACTCCTCATGCACAGTTGCTGACAAGCTTTGCTTTTTGTCCGAGCCTGTTGCTTCCCGATCAAGCGTGCAGCCTAGCACCTTAAGTTAAAGGACACACAGTTAAAACAGTAACTTTTGCCACATCTATTGATACATCATGCTAGGTCACTAGTAAGCGACTGTAACTACCAACAGGACACTACTCATGCGGTAACAAAAGCCACAATGAATAATTCACCGGTGGTTTGGCAATGTGAGACGACCTTTTTGAATTCGAAACTTTGAAATTAAGTTACAGTTAAGGTTTCCATTATTGTCTATACATTTAGGCCATTCTTTACCAGCTTCATAGTCAAAGGTAATTGTTGTGGCAAAAATTCTGTTAAACATCATCACTGCGTAAGAGACACTCAGAGTCAAATGAATAAAAAGGAAAGTATTTATTCTTGCAAGAATAGGTTCAGTCTAGTACACAGAAGTTACGCTGTGCAAAGAGAGTGACACACCACAGGAAGATATGAGACAGCCTTTATACTGTTTTCAAGGTTCCTCCTCACCCGCTTTACCTTTCACCCACCCACATAAGGTCCTTACTGTAGTTCATTTTCTAGTTAAAGGCACAAACTGGTACTGAAATAAGCTGTCCAAAACTGACCGTCCCTAAGGTCAGAGGTCCTGTCCCATATGTTCCTGAAATTTCACACACAAGCACGTACACACATATACTTTTATACATTGAATAGGTTCTTTCTCTTATGATACCTGTTTGGGATCAATGACTATTAAAATGTCTACTACATGTTGCATAAGCACATGCTGTAATTCATTTTAAGATGCACAACCCATTATTTGCACACGCATTATATGATGCATTATAAAAGAGGAATCACAGCGTGAAAAAAACACACTGCAATGCTAGATATATTTAGCCAGCTGTCAATGGACTGGATTGTTTAAGTTATTCATATGCAAGAGTAGGAAAAGGGGAAAAAAGAAGGGGGAAAATAACAGCCAGCCAGATAATCTTGTTAAGCGTGAAGCTAAATTCAATTGTTTGCCGTTGAAAAAAAATCCAGTAAGCTGAAGTAACTTGTATGTTCCTGGAATATCCAATCAATAAGCATGATAACATTTAATAATAATAATAATAATAATAAGAGATAAAGAATTATATATTATAATAAATAAACAAACTAATTTAATATAGCTAAGCCCTGGCAGAATCTGCAGTGTTCTATTTTTTTAATAAAAACATTTAAGTAATAATACCAATAATAATAATAATAATGTTATTTTTATTTAAAAACTGTCGTTTTTATTATAAAAATTGTTTTATTATTATAGGTATATTAAATTATTTTATTATTAATTATAAATCATTTAATATAGGCCTAGACAGAGTACACAGGGGTTTTCCTTCATATTTACTCCACTGGTTATAAAAAAGAATTTTGCAGAATGGGTTTAAACATAATAAACTGTGGTAAATGGAGCTAAGAGTACTAAAAACCCTTAGTGATTATGCTTTAAGCTACTAAATTAAACAAACAAACAAACAAACAAACATTTACAAATCAGCCTGCACATCCATGTGGGCTTGCATAAGCCATTTTTCATAAAATGTCCAGCATAAACAATCTACATCATTATATCATATGAAATTACCCATGCCATAAGATTATGGTCTTATGGCACAAAATAAGAATACAGTTGTTGAATGCAACTCTACAGACAGCTGTTGTTTCAACAGAATAACTAGTTTCAAGCACAAGAGGCTATGTTCTGCCCTGGTAACGGTATGGCTTAGCTGACAGTACAAACATGAGTTTGTTTGGCTCTGTGACAACAAATAGAGTGCTCTATATTCTACACAAGATCTTATGGCCTAAATCCTAATAAACCTCCAGCATAGTGATGGGAAAAGTGACGAAATCCAGGGCCTAACATAAGTTAAACCTGATAATACCACACAAACATGAGCTGCTCCGGCTACACAGGGGAGAAATCCAATAGCAATGGGCATTGAAGGACGAGACGGTATTAGGCCAGCTAACATAGTAGTATTTCATACTTACTACCAAATTATATCGCAATTAGGTTATGTTCCAAAATAAGTTCAAGGTTTTAAGATTACTTAGTTATATCAATATGGTTTTGCAGATCTTTAAAAAAAAAAAAAAGATTCCCAGCAGCTCACAGTCAGCAGGAAGTCACATTTCAGGTGAAAGAATCAGGGGAAGTTACAGAAATCAGGTCAAAAAGAATGATGACATAACAGAGCAGGTCTGGACTTCCCAACTCAAACAAAGAGAGTTACTGTTAAGACTATTTAGAGGATGCTTTTGCACCCGTGTTATGTTTGCTTGAGTCCAGGCCAGACTTCAAATGTTCAAGCTCTTTCCCCTGGAGTAAGATTAGATTTCATAGTGGTAATCTCAGAGCAAAGATCCATTTGTGAACCGCAGCAAAGAACATCGTGGACTAAAAACAAATAATGTCATGTTATTCTCAATCTTTGTTAATTTCACACAACTACTACCAAATACAAATAATTGGTAACATGAGCGGAGTACAGTTTGAGATGGTGACATGTAATTTCATTAAATACAGACGTCCCTTGAAACACGACAATAATGATAAATGCCTGTTCCATATCACACACCCAGAACTTGATTCGTCCAGGTTGACTACTTCACTAAAACGATCCCACACTGTACTTTTCCTTCCTGCCTTTTGTTTTGTTTTAAATTGTCCCCTTTTAAATTTCTCTCAGATCTGTTTTGCCTGCATTGCTGCTTAAACAAGTGGACCCTGCAATTGCTAGCTTAATGAGAGTGCAAATTAGTGCCTGACAAAAAAAACTTTAATATTTCAAACATAATGTTGAATAATTTCTGAGCAGGGTATATACAGGAATCATGGAATTAAATTTAATACCTTTTAAGACCTTTTTCAAGACCCCTTCCATACATTTTAAGACCTCATCGCCACTTTTCTTTACAAGTTTTAACCGTTACATCGGCGACACCTTACATTTATATACTGATTGTAAGATAGCACAACTAAACAGTCTTAGTTTGTGACAACTCCTTATCAGTACAAAATAATTCAGAAGGGTGGGAATGAAGCAGAAGATAATTAATTGAATGACTGACCCAATGCAAGGTTCATTAGAAGGAGAAACCAGAATTAGACCAATAAACAAAACAATTGACAAAACTTATTGAAGAGGGAAAATAAACCTCTCTGAGCTAAAGGGACAATGAGTTCACAAAGTATATTCAAAAGACGTATTTGTAACAACAACTCTTATACCTGTCTGCAAACCATAGCTCTTTCGTGGTACACTTCTCATGACAAACACCTGACTGCTCAGACAGTTTACCTGTGATTACCACTGAGTGCTTGATTTGATGCACCAGCGCAGAGTGTCAGTAAACGAATATTCGATCTGTAATTATTATTCGAAAAAATAAAATACAATTCGAATTTTACTACGTTGCTTTGCTGGCAGTAAATGCTGTGAATCCATGATACATCCCAATCACTTACTCGCAGTTATAATTAAATACACTGTTTGGCGCTGTTGAGCGTGTTGATTGCATTTGATCACATGTCGTCGTCAGCCTCGTGAAGTTTGGAATTACTTGGATGAAAATGATCTTACTAAATGATCTTAAAAAACGGAATTACTTTTAATCAAAATAATTAATGATACCGAGTTATAATATCACCACCACAATGAGAAATCAAATGAAATCCAAACAGGAGTCGAATGAGGAAAGACAGCTGTCCATCACTGCATTGACGACTGCAGGTATAGCAGCTGAATCCGAGTGAGCGAGGTGATTACTTAAAGGAAGCATGTGTCTCAAAATCATTTTGCTATCAGTTAAGTTTCGTTAAAGAAGCAGTCCTTAACAGAAAACGCGAAGTGCTGTTAGAAACTTTGTTATCTGCAACGCCTGTCAGCGGCAGCGCGCTTTCTACTCGAGCATGTGAATATTATTGTTTTTCTCAACATGAAAGTGAAACAATGTAAACAAGATAAATATCATGTTGACTCGAGTGTATACCTTCGTTCTGTACGATAAGTGGAACGGTCTGTTTTATTAGCGTTTTTCCCCTTCCGCACTTAGTCATCTTAAATGCTTCTTTACATTTTTTGTTTACACATATTGTTTAATGTTTTCAACTGAAAGAAAACCTTAAGATGCAACTTAAGCTTGTTGCATATATTTAATTTCCCTATTAGTCAACGATGTTGTTTAACAACCGTGCGTACGGGACATATGCGCTATCACGCAGCAGTAAGTCATGAAGCGCGGTAACAGATGACGTCATATCTAGCAGGATTCCAGAAACTACATAGAACCCCACTATTCGCCGACACAATGTTTAAATTCAGGCAAACTTTATACTTTATGGGCAAATATACATAACGAAAAAATGATACAAAATTTAATACCTTGGAAAATGGCATTTAAGACTTTTTAAGGGCCTTTTTTTCTCTAAATTGATTTATCAACTTTTAATACTTTTTAAGACCCCGCGGACACCCTGCTGAGGGATCATGTGACACTGAATACTGGAATAATGCATAATAATAAATTACATTAACATATATTAAAATAGAAAACCGTTATTTTTAAATTACAGTGAAAACATTATGTTGTGAAATTATTTCAATTTAAAATAATGTTTTTACAGTATTTTCTGATCAATTAAATGCAGCCTTGGTGACCCCAAACATTTGAATGGTAGTGTGTTGTCTTTAAATAATTGCTTTTATTTTTGTTTTATTTACTAAAAACAAAAATATTATAGGGTAAAAAAATCAGATTCTTTAAAACAAAAACAAGGTTACAACCAAAATATCACATAAAAAAGGATACCAAGATGAAAACAATAGCACCATGAGAATTTTCACCATTACTACGTCGGATTTACCAAAAGTGTTTTTAAAAGGAGGTGTTGTGTATCAATCCGTCCGCTGTTCTCTGGCGTGCAATCTGATTCCACAAGGATCATGTTTTAAAGACAAAAAGAAAGACTAAAACAGGGAATTTCCCAACAGTGCTAATGATGGCCAAATGCTAAAAAGGACCATTTTCTGAGTCAGTACAAACCAGTAAGTCAGTGTTCGTCAAGCAAAGCCATGCTAAATTTGACCTCCTCTCCAGCTCAGTTATTTCCTGTGAGGTCAGAGCGGTGGGAAGGAGGGGGTCCGAGTCATCTGGTTCAAGCTGCAGCCGGAAAGCCTGGAGCGACCACAGTCTAAAGCAGCTACTGGGACAGCGAGCCCTGACCACACAATAACCTCTCTGAAGGCCAACGGAGCTCTGCAGCTGTTCAGAAAACAAGCTTACGGCACGTCGTCTAGAGAGCGCCGATAGGGGTGGGATTTCAGTCGGGGGATGTTAAAAAAAACCCAGAAGGGCAGTGAAATGTGCCAGGGGACCTGAGATTAGGAAGATCAGCTGTGTCAAAACCACTGTCAACAGTCTCTCACCGCAAACAGGCAGCGTGCAAGAGGGTGTGGGAGTTTCAGAAATCCACCCACGGCTGATCGTCAAAGCGTAACCCCTGGGTTTAAATGGCTTGTGTTGCTCACAAAAGGGACGAGGACATCAGACTCTGTCTGGCACGCAGTCAACCGCCCGCAGAGAGTCGAATATGAACACGTAGCTGAAGCAGATGATCCACACGTGCCTGCCAGGAGCGAAACAACATTAAAGTGTGAACGAGAATGAGAAGACGTGGGTCACTGGGTTTTTTCCTCCCCTCCTGCTCAGTGTCCAGTCAGAGAGCTCTCTGTAAACAAATCCCACCCAAACACTGCTTATCTAATCTCCTACAGCAGAGAGCAGTTACTCGGACTTCCCCTTCAAGTCATCCAAAACTTTTCCGTGAGCACTACGGGTCCCTTTGCATAAAGGAACATATATCACTGGGTTTTCTCTTCTAATCTGAAAGGAAATTTAAGTTGAGTAACACTACCCGAGCCGTTAGACATCCTGTACCAGACTGAACTTTCAATAGCACGCACGGTAACATGAAACAAAAACAGAATCCCATAAGAAGGTTTAGCTTAGAAATGAGAACGGGTGAATGTGAAGCTCAAATAGGAGGACATTGCGGTTTATTACTACACTGAGTTGAAAAAAGTATCAAAGCATGCAAAATGTTGACAAACAAATAGATTAATCATTTTTTTAACTGATTCAATGGAGAAATTAAAATAATAATAATATAATAATAAATAAATAAAAATAAAATAAAAATATTTTGTTTCACCACTCCTATATTCATGAATTATGACAAACAGCAGGCATGAAACTAATCTACTGACATGGTTTGAGGGAAACTTGGACAATTAGGCTGTTATTAAGGTGTAAGCAGTCATAATAGTGGTTAAATTTTATATTGCCCCCACAGAATGAAGGATCTTCCCCTTCAAGTCGTCCAAAACTTTTCTGTGAGAGTCACAGGTCCCTTTGCATAAAGGAACATGTACCACAGGTTTTTATCTCCAAAACTGATAGGAAATAGGAGTGGTGCAGGTATGACATCACTTTGTAGGTCAAAACGCGGAAATGTGTTGGCATTTTAGCACTTCGGTTCCATCGTCCCGAAGTCAATGGGTTTTGTGAATGGGATTTTGGTTAAATGGCTGAAATAAGGTCTATGGTGTGAACACAAACTTTCACATTTATTCTAAGACAAAATACATCAGTATTACCCCACTCACTGTTGCGTGTCTTGAAAAAGGCGGTTGCTAACAAGTGGCTAAATGGGACTACAGAGGCTGTCGAGGACATTAATTTAACGTCATCGCTCTGAACAGGTAAACTCAGTCCGCTTTTACAGCCTTGTTATGCTCATCAACTCTTGTAAACTATTCTAACTCAAACTTTCAGAGAATATTTTTTATATAAAAACTGAAAGGTTGTCGGAAGCTTAGTGATGAAGTTGAAGACTTTTAAACACGCACAGTAACACAAAACAATTGTTGACTGTAAATTTGAATTCGGTTCTCATTTTTCAGAGAACACATACTGAACAAGCTGCTTTCTCCCACAATTCTGAATAGACAACAAAACCAAATAACATGTAATTTAGAAGTGTTAGAAAAATGTTAATTGCTGCAGTCTATTTAAAAATAAATTATCAATTTGAATTATTTTTGTAAAGAAAAATCAGTTTGAATAAATGATTCGCTGGTTAAGACTTAACTTTTTTCCATTAATGGATGAATCAGAGCTTTTAAAAAATTCTTTTGAATGAATGATTCAATGACAAATACATGGTGTAACAATGCAATTGATACAATCATTATTTGTAGCATCACGTTGCTTTCAAAAGGTGATTTTCTCAATTTTGATCACTACCACAGACCTAAACTATGAACTTTTATCCCAGTACCTCTGTGATAATTTGATCACGTGGATGCTTGAATCAAGCGACCTTTTAACGATTAATCATGCAACTCTAGCTTCTATCTACTTGTTTTTCTGTAATGAAAGTGGTTAGCAATAAAAACAATTCCCTCTATTCCCATATCCAACCATAACACTTAAGTATTGCAAAACATACAGACAAGCTAATGTTTTTCTCCAGCTAACGCCCAAAGGTTAAAGCATACCACTCATAGCTGAAGCCTGGCCCGCGAGCCGCCCCGTAGTTTTAGAAGCAGACCATACAACTGAGAACACTCTGGCCACAAAATCACATTCTGTGCGACCTCTCAACAAGGGCTATTCTAGAAATGAGTTTAGGGTACCAACCAAGCCTTTTTTAATGGCTAGACATTCCTGAGGTCACGACAAAACACATTCCCATCAATGGGGTTAGGTTAGAAATTAGCATGAGGAAAACTTAAGACAAAATAAAAGTGATATCAGTCATAATATAGAGTGCTGCAGGTATGATGTATTTTTGTAGGCCAAAACCCCAGAAATGAGTTTTAGCAATTTAGCACTTCCAGTTCCATTGTCCTGAAGTAAATGGGCTCTTTTTTTTTAATGGGTTTTTTGGTTGAATTCTTAAAATAATGACTGTGGTTAATGTAAGCTTTAGATATTTTTGCTTCTTAAGGCTTGGACACTTAACTGAATGCAGAAAATGAAGTCTACCTGGGCCTTTTGTGATGTTGATGTTGTGATCGCAGTGTAGTTCGCTTATAGCTTATGTTTGGCTTTTTGATTCTGCCGATTGCATTTAGGATTCAAAATTCATTCATAAAAGTTGTGAAGATTATCATGATTAACAAAATGTGTAAGACAAATAAACTTTTGTTGGTCCCAGAGCTTATTTTCTGCAATACTCCAGAAGCCAACTGGAAAAATCCTATTGGGTTTTTGTTGAGAGAATTGGGGTGATCCCAACTAAGGCTGTCAATTTAAAATTAGTAAAATTTGTAATATTCGACGCAGAATATTCATTGCAGAAATAGAGCAGCTTAATGCAGAGAAGATCTTCATTGCGTAAAAACCATAACCAAGCATTTCACACAGAATACATTTTCTGCAGCACTTTTCCATTGTGCGCTAGATGAATGTTGCCAAGTAAACAAGCCACAGTTTTTAATAAGAAAAAAATAACGACATTTAACCCAGTTTCTTCAAACTCTTCAGAGACGGAAGTGTTTTTTGCATGGAGTGTTATGAGGCAGAGGCACTAGAGCATTAAACATAGCCTTTTCAACGCTGCATCATTTCAGCTCCCGTCGGAAATGCTGAGAAACGCAGACAGTCTGGCCGGCCTCAATGGAATCAATGTACATTAGAAGGAGCTGAAAATAATCCTCTATAAAGGCCTGATGATCTCAGGAAGCAATAGCATAAACAGCTATATTATGAGGTATTGATTTGGTTTAGATGTTCTTGAGAAGACTGGGTTAAGGAATGATGCTACATTAAGGTTAACATTTAGGCCAATGATTCAGCTAAGAATATGTATGTTTTTTTAAAATCTGTCCTGTTTGAGAGTGCTGGACATTTTTTGGGAGCTGAAAGCATTTTCAAATTAAAAATATTCAATAAGAGAACATGAAAGGAGCAAATGATTTGAAGAATTTTATGAAATCTGCTGAAATCCACAGGGCTTAAAGTCAAGATGAAACAGAAGTAGTGCCAAATCTTTTTGTCTGTATTGTGACGTACATCCAAATGTATTGGATTCACCGGGAAAGTTTTTTTTTTTTTTTACTTCCCAAGTCATTGGATTTTGAGATGTGGGTGTTGCATTCAAAAATGCAATTCTTTAATGGCATCTTTGGTTCCATGAAGAACCTAAGATCCTGGAACCTTTCCATTACACAAGTTTCTTTATAGTGGATAAAGGTTTGACATAAAACCGCTATTTATATGAAGATTGAGTAGTACTGGGTGTAGAAGTGACTAACGTGATTGAGACTGTGCAGTCACTCACATAAACTTTTGATGTTAGGTGCCGTAAGCCCTAAAGTTTGGGAAGCAAGCCAGAAGCTTCTACAGATGAAATGGGAACCTTATACCAGCTGGCATGTAAAACAAACTCAAGGTTCTAAAGAAGGTATAAGGCTACACACCTGTAACCTACCCATGTCCCAAATCAAAATGTCGAACAGATATGGCGAGCTGTTACAGGAAGCTGCGTGTGATCAGGTTTCATCCTCAATTGGATGATATACAGATTACAGAGCATGACATACCAGGATGGACTGACAAATGGATCAAGGTGGAGAAACTGATACCAAGTTCCTAAAACACACCTGACAACCACTAAACAAACCCTTGTTGATCTGATTTCATTTTCATCCCCATTTGCTGCTTACCTAATCATAACCAGCAGTTTCTGGACAATTTGCATGAATCATCACGGTGCGCATGGAGCAAAAATCAAAACTGAAGTTATATGCCAGAGTTTCCGCTAGAAAAAAATGGTCAAAGTGACCGGCAGAGGTTTCGTTTTACGGACATTTTGATGATATGCCGGTCAAATATCGCCTCTTAATTAGTCAAATTGAGGAAAACTGGAGGCAGTCTATGTAACTTAAAAAAAGAAATGATAAGGCCGCATAGAATGCAACATGTTATTATTAGCTTAACTTTCAAATAGACGGAAAAAAACATGAACCTCCGATTGGCGTCTCACACACACGTGTTTCACACACATTCACTTTTTGAAACACTGAGGTACGGATGTACCTAATACAAATAAATAAAACATCTCCAGTTAACTAGCAGATCATTCATTTAGTTCGCTATTAAATAAGAGATCTAGCGCTAAAATCGGTTGTATTTAAATGAAGCTGAGCGCTCGTGTCCGCTGCTATCATTTGCATGGAGGACGGGCTGCGCGAGTTGCGCAATCTTCACTCGGACGCGCGTTTCAATCTATCGCCGTTGCGGAGACTCTCTATTCATTCCGGTGAAATCACAAAATAAAATGGACACAAAGGCGTCTCTGCTTGATATAGACTGTAACCATGCACTGATGAACATATAGGCTATTCAGTTTTGATGAGAGAAAAATAAACTGTAGGCCTACGAGTGCGCGTATTAGAACCACTGATCTATAGGCTATGAGATGTTCCTGGTCACCATGGTCTGGCCTCTGAAAAAAGCTTTTAAGGCTAGTCTGCCTGGGCCTGGCCATATTTGAAACGTCTCACTCAATCGTTCGCTGTTTAGGTCTATATTACAGCCGTTTTAGGCGTGCGCTTTATTTGAAATGCAGCATGCGATGTTGTTTCATAACTTTCAAACAGTAGAGCCTGTTACTTTATTTTTATAACATAGCCAAAGGTCGGTGCATTTTTGCTTTATACATTTTAGGCTTATTCTCAAAATCAGATTGTGTTAGGGGGCGGGATTATTAGGCAATTTTAATTGGACAATTTGCCGTAGAGATTTAATTTTGTCGGACATTTCAATTTTTTCCCGTCCAATGTCCGGTAATTACCGGACAACGGAAACCCTGTTACATGCATCTTGATGCATTAAGTTTGACACAATGTTCAAGGCATACCATGCTATTCAGATAAAAATGATGCATGGCAGAAATAGGCTACAGTCTAGATAGGACTACCTTATAAAATATCTAGAGATGCACAATATATCACTACCATATCAGTTACTGGCCGATATTAGAGATGTTTTCATGTTTAACCAATATTGGATCTTTTATTGTGCATTTTCCAATTTTTACATGTAGATTACCTTCTCATTCATTCAACGTTCAATTAAAGAAAAAATCTTTAAAAAGAAAAAATAACTAAATTTAATAACGCTGTTAAATGTAATCTTAAAGGTGCATTGCGCAACAATTCATGTTAAAAATACCCGTTTTTCTAACCCATACATGCTTAAAGAACTGCCTGATGGGCTGAATGAGCCCT
Source organism: Siphateles boraxobius (assembly GCF_051911475.1). Lineage (NCBI taxonomy): Eukaryota > Metazoa > Chordata > Actinopteri > Cypriniformes > Leuciscidae > Siphateles > Siphateles boraxobius. The sequence continues at coordinate 7,506,233 of NW_027509192.1, read as the reverse complement.
TCTCTGCGCACTGAGATTGCCTCTATAATCCTGTACTGTAAAATATATAAGAGGGATTCGGGTTCGAATTTTGAGACTGGGCGTGACGTCATGCGCGTTCACGCTCACCAGGCTGTCTCGCAGGTTTGTGTATTCGCCGGCGCCGCCATTCTCAGCATCAGCGAAGACAACTCGTGCGTCAAAGGTAGGAGATGGATTCAAAGAGACCGGCTTGTAGTCCGTTCCAAACCCCAACGCAAACTCCACGTAAAGTAAAGAAAAGAAAAAATTTGTCTAGTGCCATCAAAAGGTCCAAATTGGAGTCAGACAGGCGTCGGAGTAAGACGAGAGTCAACCTCGGGAAGGCATTCAACAAATGGAGAGATCTCCGGTCTGCTGTTGGTCTCAAACGGGATCCTCAGTTGGCTTTTTTCTTGATAAACGGTAAGATATAGCCCAGTCTCTAATGTTTGATACGCCCAATCTATGTATGACAACAAATGACGATGCGTAAAATGTGTAAGCTTTGGTGTAAGCTAGATACATGTGTCTATCAGAATAGATACATGTATCTATCAGAATTGGTTTTACTACCATTGTTAGTGAACCGTTTCATAAACTAGGAATTGTGTTCGGAAGAATAGTACAACATGAAACATAAAACATATCCAATAAAAGATGCTAACTATGTTTTTGTGTATGGCCTACCGGTAACGTTAGCCTTGTGTCCATTTCTAACATGCTAAGGTGTTCATGTTATTGACCAACAAGGAAGAACGCCGTTGCATTGGCTATATTGTATTTTTCGGTAAAAATAGTAAATTGTTCCCGTGAATGTGGTACATTTTGTATGTAGTATACATGAGGTATGTGGGGGCAACAATGTATTATACTCTTTGTAAAACAATACCTTTCTTCAGAGGCTAACTTTACTGGGTCTGGACCTGGTTTAGCTCTGATTTAATCCTATTTTAGATATTACTCTTATGTAATAATCATTATTACCTGTAAAAAATTGAGTAAATTATAACAGAAAAAGAATGTATTGTTATTGGAATATTCTACTTAGCAGATCAATAACAGGCTGAACCCCGCAACCTGTTTGGCTTTTATGAAAACGTCATGGTGACATTTGATTGTTTATTACCTTGAGACATTTGAGTGAACGTTGTTGACCAACCGTGTATGGTATGATTATTATTTTGAGCTTTTGCGAAAGTAATCAATCATATTGTTCATGAACGTGTTTTCATAACAATACAATCATAGGTGGATACAGTAAACACATTAACAAAGTTTTCTACTACCCCCGTTTTCCCCTCACACATAAGAGTAATTTACTCAAATGTCTTTCCTTCCATATATTTGAAATGACTTTCAGATTTATAACTTTATTACCTCTGAAGACATTTTGGCTGTACACCAAAGATCTGTGCGGCAGATGCTCCTTTAGTTATTAACAGCTCGTGCATGCGTGCGTGTGGTCCATGAGCGTGTACAACTCTGGTTGCAGTTTCGCTTGTCGCCAGAGGGGCCGTAGTTCTGCAAAAACTCAGAGACTTGCGTTTTGCGCCTTTAAGCAAATCTCGAAATAATATCCATTATTCATATTGTAAATTATAATATCCCAAATAAAAGTAATTTAGATCAAATTTATTTAATTTAATATTGGCCATAACATGAAAATAATTGTATATTAATATCTGTGGATTCTCCAAAAAAGAAAATTTATAATAATAAAAAAAAGAGGAAAATAATGCTCAAAAGTTATGCTATCTGTAACGCTTGTAATGTGGAGGTCAAAGTGGCAGTTGATGCTTGTTTTGAGGGCTGTACTGAAGTCCTTTTGCAAGTCATGTGAAAGGGTCAAGATCGGGCCAACAAGCTCTCTGCAAGAGACTACACAACTTGAATGAACACCAAGGCTGAAAGCGCTCAGTCTGCATGGTGCATCTATTCACGACGGACACGTTAGGGTTCAGTACCTACCATCTGGTTGGAGGTCAAATAGCATTAAACTAAACCTAGTCAACGAAGCCTGGCTGACCCAATAACGCTGCAAGGCGTTTGCGATGCAAGAATACTGCATCAAAGGGCATGGGATGCACTAACAACTAGATGTGTGCTCTTTCCAAGTGAATCATACCACCAGACCCTTCAGGCAGCTCATTAGTCCAGGAATCTGGCCAATTAGGTCGTCATCATCTGCAGAGAGAGCAAGTCCACACCAAATGAGGGTCAGGCATTCACATCTAAAACACACCCGACAGAAAACAGACGTTCACACTTACAGCCATTCCTCGGGCCACAGAAGAACGCAGGGCTCGGTCAAGGTTTATTATACATATGAACGCATGAAGACAGTAGAATTACGGAAAAAATAACTACAGCTGCTAGCGATGCTACATTGGCCCACTTATGCTTTTAGATGCCGGGCAGGAGGTTGCACTTAGTTGTGCATTATTTGCGAACCATTACTCTTGTTTACTGGGTATGCATTCGAGAGGGTTCAAGCAAGCTAAGTGGAAAATGTGCAAAAAAACAAAAAAAACAAAGTGATGACCAGAATAAATGGTTGACAGTGGGCAAAGTCAAGGTCTCAATTCTGAAAATTCTTCACGGTTCTGCAAAACACACTTTGTGAATTAATGAATGTTTTACTCCACATCTTCCTGAAGCCAAAACAGATTTATTAAAGCAGAGTGTTAGGACTTTAAACTTTATGACCCGTAAGAAAAAAAAAGAAAAACAGAAGAGTAGCATAATGCTTATTATGGGCTGGTGGCAAAACCTGTAATTTGCTTTCTATGGGTGTGCCTGCACGGATATGATCGTGTCTGCGTTTTAAAATGAGGCTTATCTCTTTCACACTTGTCTAGGTACGAAATAAACTGATGCACATTACAGGATATGAAAAACCTTCAAAATGGCTCAAATTAGGCTCAGCTACTGTTTTATTTATGTTGCAGTTTTATTTAAACTAAAGGCAGCAGATCCAAGAAAAACAATTTGACATTTACAGGCTGTACCAAAAATGTTACCGTTGCACATTAAAAAGGTACCAAGAGGAAAATTAGTATTTGAGAACTATGCAAATTCAGCAAAGCCATAACCCTGAAAATGCATGGATGGACTCTTTGGCCTGCGTAACTTTTGGATTTACAGTGCAGGACTCAGAGTACAGACTGCTGGTTATTTGAACAGCACACACACAATCCATTGAGGCCAGCCAGAGTCAGGTCCCGTCACTTGGCCTTCTCTTTAATGCAAGCGGCTAGTTATGCAATCTACCACAAACGCAGGACATCAGTTCTGACTGGATCGCTTCCCAAATCGTCACTATCTAACATTTTCGTCTAGTTTTTACTCATAGACGAAAATGTCAATAGGTTTTCTTCATAGTTTTTGTCATTCAAAACTAGGTTTTATTAGTTTATTAGTTTATTTATTTATTTAGTTGCAAAATTTCCATTCGTGCAGAACACTCGGTGTAGCATAGTCTTTACAATTAATTAACAGTGCGTTTTAAAGCGCGTTTACTTGTGAAATCCGGTAATCGCTGCATCCCTAGTCCTGTGTATATCAGCTTTCCCGGGGTTTTAACACTGTTTCCAATGTTCTGTACAAATTTATTTTCGTTACTCAAAGTGGCTTCATTAACTGTGTCAGTTCACTTAAGACTGTATAAAATGAAGAGCTTTCTCAGAGCATCACAAAAGTACATTGCCTCCTCCAGGTCATGATTTGAGACCATCTCCTTCAATCTGTGAGAGAGAGAAAACTTAGGCTAACCACAAAACAGAAATTTTCAATTAGGATGAATGTTTAATTGGACAGTATTGGACACTTTCAACCACTTTTGAGTTGAGGAGAAAGAATCCCAGGATTCTGCAGAACAAAGACAGTATGAGTGGCAAGGAAACAACAGGATGAGTCACTTCAGGAGGCCATAAGAAACAATAAACCATGGCACCTAATGACCCATTCCTGTAGCAACTTGAAACTCAAGCAAGTACCTCACTTTGTGGAACCCAACACACGCTGATCTAAGCAACACAATGAATTATTAATAGGGCCACAGTGATTATTTTAGCAAATAGTACGTTACCAGACCAAGGATCCCACTATTACAACAATTAATTCATGACATTTTCTGCAACATTATCCAGTAGAGATGCGCCAAAATGTTTGCCACAAAAAAAACGTTCTGTTGAAATAAAATAAGAATTTTAGTTCCTCTTTTTTACTGCCAAATTTTTTTTACTGGCGGTCCGATTGCAACCCGGGAAACAGCCATGGGGGAACATTAGGTCTCGGGGAAATCACCCTAACTTCCTAGAACTACCCAGTGTGAGTCCCTATTATACCATGCATATTTTTACTTTTTTATTATTTAAAGAAGAAACCATACCAATGTATAGTTGACATTTGAGGCTTAATTTTATAAAAAGCAATAAAAGCTTTTCAGGAAGAGTGTTTTCAGCTTTTTTTTTTATTGTTATACAAAAATATGGCATCCAGTTGCTTCAAACAATGGTATAAAGGCATTCAAAACATCATTCAATGTAAATTGTGATAATCATAATTAATAAATCTCAATAATTTCAAGGGAATTATCGACAATTATAATTTTTGTCATAATCGTGCAGCCCTATACGGAAACTTTATTTTTCGGTTTTAGTTTTCAGCTGAACTATAAGTTGAAGTACCTAATCCAGTGACAAACTTATAGACTAATGTCTAGATACATTGACGATCTTTCAAAAAGCAGGAAGAAAAGTGAGCCTTATTTAGGGGTGGGCGATATAGCCTCAAGGTTATATCACGATATTTCAAGAATATTTGCGATAATGATATTTTTGACGATATAGACATTTTTTTTGTTGTTGTTGAAAATTTTCTTATTATGTTTATCTCGCCTAAATGTTTGCTCACTCATTGCGTTTTTAAAATGTGGTAATTTTGTTGTTAAGAGTTTACACAACACAAGGAAGCTTGATTTCAATCTTTGAATTAAATGTTAAATGTGTGTAGGTCTAACACCAGTATTCAGAAATACTACAGAAACATAATAAAGTAATCAAATGTAAAATAACGCATAGTCTTTTAGTTCTGTTTCCTGATTAAATTAAATACATAGGCTAATAATTCTCCTTCATTACAATTAAAGCTATCTTTTGTTGTTTTGACGACAACATTAATGACAGACTTGCATAGCCTATGGCTGCTGTCACTTTTACAGCTAGTGCACGGATCCATTGCTGTTTTCATTATACTGTCTGTCACACTGTCACATGCGTTTTATACATAACCGACTGTGTTTATGAGTATACTTACCAAGACCGGAAGTTTTACACAATTTTGCGTTTTTCCCCCCATTAAAGCGATATAATCCGCGAAAAATAACTTTAGTTTCTCGCGAGCTGTAGGCTCCTCTATGTATGCACGCAGTGCAACTCTCTCAGAGAGTGCGCGAGTAGCTTACTGGATAGTTTAAAACCGCTTGAATGTTTAAACTGATAAGAATAAAGAAGACTTGAAAATTATAAACTTAAGTTACGATGCACTGATGGCCCGAATGCGCAAGAGACCATTCAGTCATGCCCCGACTCCTAAACGCACGCGACGCGCGTCAGCAGCCCTGCTGAACACTCAAGCTGTTTGTGAAATTGCTAAATCGTCATCGGAGGCTGACAGGCTGCTCTCGCGCTCAGACGGGTGTTGTTGTTGTTGTGCGTGCTAGGGAACGTAAATGCGCCATACGTCATTGCGTCGCTATATCATTGATATCGCGATATGACACTTTTTTATCATGTAAAAATGTATACCGGTATTATCGTGGACGGTATGATATGGCACACCCCTAGCCTTATTACAAACCAAAACAACTTTAACTGTTTGATGAGAATGCAAAAAGATACTTCTGTGCTACTGAACTGAAAACATAGGCCTAAGAATTGCATCATGGTACAAAAACAGTCTGAACTAAATTATTAAAAGATTCTTATCAAAACATGACTCTTCTATTAATAAAAAATGGGTACACTACCCCTTAAATGTGACAAACAGTTCTGAAACTGTGTGAAATATAAAAAAACCTGCAAAATTTCACTTCCTGTCTGGCACATGGGTACGTGCTCAACGGCGCGACCTACTCCAACCAAGCATAAAAAAATACTCGTGATGACAAACTCACATACCACAGTAGCAATGAACAACAAGATCCGCCCTAAATTTAGGTGAACCAGTTTTGCACTGGGAACAAGCTATGGATCCTTACAACATCGATCATACCGACAGAAACAAGGGACAAATGGAAAACAAAAGCACATGCTGCCCTTTTCCCCCACTTTGGGATACACACGTTCTGAACACAGATGTAGACCAATCCACAACATGGGGCTTTTATCAGGCATGCAAAGATTTAATAATAATACATATTATTAATAACTAAAAGAAATTAGTTGAAACTAAATATTTAAACACAGATTCAGTAATCATAAGCACTTCAAGTGTTTGTTTAAAGAACAAAATGCGCACTTCATAAAACAAAAGCACAACAAAGAGAAGGGGATATTACAATGCTCATGTTAAAATTATGACTTGTCACCAATTCATTACAACAGTAAAAATGTGCAATTATATACCACTCAAAATAATTGCACATCAAGTACATTTTGTTGATTAGAATTACTCAGTACTTATGTAATGATTTAACAGGAACACTATATAAAGAGTGACGTACAAATTCCTGGAAAAAAGAAAAACAAGCGAGTGTGAATGATTATTCATAACGTTCTATAAAAACATCTGTTATCACACTTCTTTTGAGCACAAAGACAGCACTACCAGCACACGTCCTCAATGCATCTCATTCCCATGCAAAAGCGATACATTCACACGTGTCACCTGCATGGGGCGGGAGTTCATGCAGTTGCGTGCATCAAACTGTGGAAGTGCCAAAGTACAAAGAGTTCAAATGCCCTATTTAAACTAGCACCAGTTCCTCTTTATCTTGTTCACTGATAGCTTCCCCACAAACCAAGCACATTTACAAAGACAGACTGTACTCCTCTCACCTCAATGTCAAATTATATTCGAAACTCATTTGTATACCTTTCAGTGGCACAACAATTCTTGAAGGGATAGATTACCCAAAAATAAATATTCTAAACCTGTAAAATACTTCAATTCTCCAAAATACTAACCGTTCAAAGGTTTGAGGTCTGTACGACTTTAAAGACATTTTTGAAAGAAGTCTCATATGCTCAACAAGGCTGCATTTATTTGATCAAAAATAGAGTAAAAACGGAAATATGAATAGCAGTTTAAAATAACATTTTCATTTGAATATATTGTAAAATGTAATTTATTCCTGTGATGGCAAAGCTGAATTTTCAGCACCATTACTCCAGTCTTCAGTAACAAAATTATTATTTGTTGTTATATAATTATAATATGTAGATTTGCTGCTCAATAATCATGCATTAGTTGAGAACAGCCGTGCTGCTTAACATTTCTGTGGGAAAAGTAGCATTTTTCAGGATTCTTTAAAGAATAAAAAGTTCAAAAGAACAGCATTTATTTGAAATTTTATGCAACTATGTCTTTGTCACTTTTGACCCTTTTAACCCTCTGGTCCTCTTCCCATGTCGGTCAATTGTTGACCGATTTTTTATTATTTTTTTCAATGAAATGAATGCACTATAATTTTGTTCGATAATGTTTTTTATTTAATATTTTGTATTTCTAGGTGGTTTTATGGTACTAAATTGTACGCTGCTTTTATAATCCATTTAATCACTTTTTGAGCATAGACCTGAAAATTAAATTTCCAACTTAAACTGTCGTAAATCTTGATCTTGAATGCTTTAGAGTAAAAACAAACAAACAAAGTAAGCTTCGATATGGAACTTCAAATATAACCATCTGGAGTGTTCTAATAAAAGAGTATTTCAATGTTCTTCCACATCCCATGAACCACTGTAGCAAACCACATTCTTCCTAAAGAACTGCCAACCGCATGGAGACACAAAGTACAGCCATAACAGTCAGGATTGACCCCATTACAGAAAATAGTGCGTCATGTTATTTTGTGTGTTTTTTGTTTTGAGTTAATAAAGTTAGTATGAGTGTAGCTCCATGGCAGTTAGTGCAGTTGCAATCGAACAAAGAATGCTTGGCATCAAACTTCGACAAATGCTGTAGACGGGCATTACATAATTGTTCTGGCAGGAAGTGCAGCTTAAGTAAACGTTCCTCAGTTCAACTTCCCCAAAACGAACACCATAAATTATATATTCATAATTGCCACAAATACATACATTTTCTGAAACATTTACCAAAAGTCTATTTATGATTAATCGGAAACATAACAACCAGTACCAAGCCTACTAGAGGGAAGAAAAAAAATATACACTGCTTACCTGTAGTAGCGAGACTGCAGGTATGTCGAACACACAGCTTTGGAGACATGGCTGGCTGAGCCAAAGTCAATCACTTTCACACGGAAGGGCAGTCTCACAGGATCTACCAGCATAATGTTCTCCGGTTTAAGATCAGCATGGATCAGGCCCAAGCTTCTGAGCTTGCTCAGCGCCGTGGCCACCTGTTGCAGCACGGGCCTAATCACCTTCAGCGGCAACGGACTGAACTTGTTTTGTTTGAGGAAGTCGTACAGGTTCTGCTCCAGCATCTCGAACACCAGACAGGTGTGGCTTCTGTGCTGGAAACACTCGAAAGCTCGCACCAGGTTATGCTCCTCTGCGTTCTCCCCGCTGAGTCGGGCCAGAATGCTCACCTCGATCTGGCCCTGACGGGCATATGATGGGTGGTTCTTCAGTATCTTCACCGCCACGATCTCATTGGTGCCTCGTTTCCAACACTTGACCACCTGACCAAACGTACCACGACCCAAGAACTCCAACACTTCATAGGTGTGCTTCATGGAGCACAGCACTTCGTGTTGGACCAACTGATAGTCGCCGTCACCTGTCCCGCTCACGGCTCCCGTCCCGGTTCTGTTCTGCTCGGGTGGGGCGACGCCTACTGCGTTCGTGCTCCCGACGTTTGTTTGCAACATGGCAGGTAGAGTCGAATGCTCCTCTACTATCTGCATGATGCTCTTGCCGTTCTCAAGCTCCTCCCCTTTGCATTTAAACCCACATGCTTGGGTGCCGTCAACCAAATTCAAACCACCGTTTCTCTCAGTCCCTTCCGGAGCGCCGCCACTTTTACTACTATTACTACTACTTTGGCTGTTTTGGACACGGTCTCCACTTTCTTCAACTGCCCCGGCCGCTCTAGCGAAATACTGACGGTCACCCTCTGACGCCACACGCTTGTATGGCGAGGAAGCCCTTCTGAGGAGCTCCTGTGGAGCGGATTCAGTCTGTATTGAGTAGTACTGTGCGGCGCACGGTTTCTCGCTAGTCAAAGCTTCGAATCTCGATAAAGGTATAATATCCGTAGAGTGCGCAATGCCTAGATTCACCCCAATCACGTAAGTGCGAGGGAACTTCTCATGGTAAACACAGCTGATGGGATCGATTTTCTTCGCTCTGCAAAAGGCACTTGTCTGGGGTTGATAAACATGTGGTGGGTAGACCGTAACCTGTGAGGCCATACCTATAAAGGACAGAGTGGAAGAAAACTGTTAGTCTAAGTCATTTCACAGATGCTGTTCACATGAATCAAAATCAAAACCTGCTATATTAAGAGGTTGATTGAGATTAATAACATGAAAAATACAGTGCAATTTTTAAAGAGCTTTAGGTTTGCTGTGCGTGTGTTTGTGTGATTATATACAGGGGTGCACATAACTGGTGCGCATGCATGGTAAAAATAAACTATGCGCAGCAGAAAACGTGGAGGAAAGCGCTTTTGAATACCAACAATTTGGGGGATAGAGACACGTTTACTTACTGGAGTAGGATTTTCTCCATCTCTGGTAAGATAGGAATCATGATAAGTGTGTTAATTAAATATTATTTGTTAATAGGGGTGCAACGGTTCGGCACGCATGTGATATGCGGATTAACTAAGTGCAGTGTTTCCCCTAGAAATTTTTCCAGCAGCGGTGCTGTTATGTGCCCGAGGTTGTTACCAAGCCGCGCGTGGTGGGTTCCGGTGGCATGCACCCTGGAAGATTTTTTTGTAAAAAATAACCCCTTAAACCATGACTTCTGGCAAGTTTTATGGATAGAAATGGACATTTTGAGAAAAACAAATATGACATACCATCAACTGATTCAAGGCATGATTATTGCAGCACGTACCTTGAACTGCAGTCACAAACAGAAACCTTCATTTTATAATTTTAGACAGGATTGTTCATGTTTTCTTTTGTGTTCATTTTCAGCTTGGTAGAAATTGTTTAGGGGAAAAATTAAACCGCACAACCCAGAAAAAGTTTATTTACAATTTATTGAAAATGTTATCTTAATGGGAAAGGCCACACCCAATCTGTGAGCACTTAATTTTTCTGGGCTTTTTATAGAAGATCTATAAGGCTCTGTGGTAATTGAATGATATTGTGGGGGTATTTTTTGTTTTTGCAAGAAGTCTTATGCTCATCTAGCCTGCATTTATTTAATCAAAAATACAGAAAAAACAGTAGCCTAATATAGTGAAATATTATTACATGATGTTCTTTTTAACTTTTTATTAATCAAAGAATCTTAAAAAAAAAAAAAAAGAGCATCACGTATCATCATATTAGAATGATTTCTGAAGGACACAAACAAGTTTAGTAGACTCATCTGAAAAATTAAATATGATTTAACGTTAACTATCAGGACTATGAGCAGTAGGTGATACTTCCTCGTCTTCATGGAGAGCGCAGTTCGTACCGCTTTCTCCTTTCCACAAGCGCTTCCTCTCCCATGGCGTCTGTCGTTGCTATGCAACCATGAACAGAGGCGCGCTTGAAAAAACGAGCGCGCCGGTCGCATTTGAAATAATGAATTTGCACGCGCAAAAAACGTGCTATGTGAACGGCCCCTTATGGCAACGTGACATTAGTCTAATCGAAAATATTTCCATATGTGGCTCTTTCCTCCTTGTTAACAAAGGGATTCAGAGCCACCGCATGCAGCGCCGCCGGTCGCCATGACAGGTTTTTTAAGTGTGAAAGTGAATGAAGTGAATGTCGTTATATTGCTGATCATGGAAAGATTATGCGCTGCGCCGCTGCTGAATACATTGTAGGGGAAACACTGAAGTTTAACCATCATAGAGTGAAAGTTTATCATTTGTACGTGTTATGCCTTGCCAATGTATTCAAACGATTTGAAAACGCAAAAAAGGGGCGAAAATTAGGACTCGCTCCAACGTCACCCGAATAAATAATTTTCTCTGATTTAAGTATCCGCACCCGACCCGCACCCGATGGTCAAATTACAATTATTCTTATGTGTTGTTACGCATGATGATAAATGGATGATCATCACCTTCAACAGCGGACTCGGCGACGGTTGATTCGCGCATCTCTAATGGTAACATAATACACTGAAATTCTTTCAAATAAATTTCTTTTTAAAAAAATGTTCATTTAAAAGCAGTGCTCATTCATCATCTCCTTAATGGCATAAACAGGCTTTACTCCCTTGAAACTTAAACTGGAATGTCACAGTTTCTGTCACTGCGACTTGAGTAGGGTCTGACTGTAGAGCCACAGTTTTACCCAACAGCAGTTTTGCCCGATCATGCGCATTTTGTCGTGAGAGTTTGAAAGAGTTTTATGTCGTTGAGATGCATGTTAACAAAGACAAATAAAACATAAAATGTAAAAGATTAAAGTGTTCATTGAAGGCCTGCGAGCAACAGCTGGAGCAAAAAATAACAGCAGGAGTCAAACCATTAGATAGATTTAGGACAGAACAGTCGATAAGATTTAAAAATGAAATGTACAAATGAACAGCAAAACTGCTGTGGGGTAAAACTGTAGTTGGGGTCAAACTGTGGCTCTGCGGCTCTGCAGACAGATATTATTGGAAAGACTTCCCGAACAGGCGCGCACACACACAAACACTACACAGCCGTTGCATATTACATACCCAGCACTTGATTCATCCTCGTTAACCACTTTGCTAAAACGCAACCACACGGTACTTTTCTTTCTTTCCTTCCTTTTGTTTTTAATTCTTTTTTTTTATTTCACTCTCAGACCAGCTCCATTTCTGCTTGAAAAAGCGGACCCTGCGCAGCCTAGCTATATCTTAAAGAGAGTGCAAATTAGTGCCTGTCGAAAAAATAATAATTTTAGACATGCTCATATTTTAGAGAATGTGGTTAATATTTTCGTTAAAAAGGATTTATCATATCCACCCACGACCCACCCAAAATTAATCAGAATGTTATTTTTATTACTTGACCCGCCGATATAACCGCGATCCGCGCATCAAGCGCTGTTATCTGTGCACATAGCCGAACGCAGAGAGAGAGAGAGTTTCAGACAGCGCTCAAACAAAGAGAACTGATTCCTCTTTTGCGCTTTTTTCAAATTTATGTCAAAATACCCGTTTCTGCAAGTTCTCTCTTGGTTGTCATAAGAGAACAGTTAAGAAACCGGATGTGTCAGTATATTCGGTCTGTGCATTCGGTTTTAAAGTGACAACAGCCTGATATTCCTGCTGTTGTCTGTCATCAATGTTAATAAAATAAAAAAATACAGCTTTAAGTTGAACCTGTATTTAATTTCTACAGTGAACAAATAGTGTTATAGTGAGGAGAGGATAAGTGTGCCCTTGAGAACCAGACCAAAAAAAGTTGTGTGCACCATTGTTATTATATAAATAAATGCTATAAATTACTTAAATTATTACTATAATTATAAATTAATCTAGTTAACTATGAAACAATAAGAAAATATGATCATTTTTTATACAGTTCAACTGTAAAATTACAATACTAATATTTCTGCCTTCATTTACTCCTTTTCAAACATTAAACAACTGAGCTTTTATTCCGGTCGCAAACTGCAGTTTCACGTTGGTTGGCAACAGGTTTAGAAACTCTTCTCATTAAACAAATACACATTATAAGCGATGCAAACTCGCATGGCAGAGATGGAGATTGTGTGAAGTAGCATTTACTGTGAACTGAGAAACTAAAAACCCTTATCAGCTGTTACCGTGACAATGAACAATGCTGAGCTTCACTCTGAAACACGCGGATAAATTTAAGTAAATTGCAGTTAACGCAATTTGATCAACGAAATAAGCCAAATTCCGATTTTTTTTCTTCGATTAATCGTTCAGCCCTAATATCTTAGCAGATCCAGACAGACAACTGACCAATGGGGATTAGCTGTCTTAGTTTCATGGGAGACAGACTACTAATACTGGCACAACATATGGCACAAGTTCAGACAAGAGGACAGGTGTGGCTCTAACACACCCACATACTAACTCTCTCACACACTTACAACCTAGCTAACACTCTGGCAGACTAGGCAGGATTTCATAATGGCAAATGTTGAGGTTAGAAAACATAAAAGGGATGCAAACATGTCACGTTGTTTCTTGAGGAATGCATATCTGATGCATTTCGCTTCCAGAACCGTTATAAAAGGTCTTTATTCATTCACACTACCATAGCAAAATCGATGTTTAAATCATTTCTTTCTGTTGCGATTAATTCTATACTGGTTCCTAATTGTGCAAACAACATTAGGTTTGCAAAGTAAGAGATTCAGTCAACCAACAACTTTAAACAGGACAGACCCAACTGGAGGACTGTTTTTATGAGGTCTGTCCTATAGAAGGGTAAGCCTCGAGTAGATAGGAGTGGCCAAGGTTTTGGGTTACAGTCTCTCTACTGTTTTCAAACTCACTGCCTTCTGCTATAAGCAGGTGGAAACTGACCTTTTCCCATGTCAAGACCTAATGGGGGTGGGCGAGAGATGGCACAGGGAAAACACCTGTTGATCCTGCAACTGCTCGGGCTATAAATGTTTAATGGCAGGAAATGATTGGGAAGTAAACTTTACTGAATTGACAGGCAGTCACATTTTTTTTTCCAGTGATGTAAAGTGATAGTAATAACAATGAGGAACTTATAATCTATGACATAAAATGACAACCGACTTTATTATATTGTAATTAACATTTAATAAAATGCAACGTTTCATGGCATAACCATAGGGCTGTGGTTAGGATTAGGTTTGTTGTAGGGTTAAGTTGCATGTTATGAAGCATAATTCATAGTTATTATTACTATAGTAACTAGATATAATGTGTAACAAGGGCACTGTAAAATAAAGTATAACTCAAAAAACTAAATAAAATATATACTTATGCACTAAAATAAAAAATATATTTGTGCACTAGAATAATAAAATGTTCTATATTTCTGAAATATATGACTATATTTCTGTTTTCAACAACTATGGGAACACAATGAAGAATGAACAAAACTTCCCCCGGCAAAAAAAATATACATTAAATAATCATTGCTAAAGTTAAATATCAAATAATTGTTTAAAAAGTATTACTGAGCAAATATAGGTAATGCATGGTGGATTAGGCTATCATCTTTCAAGGACAGGAAATGCAACTTTTGACAATTTTTTTTTTTTTGGTACAACTTTTGCTAAATCTTACCAGCATAGTGTCAATTTACAGAAAAAAAGAGAAGTCAGCTACTAACAGATTACCAGGCCTGTGCATTTTGGGAGGATTGAGCAACATGACACTTGATTAGTACAAGATCAACAGCTGGCGAGTTTATACGGAAAACTAACGTTAACCCACAATTCATAAGCACTGACGCGTAAATGTTTAATGTTTAAAGATTAAATACAACAACTGAACATCTTTACGTCATGTCTTTAAGGAGCAGGATTTAGGTAAACATTATGGGCTTGGCTGGTGACCAGAAAGTCTTCGCGAACATTTAAGCATTAAAAGTTATCAGGCAAACAAAACAAAAAAGTTTTTTTTTAATTAAAACTAGAAACTTACCCGTAAAACACATTAGCAAACCCAGCGAAACATTGCTTTCAAGTTTTCGGTGTAGCGTGGCAACTTTTTCGCAACAATTACCAGCTCGCGATCCCTCCTCCGAAGTCAAGCATGATTTCATATCTTTACTATTAAGTATTAGACACGCATTTACGCCTTTACAACTCGTTAAAATCTTCCTTACCTTCACAGACAGCAGCTGTGGTCGAAACGCGGGTCTTTAGTGAACATGTTGGGGTTTAATTCGCACCCACTGCATGCTCGACGCGCTCGCGCTGCCATCTTGTCCTCTCGCTGGACGACGAGGGAGAAAAAAATACAAGCTCCCTCATTTCAACTGCGCGCAACTCGCATACGAAGCCATCCACGGGAACCGAACGGGGTCCAGCGTAGAGTTAAGGATATCCGTTTCGGTAAGGGGAGGTTTTTGTCGTCATGTCGAGGACGTTTAAGCCCCCCTGGTTTGTTTCCTCCTGACGGCGACGGACAAACTCTGTCAGCTAAACTCGCTCGAGCTCTCTCAGCTGAGCGCTCGAGAACACTCTCGCGCTGTTTCTTCCTGCCCGTGTCGGTGAGGTGACGCAGAACTGGTGTGAAGCGTTACTGCCATGGACAGGACTGGAGAGTCAACACACACACACACAACATGAAACGCCCACGGAAGTGAGAAGGGAGGACACAGTTCTGCTGCATAGTGACCCCGTCTGGTGGGATCTGAAAGGTGTTCTAAAATGTAAATATTTAAATGGAATAATTGAATATTGTGTGCAGTATAATCAAATAAGGTGTATAATACACAAACATGTAAATAATTCACATCTTTTATATATAATAATTATTTTTGATAAATTATATCCAAAACAGTGTTTTTTTTTTCCAGAATTAAAACATTCAATTTAACTTAAAACTGCTAAAAATGTATCTAATATTACAATACTAATTGATGATATAAACATAATATATTTTAAAATAAAACAATGTAACAATAAACCTAGTAATGTAAATAAAATATATAGATAAAACGACATATTATAGCCTAGGTAATATGTATTTATTATATATGAAATATTTTCTATATTTTACATAATTCAATATTTTGAAATTATATATCTTCAAGTGGTGTTTTCACATTTCATTTTATTTAAAATTATTGATATATAAAACTGCTGAAAAACATCTAATATTTTAATAATAATTGATAATTTAAAAGTAGTGGTGGTAACACTTTACAATAGGGTCACATAAGTTAATGCATTATCTAACAATTAACATTACACTTGTTACAGTATTTATTTTATCTTTATTTATTTATTATATATATTATATATTATATATTTATTTTATCTTTGTTAACATTGGTTAATAAAAATACAACTGTTCATTGTCCAATTATGTTGAGATCCATTGAATATAAACAGATAAAACTTTTGATTTTAATAATAATGTATTTATAAATGTTGAATTTAATATTAACTAAGTTTATTAAATTCTTTAGAGGAATTATTTAGCGTTATTTCACGTTAACTAATGTTAACGTAACCTTATAGTAAAGTATTACTAAAATACAGTAGTCAACATTTGAAGTGGATCAAAACCTTTCATCAAAGTTATACATGAATTTTGAACAATACCCGTTCTTGTCTTAGGACGACTTTGATTAACTTTTTTGATCCATTTCAAATGTTGACTACTGTAGTATATAAATGAACCTTTAATATAATAAAATCTAACATAATGCCATGTGAATTGGATGAATTAGAAAAAAAACAGGAAATCCAGTTTTCTACACACCTTGTGATTTTATTGACAGCCAGCATGTTTCAAATAACCATTAGTAATACTGCATTAATAAGACACGCCATATAAGTTTATGAAAGTAGAACATAGAGAAGTGCAGTGGGGAATACATTTGCTTGTGAGAAGGTGTCTTCTGTAAGACATGCTCAATGTTGATAGAAACATTGTTCTTTAATAAATAAATAAATCAGGAATTCTTTAAAAAGAACATGCTCGGTATTCCAGGTTTCTCTTGACTGTCGGAACAACATGGGGATTTTCTGAAGGTTAAAATGAGCATTAAAGAGAAAAATGTGTTCACTAACTAAGGCACCAGTCAAATACACATCCTTTACCTCAAATTTATCCAAAACGAGCCAGAAACCTCCATAACACCTTTGCCGAAAGGTTCGGGCTACAACAGCAAATGTTTGAAAATAGCTAATCTTTTGTCAAACGCACGTATTCTTTTATATTTTGTTGCACACTAACAGTATTCACAAGGTTCTCCTCTCTTACATTTCAGTACACTATTCTATCAGTCAAAAGCCACCCACTGCCTAAAGTAATGCAAGCTTTAGGCAAATCAAATCTTGATACATTCGCAAATATTCCCTGATATACAATGCAATGCAATGAGAGGACCTTAGGAGTGTTAATTCTTAAATAGCCATTACTGCTAGCATGTGAGCTTTGAGGGGTAAATTAGCAAGTTTATAGACACTATAATCCATATATATAGCTACAGAATGTGAAAGCCAGGGTGACTAGTGGCAAGTATTTCATGTGTTTTGTTTACACATCTAAACCTTCCCTTTGTTTCAGAATGTCTTGGAGGATCTTTTGGTAGAACGGAGAGTAAACTAGCTTGTTGAAGGTCACCAAACGTTCCAGTTTGACGGCAATCTCCTCTAACTCTTTGCTGACGGGCGTCAGACCTCCAGGGAGAGATGGGGCACTCCGGTGGGCGCTTGACTCCAGGAAGCCAAGAAGGTACGCCTGGATCCGGGAGTCTAATAGAAAAAAATACAGTTTTAGATAAGACTTCACTTCTAAATGGAATCCTAACTGCTTTTTGGGTTGTCAAAGCACAAGTTCTCCATAGAGGGCTGCGCTTACCAATGACCTTGCGGATGGGGTTGTCCGCAGACTTTGCTGCTACAATTTGGCCTTTCAATGTGTTCTCTCTGTCTGATGGAAATGGGGAAAAGCCATGCTGAGACAAGCATCCTCTGAGATCTAAACACAATTTCTCTGCAACAGCAGCAAAGGTTTCATCCGCTTTGAAGGACCTACGAGAGAAAAATACAACAGTTTTGATCTTTGAAGTCAACAATTCTTGTTTTTTTTATGGAATATTGCAGCATTATAAATTATTTATAAGTGCACATTATTATTATTATTATTTTTTTCTCAATTCATGTGCCGTCATAATCTATAACCAAAATAACTTCTCCCTCTTGCAGCGACTTCTCTTCTCTGATGACGCGTTTACTGGCGCGAGGGCGGGACAACCTGTCTCTCACATGACATCACAGCAATAGCAAACCACAACCAGCCGAACAATTCCAGATGAACAAAATCAAGTCCCACCCAACATTTTCCTTGTTCGAGGAGCTGTTTCACTTGGATAAAACTATTCACAATAGGGAAGAAAAGACTATCGCAACTTCCACTTCCATGCCAACCTCAAACTTACGGCGTGTGCATCTCTGCTAACAGAATCTTAATGGTTTTCTTCAGTCTTTCATTAAGTCCCGGGAGTCCAGAAATGGCCTCCCCAGCACTGTTATACACTATGAGAAGGATTGACGCCACCAGTGCCAGCTGCTCCAGCTCCTGTTGCATCTCCTGAAATCTGCACTGATCCAAGAGAAGAGTCTGTTTGATCGCAGGAGGGAGAAAAGGGAGGAAAAGAACAGCAACAAGTTTTGGTTTCAATGACAAATAAGAGTGTACACATTGTAGAAAAATTGTTTAAAACACATGTGCCAAGTTCTTAAACATGTACATTTTGTGTTTTTGCATTAAGTTCCTTATCATTTTGTAAAAACATTTTTAACAAAAGATTACATTTAATGACTCTGAAATGCCATGTGGTGTAAAAAATACATTTTCCATACATATTGAATGCTTGTGAACATACACATTTAAAAAAATAATAATATATAAATATATATAATATGTTCAAAAGTTTGGGATTTTTGAGATTTTTTAATTTTATTTTTGAAAGAAATCTCTTATAATCATCAAGGCTACAAATTATTTGATCAAAAATAAAGTAAACAGTAATATTGTGAAATTTTACTGCAAATTAAAATAACTGTTTTTATTTTAATATAATATAAAATGTAATTTATTCCTGTGATGGCAAAGCTAAATTTTCAGCATCATTACTCCAGTCTTCAGTGTCACATGATCCTTCAGAAATCATTATCTCATTATAATCTTATTATCATCAATGTTGAAAACATGATTTTTTTCATGATTCTTTGATAAATAGAAAGTTCAAAAGAACAGCATTTATTTGAAATAGAAATATTTTGTAACAACATTATACATGTCTTTATTGTCACTACCTTATTCTATCAATTTAATACATCCTTGCTGAATACATGTATTCATTTCTTTCAAACAAAAAAAAGACCCTAAACTTTTGAAGAGTATGTATTTTGCAAGCTTAAAAGCATTTTTGTATAAATATTATGAATTATTACAATTCTCGTTATGATATCAGGACAGTTGTATGATCCAAATAGCATCCATAAAATATCAAAATATAAAACTACAAACTACTATCAGTGATCTCCAATAACACATTACCTCTGGGAAAGACTCAGCATCATGGTCCCATTTTAACAGGCGTAAATAGGCAAGATTGTGGAGTTGAGCAGAAATTGTTGTAGATGTTGCTCCACCCTCCGTTTCTCCACCGGTTGAATAATCTGATGTGTCTTGGAGCCACTTCTTTGTGAAATCCAAAGCATCTGCAAACATGAATACATAACTGAATTAAAAAGATCAGCATTTACTAAAGTGCAAGAAGCTTATCTACGTTTTTTTAATCCAATGATATGCATGCATCGCATAACATTCACTGAATATGTATATCATACAAGTAATTGAATTTCCTTACTGGGTTGTTTTTCAAGGAACTCGTGAAATTTCTTCCGCTCGTATTCCACCGACTGCTGTAAGAGGTGAGGTCGCAGGCTACTCACAGCGAAGTTGGCCATGTCGATCTTCATTTTGTCTAGCACTGCAAATATTGACCTGCAGATGTGTACAAATAAACATGATTATATGATTTGGAGGCATGTGACCTTCACCTTGACCTGTTTAAGTGACTTACTTAAAAAGGGGCACGATGTCAGGGATTTTACGCAGCTGTCTGATGTCTTCATCACGGCAGGGCGCGCAAAAGGTGCCCATCATGTCAATTATAAACCGGGCTACTTTACTGATGTCTAGAGCTTCGTTTTCAGCCTCCTGCTGGATCAATGAGAGGTCCAGAGTCTCTTCAATTTGCCCTCTCAGTCGGCTCTGTCCTGGCAGTAGAAAAGACAACAGGGTCTGGAAAAACAGGGAGACAGGGAACTAATGAACACCTTCAAACATTTTTTCTTTTGCTTAATGTTCACAGATATGTTGAGAAAGTATACAATGGTTGGTAATATATTTGCAATCTGTCTGTTTCCCTCTGCAAACATCTGTGTAGAATTCATCGATTTGCACCATCGCACGGATAAAAAGACTTGAAAAACAAAGTACGTATTTAGTATTAATACTGAGTATTGAGTACCCACCGGCAGAAACATAAGTCAATGCCTATGAGATATATATAATCATGGTAAAAAGTTTACACACATCTTGCAGAATTTGCAAAATGTTAATAAATTTGACAAAATAAGAGGGATCGTACAAAATGCATGTTATTTTTTATTTAATACTGTCCTAAATAAGATATTTTACATAAAATATGTTTAAATATTGTCCCCAAGAGTTGACTTTATAAAAATGGCCCAGTTCAAAAGTTTACATACGCTTGATTCTTAATACTGTGTCGTTACCTGGATGTTTTTTTGTTTTGTGATGGTTGTTCATGAATCCCATCCTTGTTTGTCCTGAGCAGTTAAACTGGCCAATGCTCTTCAGAAAAACCCTCAAGGTCCCACAAATATTCTTTGGTTCTCCAGCATCTTTTGCATATTTGAACCCTTTCCAGCCGTGACTGTATCATTTTGAGATCCATCTTTTCACACTGAGGACAATTGAGGGACTCAAACACAACTATTAAAAAAGGTGGAAACATTCTGTCTAGAAGCTTCTATTGTCCAAATTTGTTGAGCCTGTGCGAATTGTAGCCTCAGTTTCCTGTTCTTATCTGACAGGAGTGACACCGGTGTGTCTTCTGCTGCTGTAGCACATCTGCTTCAAGGTTTGACGTGTTGTGTGTTCAGAGATGCTCTTCAGCAGACCTCGGTTGGAACGAGTGGATATTTGAGTTACTTTGAGTTATTTGAGTGGCATCAACAAGGCATTTTCGCTCACAGAACTGCCACTCACTGTATATTTTCTCTTTTTCAGACCATTTTCTGTAAGTTGCTGAAATACTCAGACCAGCCCGTCTCGCACCAACAACCATGCCACATTCAAAGTCACTTAAATCAACTTTCTTCCCCATTCTGATGCTCAGTTTGAACTTCAGCAGATCATATTGGCCATGTCTACATGCCTAAATGCATTGAGTTGCTGCCATGTGATTGGCTGATTAGATATTTGCGTTAATGAGCAGTTGAACAAGTGTACCTAATAAAGTGGCCGGTGATTATATATATATATATATATAATTTAATGAATTTCAAGTACTATATCATAATACGTAAACCTGGATTCTTTCCTTACCTCTTTAATTTCACCAACCAGTGTGACAGCATGACTGTAAGATGGTGGGTCCTCTTTCAGCTGTGACTCAAGGCAATCCCAGAATGCTTTGTGCATAATTTCCTTGACCTGTTTCTCCAAACTGAGTACACAGGAAAGATATGTTCAAAATGTAAAAAAAAACACTCTCAAAAACATTCTCAAATCAAAGTGATGTGAATATTGAACCGCAATATGTATCCCTTTAGAATAATTGCATTGTAATGATAATGACAAATGAAAGTGCTAACATTTCAACTATATCATTAGCACATTGAGAACACTGATGTTATAATAACAAGACCATTACCTTCCCTCTTCTGGCTCATAAGGCTTGACTTGGAAAGCACTGTTCATCACTATCTCATGGGCCAGTGCCAGATTAGTGACTCCTTTGGCTGTCTCCATAAGCTCTTCCACTGATACAAATCTGGGTGGACTGGCTGTGAGTGTTTGAATGCAATGTTAACATTGTTAAAAGGTGATTTGTACATTTTTAAGTTAATAAACATTTCTCTCCTTACACTGGGGGGTGAGTCTGTGAGGACTGGGAGTATTTCTTCTGATCCTCTTCCGGATCATCTCTTCTGATGGTTCCACAGTGTTCTCTTTCCCATCCACGTCAAGCTTGCTCTGCTCCTCTTTGGAGGACTGATCAGATTCCTTTGGCATCTTCTGCTGCAAAAAAAGAAGCTGAGAAATTAAACAGATCTTTACATAGACTATAACATGAGCTGCTCTGTCCAATTCCACACTAAAATGACAACACTGGTTTTTTTTTTCTGGCGACAGTGTGACGAGTGTTTTGTTGTTGTTTTTATTGTAAAAAAGAAGGAAAAGACTAGAATGCCTTTCAAATCAATAAACAATTGCTCTCTAGTACCCTCATCCCTTTACTAGTCACATTCAAATATTTTTCTAACATTTCTATAAACTCACTATTGATTTGGTTTACTGCGCTGTGGCAAACAACCAGCCTGATCCCATTACTAAAATTTCTGAGATGCAATGTCGCATCTGTCTGAGCTCTAACATCCGGTCATTCGTGATTCATGTTTCTCTTTTACAGTTTAACGTTACCTGTATTCGTTAAAGCACCTAGCGCCCGCTTAAACTTTATTTTCAATAAGCTGCAATTCGCCACATATAATCAAAGTAGCAGCCCGAGCGTTTTCTTCTGGATGAATCAATACAACCTGATGCGTGTATTTACGGAAGTACAATTCGAAGGTTCCTTTGTAGTTTTTGAGATGTGATTTTGAATGGGAAATGAAGCTGTGTAAATGTAACATAGAACTACATTTCCCAGTATTAAAAAAAACTTCGGCCGCCCCCTAGCGCATGTGTTTCGAACAGGGAGGATTGTATAAAAATAGAAAAATAGTTAATTTAAATTCTTGAGTATTTTAATATTGAAGTCTATAAAATCACGATTCTGAATAAAAATGAATAAAATGCATTTTTAGCTTTCTTGAAGTAATTCTACATTAAAAATACAACTCAAATTAAGATATTTATATATTTCACATAAACAAATTAAATACTGGGGTATGTTAGAATATTTTGCTATATTTTGATTTTTTATTCTTATGCCATAAACTAAAAATATACAAATACAAAAGTTTAATCAAAAATGATATGTACAAGTCAATGGGACATGTAAAAAGAAAGATCTGCTCTTGTGAGATACAGCGGGATTGGGAAGAGCTTTCCCCCGTCGTCACACACTGTACACTAGGTGGCAGTAGAGCCGTTAACGGCTCTGGGTGTCAGTAAAGGCAGCTTTACTTTACCGTCTAAACTGATGACACAGGTAGGGTTACGTGATTTAAAACAATTCGGGAAAATAATTAATAGATCCCGCATTATTTGCTGTTAAACATCTTTAATGATGATGTTTGAGAGGAAAGTGTACAGAAATCGCATGATTTATTATTCTTCGGTAAGATATATCGTTATCCTTGACTAAACCTCAACCACATCAAATCCAGTCAGAGCGGCTACAACCGTGTCGCCAAGGTCTGTTTAAAGGAATTTTTTTTCTTCAAAATTATGCTTAGTATGCTTATTAAACAACCATTAATTTTCATTAACTATTTGCTGCTCTTCTCATAAACTGTTAGTCACTTATGAGGAGAAATAAATTATAAATAAATGTGATAGTTTAGCTTGTGCTTAGCTTACCAAAACATTGGTAAAGTGCACAAATTGCTATTTAGCATTTCAAGAATATGGTATTTTTTTATTTTCTATAGGCAAAAAATAATGTCTATTGTCAATTCATACTATAAAAATAATTTTCCATGGCAACGTTAATTAAAATAGGTTAGGGTGAAATGCTAGTTACCTCGGTCGAAATTAAAATTTAATTCATGAAAAAAAAGAATAACGTTAGCTGCTTAATAAAATGACTTAAAAATCGCGACAAGCTGCTTACACTATTTGAATTAACGTTAGATCTATTTCAATTTACTATTATAAATATAAGATATACATTTTCTTAATATTGCATATTGCATAATAACTCAGAACAATGTTATTCTGGGGTTAAATGTCATCTCAGACATTAAATCCAGAGTTCTCTCTTGTAAATTTGATCAGCTGAGGTCAAAGGTTAAATCTGACCATTGCAGATTTTCACCTGAATTCTCGACCGCTGTCATTCCCATTTACAGATCAGTGGTAGTCAGTTTACAAACAGTAATATGGACATCACACCGCAGACAGGGAATTATCCCATTTTATGGATGGTGTCCTTTTAATTTTTCCTTTCATGGCTTATAAAGTTGTTTAATATCTGCTGAGGTGAATCAGTGGAGGAAGCGAATAAAGACATTGGCCCTCCAGGTCATTTGTGATAGTAGCAAATTCTAACGGGATCATTTAATTCCTGCACATGATTGATATATCAGCTGCGACTAAATGGACGAAAGCCTTTCTTCTATTAAAACACCAGGCAGAATGAAGCCCTCCCACTTTCCAAGTCAGTCATGATGATGGCGATACAGTGGACCAAGCACAGATCAAATTAAATATCTTATTATATAATTCCTTCTGAATGACAGAGCCATCTGTCCATCCAGTGTTATGGCCCTGACCCCTATTAGCCTACACTCTTACCATGGCGCCATTTTCACCTTGATAGGTTCGAGATGGGATTTAAAAAGCTTATTTTGATGCAACGCCATGAACTTTGTCTACAGCAGCACTTTTTATATTCTTATGAGGCAAAATTTATGTATGGCAGTTGTTTTTGTCATATGCCGTACTATAAAACCAATATTTCCAGCTCTAAATTCTGATTGGATGATCCCTGTTAAGAGTCGTGCAGTTGATTCCTAACAGCAAACAGCCTACAGTTGAGCTAAAATACTATATTATTTGGCAGACGAAAGTTTATTTTGATCATTTTTATGTCATTATTTATTGAACACTGGTTTATTTAATCATATTGTTGCTGTTTTAAAAAGCAAAAACACCAGATTTGATCTGTAGGTTCTCTTTAGGTGCTTAAAGTCTTTTCCCAAGTGCAATGGAGTTGAGCGTAGAGTCCGGAACAGAGCTTCTCTCCTTGGTAAGTGGAAATATTGCAAAGCAGAATGATGTGTTTTAAATTATACACAAATAAAGCTCCAAGATTTACGCACACTCCTGCTGTTTTTGCCTGTAGATGGAAGATGAAGGTGCTCTCTGTCAACCGAAGACCCCAAACATTGCCGTAGAGAATGATAGCCGTACCATCTCAGTGCAAGTACTGGAATTTAAAACAAGTCTCCTGGAGGCGGTTGAGGAGTTGTATATTCACAGGGTATGGTGTCTTACTTTCACCTCTGTTTTATGATTATATAAAATGTGTGGTAACACTTTAGTTTAGGGTCCAATTCTCACTGTTAACTACAACTTTTGCCTTAATAGAATCATAATTACTGCTTATTAATAGTTAGCAAGGTAGTTGTTAAGTTGAGGTATTGGGTAGGATTAAGGAATATAGAATATGATCATGCAGATTAAGACCACAGATTAATATGTGCTTTATAAGTACTAATAAACAGCCAATATTCTAGTAATATGCATGCTAATATGAAACTATTTAATAGTGAGAAATTGACCCTAAACTAAAGTGTTTCTAAATGTGTAAAACTGGAAAAGTGGCAGTTTTGCTAGAGAAAACAAAGTTAGGGCTGTAAGGTTTGAGGTAACTATGATGTTTTTGCATTGTTTTGTTTTTTTAATTTTTTTTGTTGGTGCATTAGTACCCTGCTAGGCTCAACAATTAACGACAATTATTTTAATTGATTACCTAATGGGATAAAGAAATATTAAAACCTCAGTGTTGCCTTTGATTGGCCTCCAATGCTTCCCATCCTGTTTATTTAGTTAGTTAGTTGGTATTTATCTTATGTATCTTTACTTATAATATTAATACATATTTTCTTCTTTGTTTTTTTAAACATTTACATAGTGCAATAACTATGATAGAAAGCAATGCAATACTATACTCTAAATAATATTTAAAATGACTGAATTAACCTAACTACACCGAGTAATTTTGTAAGCGTCAGATCAGGTAGAAACTAATCACATAACATAATTTGCGTACAAATTTTTCTCTTGGCTGAGACATTTTCGTAATAGTCTTAACCTAAGACGTGTACATACTTATTGAGCTTGTGAAATCTCAAACAAATATCAGCCCTCTAAAAGGCTGCTAAATGACATCTCTGTGTATTAGGACTGTCAGCCTATTAGTAACCCAACGACATCAAGGTTCTCGTGAGGAACTGAGGAATGTAATTTTGTGTGAGGAGGAGTGCCATGAGCATTCAGAAGAACTTAAAGCGAGCAGCACTTTCTGTCCATCTGGACATAAGCCAGCAGAAGTTACACTTACATTAGAATGGGGTCATGCAGCAGGACCTGACAAATTCACATATTTGCTTGCATGACTGGTACCCTCGAGCAAAGCACTTAAAACCCGACGCTGGACATGTTTAAAGGTTGTACGAGCAAAAATAAACAATTGTATCTCTCATGTTTTACTGTTATTATGATGTTGGTGAGGAACAAAGGCATTAAATCAATGTGATCCTCAGGCATGCCATTAAACTAACACTTTGTAGTTCTTTGGTTTATAGGGCCGGGGTTAAGATGGAGGATTTCCTGCCAGACAAACGCGCTCAGCTGAATGCAGTCACTTCTTGTGTTCTTTTAAGAGAGTGCAAAGTGTGTTCCATTAAAATGACTGTATTAGCTTGGGATGTTGTCAGTCGTTTTGCCAGACACAGGAAATTCGTTCAGATGCTGAAAGCGAATTGTCCTGATGCATTACACATGTTTTTTCTCTCTCATTGTTTTATTAGATTTAATGCATCTAATCACATATGTGATCAGTCCATGTCCTGAAAGATTAATATGACCCACCAATTTTCTTGTTCTTTTCTTCTTTTTTTTTACCTGCAAACCCCATTTTTTCAATTTATTGTCCGTCTACGAAACGTTAACAGCTTTGCAAGTAGCACACTTTATTAGGAAAATGTAAATAAACTCCTACACGCACATAAAAGCCACTATGTAGAAAACCATTGACTGAAACCTGCAGTACTGGATGACAATGATGGCTTTATATGCAAAAATCTCCTCTCTTATGTTCAGATACCTGCACATAATGTAATCTATTCCGTTCTTGTGAATTTATTCATTATTGATGATGAATAAAATGGTGTTTTGTCGACATTTTGGATACAGGATGCTGAAACAAGATATGAGGAGCAGATTTGTAAACTTGTGCTGGAGAAACAGGAGTTAGGATGGCAAAAGGTTTGTTAGGAATTATAAAAATACTGTTGTTTTTACACTAACTTCCCAAGATTCCACTGTTAAACATTTTTAGGAACCGACTGAGCATTTATAGAAACAAGGCTATTTATAATGATAAAGTTTATGTCCATATTAATGGTTTATTCTTATATTTTTGCAGGAGACCTTACAAAGTCAGAATTCTAAAATGTCAAGTGAAAATTCAGAATCACTTGCTGCTGTAAAAAAACAGGTATGTTATCACACTCAATCTATGTATGCAAGATTTTATATACACACACAAATATAGAAATTATTTTGTCTAATTTAAAGTTTCAGGCCCAAATCCGAAGTATTGAGGGAGAAAAGGTTAGTTGCATTATATTTCTATTTCAATCTGTGCTCTGATTTATGTTCTTATTAATATTTTTATTTCTTCTTTAACAGTATTTTTTTTTTTACACCATTAAAAATACTTAATTCAAATAAATTAATCATCACTTGACTAAATATTAATGACCTCTTTAAGGGTAAAAACCAGCTGGCTGCTGAACTGAAAGACAAAGAGATCATCAGCCTCAAGGAAGAACTAAAACTGCTGCAGGTACACATAATCAATACAATAACAACACATGACAAGATCTTCTGTACCTTGCTTTAGGGACATGTATCTAAAACAGTGGGAAAATCCATCTCATCACTGACCTTTTGAGTGGGGGTCTGTGTAGGTCTATTTGGTGTTGTCAGATAAATGATGTCACATGGGTGATGTATGCTTTCTCCTACGGTTCATCACACCCTCGGTTCAACCGTACGATTAGCCAATAAAGGCCCTTGTTACCCTTTCATTTGGTAGTGGTAATCTGAGCAATTTGATTTGTATATAAACAAAGCAATTATTGTGATGTATTCTTGAACACTACATCACTTCTCTAAGACATGATTTACAGAATTATGGAAGTTGTTAAAGTCCCCCTGTTGTTTATGCTTTATGCTTAATGTTGTTTATATGTCATGTGGTGTTTTGAATGTGCTTTAAGACAAACCATGTGCAAATTTATAAGTCAACACGATTGCTGAGTATTTCTCCTTAAAACCGCAGTGACCCAAAGACAGTGTCAAAAGCGCGGTTTGAAATCGCTGGTGTTTCTGACGTCACAAACTACCTTGTAACCAATCACGTCAACGTGTGAGTGGAGGCAGGGCTAATTTGCATATTCATAGATCCGTGTATACTAAATGAGGCAAGGGTGTAGAGTTACATTCAACCAATTTTAAAGGCATGAAGATAAAAAAACGTTTAAATATGTCATTTTTGTGATCAAAGAGGAGTTTTAAGGAATTCAATTATTGACTACAGGGGGACTTTAAATTATTAACATAGTCTGAGGTAAAAAGCAATACAAGTATTATAATATGATACTAATAATATTAATAGTAAACAACAGGTTATTCTAGATTATTCAAGTCTTTGCTCTTAAAAATGTGCCTTTTCCTTTCATTTTTATTCATATGATTTAATATAGTATTAAAGTAATACTAAAATGACAAAAAAACACTGAAACCTTTCTTTTCCTACTGTCTTGCAGTTGCTCAGGTACAGTTTGGAGAAGAAATTAAGCGAGCTGGTAAGGATTTCCAATTATATAAATTGTTGACAGAGGCTAGTGGGAGTGGGAAGAATTAAAGAGGAGGAACAGAGAGGGAGAGCGGATCATCAGGAGAAACGGATAGGGAGGGCGAGACACGTGAACCGCCAGCACCGCTGTGAAAATACCACTATTAAAATATTTTATATCAGAGCCTCGCTCTGTTTAACCTTTCAATGGCGGAGAGGGGAATCAGTTTGATACAGACAATCAAACAGTAACGGGCTGCGCTTCGCATAAAAGCCCCTCAGGCATGTTTGGAAGTTGACTCCTTATCTAGTAGAAAGGAGCACTCAGCCGAGATGTTAAACAAAGGTCTTCAAACTCTCCGATGCAGTATATATTCATGGTCTGCCCTTGCCGAGAAGAACTGTTATTACTTGTACAGCCGAATGGGGATATTCCTCTTCGAAGGGAGGACAATGTGTTTTTAAACTTTACAGGAGCAAAAGTTGCAGCTGCAGACACAAACGAAAGACAGCCACCTGAATCAGTTGGGAGAGGTGGAGAGGCGTTTCGCCGCCCTATCCAGACAGTGTGCCATGGTCAAACAGGCCCATGAGAAACTTGAACAAAATGGTATGACTGTTATAACTGACAAACATCATCCTAGTGAAACATTTAATTAAAATGAAACTTCAGTTTATGTTGAGTCAGGGTTTAAACCTGATATTTTGCCTTCAAACTCTATTATCGCTATTTATGCAAATCAATGATAGTCACTGCTAAAAATATTGGGCTGGTATGCATAATCTTTCTTCATTTACTCTGGACAGATTTGATGTTAAAAAAAACTCCTTTGTTTTGCATCAGTGAATTGATTTGTCATTCTATGGACATGAATTATTTGGCCTTTGTAGGTGAATGCTAACTGAAAGCCTGTGTAGCAATGCCAAGCTTTTTAAATCTTTTTTTTTTTTTTAGTTGAAGAGGCCATGCGAATTAATAAAAAACTCACATCCATCAATGAGAAACAAGAATCTACGATTAAAGCCTTAAAAGAGGTAAAAGAAAGGTTTTTTTCCTGCTGATGAAACCGCTATTGCTCTGCAAATTGATTTGCTTTGAAGTTAGGAGAAGTGCTCCATCACTGCATCACAAATTGTTGCCCCGTTTTACTTCACATTTAGGATTTGGAGAGACTCAACAAAGAGCTGGTTACATTCAAAGTGTCATCGGTCTGCAGACCTGGAGAGGAACGTTTACAGAATGTTCTAAAAGAACAAGAGTTTCAACAACTTCAGCAGAGACTCTTTGTGGTAGAATCTCTTTACATTTGTTAATAGCAAAACGTGATACCAGGATGTTTTTAAATGTAATTCTTTTTAGGAAACAGAACTCAACAAAAAACTGAGAAATGAGACCGCCACAGAGAGGGTAGAGAAGCAGGTAAGCTCCTCAGAAAAAAAATCTGGACCTTTTTGTGTGCTATTTACAGTATTTTACAATCGCTAGGACACATTACTTGATACTTGGGTCACTTTTTCAAAACTCTTCATATAGTGAGCACAAAAGCAGTCTCTGTGGGTTATATAGTATTAAAATAATAATAAAATGACAAAAAAAATTATTCATGTTAAACTGTGGATCATTTATCATTGCTTTGGTACAAAATGTATTTAATGACTTCTTTCAATTTACTTGATTTGAGACATGTATGAAGTGCTTTGGTAGCTTCAGTGCGTTTTGAATGTGAAATTAATTGCTGTGCCAAGATGAAAGTTGGTTTGGAGAACTGTGTGAGGAGTCTTGAAAAAGTGGCGTGTGTGTGGTGCCTGTAAACCCTACGTTATGGGGACAAAATGTTGTTGGTGCATTTTTGGTTCACATAAGAAAAACAGCTTATAAATCTTACAGAATGATGTTTTTCGAAAATGCGAAATTTCGAAAAAATGCAGTCAGTTTTCTATGATGGTTAGGGGATAGAATATATGTGTGTGTGTGTGTGTGTGTGTCAGGAGGTATTGAGATCCCTCCAGCACAACCAGAGATTGCTGCAGACACAGACAGAAGCTCTGAGCCGAGCAGAGCAGGAGCTCCGCACACTCCGTGAGGAATATCAGGTCAGGGTTCCCCAAACCCGACTCCACCTGCTAAATCACCTTCAGCTTAAATAACACAAAAATCTGCAACTATTTATTGCAACTACTGCAATTTTATTTTTTGCACAAATTATAGTTTTTTGTTCTATTTGTGTCTACAAACTACATTTTTTAAATTATTATTAACATTTAATTTAATAGTAAAATAAATAAAAAAGACAAACTGTATCCAGTAGATAAACACATCTAGTATACACGAAATAAAAATGCAAAATCTGATTAATCTGAAAATGATCATCTTAATGAGGTATAAATATGCAGAAGTAAACAATGGTCACCTAGTACTCATAAACTTGATTGAGTGAACTGAAAATCACTTTTGCACATTTACAACACAAAAAGTGCAACTCAATAATAGTAAGTGTGTTTAATGACCGTTTACAGCCTCCTTCTCTTTTATTCCCTCCATTCCTCTATTTAATTCACTTAGTCATTCACTGATTAAAACCATTATTAACATGACAAAAGTCAACTGATTTGTATTGGCCTCTCCATCTGTTTAGAATTTTCTGTCCAGGTTAAATAAACACATAAAAATTTATTATTGCATTAAAAATTTTCTGGGTGATTAATTTCATTGCAGATCCTTAAAACAGAACATGAAATGAACCAAGAGAGGACTAAAGAAAGGGACAACAGCATTGCTCGTCTGAGAGATGAATACCAAAATTCTAAACTAACTTGGAAAAAAGAGGTGATGGCAAGTTCTACAAATCATCACTGTTCTGCTAAAGAAAGCTAGAACTGATTTTTTTTTTTAAACCATTTGTTGTTGTTAAATTTGTGTATACATTTTTTTTTTTTTTTTTTTTTTTTAATGGAATGGAATAAAAAAATGAATATTAGTGTTCTCGCAGATTCTGCAATTGCAAATGTCAACGGAGGCAAATCAAGAAGAGCTGATAGTGGTAAAACGGGCATATAATCAACTCCAGGAACAGCACAAAGCGCTGTCTATTTCTGCAGTCCATAAGGACAAAGACCTTCATAACTCTGAGGTGGGATGGTTACATATAAATTCAGAACCAGTTATTATTTAATAAGCCTGTAGATTAAGTATTGTACATGAATAAATAGGTCTAAACCTCACCATTTTTGAAGAGGCATTTGACAATATTTGTGTTAAATTGTTTAATTATAATCAGACTGTGATCTTTTATTACAGATTGCCCTAAAAGATCAAGAAAATGATCTTGGTACAACATCTAATGAGATTAACGTTGTGAAGGTGAGCAGTCTCCATAAAGATCTTGAGGACAGTCTTATTAGTCCTCATGATAACCGTGAACCAACAAGTCACCCTGATAAAGACGTACCAGGTAAGAAAGAATTCAAAGTTGTCTTCTCCAGCCAGGCTTGGCGCCACTATAACTAATAGTTTTATACAGAATGATGTGAATTGCGGGGAGGTGGTTACTGGAGTCTCTTTATCAAGAAAGCTTACATGTACTTCTCATTTTTCTCTCATAATGATGCATGCATTTAATTTCCTTACACAGATGAAAGTGTTGAGTCTCAGAAGGATAGAAAGGATGGCCACTCTGATAACAACAAGGAACTTGACATTTTCATGCAGGTAGATAGAATAGTACCTGTACTCTCACCATCAGTTTCAACCGATGGGTCTGATAACATCTCAAGACCTGAGGACGTTAATCTCAAGACGAATCAACTGTCAAAGTTGTGTGAGGAAACAAAAACGGGTGTCGGTGAAAGTGAGCCAGTATACAACACAGTTGATAAAGGATGCCCCTCAAACCCAACCCAAAGTGACACAGACAGTCGTCTCGCTGAGCTATCAGGGCCTGAAACCAGGTCTGTTTATGGCGTAGACGGCGACCCTTTGGCTTTGGAACCGAAAGATAGACCGCTGGAGCAGAATCTGTGTATTTCTGAAGTGACTGAATCCCAGACATCAGATAAACACATGGACAGCCAGGGATATGCTACATCTCTGTCTAAAGAATACAAAGACCACCAGACTGCCATACCTGAATTTATCCACAGTGTTTCACAAAAGGAAAGTCAAACAACTGCAGAGAGACTTTCAGAAGAAAAAACTGCAAATTCAAATACACAAGACACAGTTGTCTTTTACAACAAAACGGACATTACAGAAGGTTTGATTGCCACCCAGCCAAGTCTATGTCACAAAACTGTCTATGAGGAGCCTGAAACCACTTTTGATAGTGCAAGTACCACAACATCTTTAGATACACACCTTGATGAGTCCAAAGATCAGTTCTCACCACCTGAATTGATCTGTGAACCTTTGCAAAGCCGGGTTTCCCAAGCTGATGACTCGACTGAAACAAGCCTCTATAATGTGGTCAGTGAAGTGGAATCTAAACAGTTGCCTCTTGTTGATCAGACCACTTCAGTGAATGCAGTTGACACAGTAGAGGTCATATCAGAAAATAATGCTCAAAAAGAGGATGGGACTTTTCTTTCACAACCATTGAAAGTGGAACATATTGAACTGGGTGTTTCTTCTGAAGAAGCCAAGATCACAAACCCTGACCAAGATCCTTCTTCTCCTGGGTCTACAACAGCAAATGACCAAACAGATGTTGACAAATCAGATGTTGACCAGAGGAGCATTTCAATGGGAGATACTTCAAACCATTCTGGAAATAGTAGATATCAGTCGTCCTTTGCATGGGAGACTTTTATAAAAGGGAAAAAGCAGACACATCCAACATCCTCAAGAACTGAGCTGTGGTCCTCTGGATTTCAAGAGCTTGTTTCTCCATTATGTGCTCCCCTTTTTATGAAGGATAAATTGGCAAAAAAAGGCATGTCTTGTAATGTTAATAGAGTATGTTCAATAATTAGAAATCAATATCTGACCAGAATAAATGTAAAATTCAAATCCTATTTTCACAGCCGTAATGAAGACACCTGACAGATTGGAAACTCCAAGCAATCGTCCCCACCATAAAAACGACTGTCAAGGAGAGTGGAATGCAATCAAGCAGTCTTTTTCTGAAATGTTACTGGAGAAAGTAAGTTTACAAACACAGGCCAGTGAAGAATGTAGTGAGTTAACGCTGTAGAACACGCTGAGTGCCCAAAGACAACTTCCATTCCCAGAAGAATTTCAGCAGGGTGAAATGGCAGCATTTTTCACAATTAAATGTTGATAGAAAACAGCAGGACAAAAGTCTGCGAGTATAAATCACAGAAATGCAGCCCAACTCCAAAGGGAGCTAAGATGCTAATAGGGAATAAACCAGAGATCGTTTTGCAGTCTGTTATTTTCAGTAACATGGTTATCTGGTTTCAACTATGTTTTATGCTGGACTACTCAATTAATCAAAATGGATGTTTTTACTTTTTTACATGTTTTAAGTGTTTTGCCTCCGTGAGTTACAAAGCAAAATAAAGTTTTGAAGTATATATATTTTAAATAAAATAAGAAATACATAAAATACATGCAAACACTATTTGTGAGAACATCAGTAATTTTTAAACTATTTAAATGTATTGATTTATGTAATTTTGAAACACACTCAATGTGCTCATTTCTCTTTTTTGTTTTTTTATTTAATGTATGACTTAACATGATGGCAGTAGACCAAATGTGGTGGATTTCACTTTTCGTTGCTATTAATACGTCCATAAGAATTAAATCAAGGTAGAGTGTCATGGCACTTTTATGACCCACTTTATTTTCCCGCAGGAGAATCAAGTTCTTATCTACTACAGCTCGTCTCCAAGTGGCAGTCCAGTCTCTTCTTCTGTGGGTAATGGTCTGCGACAAGACTGCACTCCTACAGTTCCTCCTCCCAAACTCCAGAGCCTGGAGAAACAGTCCCGGCCTATGCCATCTAGTTCTGAAGAAAAAGGGGAACGGAAGCAATCTGACATAATGGCCCAAATTGCAAAAATCGAGGAATTTATGTCATCTGAAGGTTTAACGCCTCATAAAAAACGCAAAATTGATTGATATGGATATGGATGGGACAATACGTTGGTAATGTTGCTGTTGTATTCAAATGTGTTTGCTTAGGTATATTTTTTACCCGCCATCTGCTTTAATATAGTAGATATGATATTTGTGTTCATTGTTAATATATTTCCAAATAATTTAACTGAATAAATGTTCATTATCACAAACAGCTTTACTTTTTGCAGACTTTCTTAAAATAGTTAAGCATCATGTTAACCCATCACTAAACAATAAGTGTTACACATAAAACCTGTTAATTATGCTGCACAAGCTAATTAACACTCATTACTCCCAGGCTAGCAGGCTCATTCCTCAGAGGGCATTTAATGACCAAACATTGCTAATTTACATTTGGTACACAAACTGTGGCCAACTATAACTTAGGATAATTAAAATACACAAGTAAGAAGAATCAATTAGCACATATCAAGCCAAATTAACAAATGCAAATGAGTCTGCCATTAAGTTTATGTCCTTGGTAAATAGGCTGTGGGGACCGTGTGGACACATGTTAGGGCAATAAGATGACAAAATAAAATGTGTTGCATATGGCGGCACTGGTCACAATGAAAGTGGATACTTTGGTTGATCCACATTAGCTGTTTTTAAAGCAAATTTAATATTATTAAAAAATAATAATAATATGACAGATGTTGTCATCTGCAGAGCTTATTTTGTTTATTTTTTCTTGCGTTAACATGGTTTATGCTATTATGCTACTTATACTTGCCCATCCGGTAATATTTAATAAGCTATATTTTAGGAAAATAAACCAGATGAGTTTCCATCTCAAATTAACATGCCTCACAAAAACAGTTCGCCTAGTACTAAAATCATCCAGCAGAAAGCAAATCCACACCTCCTGATGAAATCACAAGGTCCCTCAGAGGTTCACCTTAATACACTTACTCATTATTAATATGTCAAAATGTTAATGTCCTCGTAAAGAAATCTTATGCGTTTCAGCCACTGTGCCAGCAGTACTGACCCTTATCCTTAGAAGGAGCGGGCAATATGGAGTGCGTAATTTTAATACACACACTGGATTATGAAGTGGCAGTCCTTTGAAACAGTCAATTACACTTGAGCGCGGGAGGGCCCTAGTGTTAATTACTAGTCGGTTTTATATAGTGTGTAAATACAGAGCCTGCTGACATTCACATTCCATCACCATGTCCTGACTGCCACAGCAAATTAGCCTGACCCGTCTGTATGTGCACTGCTAGGCCGCTGTGTGTTCGTTTAACTTTAGAACAACATTCAGCGCAAACAAGTTCACTTCTGATTATAGGGGTTGCTTTCGCTACATGTTTAGGCCACTGTGCTTTGCTTAATTTCTGCACCCTGATTTAGAGATTATAAAGATTTTAATGGTGCTGGGTCCAGTACCTCTTAATAATCTTCCATTTCTGAACATTCCATTGCTCGATGATGAGAAAATTTCAATAATTAAATGTATAACAATTCTTGCCAAAGAATGCCATATTTTGTTCATCAATATTTATAAAATACTACTAACAAAATGCTTAATGTTTATCTTAAACTATACACACTGTCATATTAAAAACCCTGATTTAAGTATCACAGTTTTAAGGTGCATATGTTTAAATTAACTAAAAAGAACCAACTAATTTGAATCATTTCGGGAATGGAACTACACTGGTTGCGTTATATTTTACTAAAAAGAACTGACTCATTAAAATCATTCATTTAGAAGTTGGCCTACACTAGTTGAGTTTATGTTTTTGATTCACCAAAATGAACCAACTCATTGGAATAATTTGTTTGGTAATCTGACTAAACTGGTTGCACTGTATTTGCTTGATTCACTAAAAAGAACTAACTCATTAGAATCATTAATTCAGGAGTCATCCTACGCTGGTTGTGCTGTGTTTGATGCACTAAAGAGAACACTCATTACAATCACTTGCTATTAAAATTGTCCTGTCACAATTTTCTCTTTCAATAGTTATTACGTTAGGTGACAAAAGTGTGCACCAAACCAGGCACGCATATGAATATTTACATTTAACTTTTTGCAAGCCCAAGACCTTCCTTTTTGTAAATAAAATTTAAAAAAAAAAGGCAGTGCAGTCTTGTTCTCCCTCTACAGCTATGAATCACCTACACTCTGGCCTTCTCATCTTACCTCACATTGAGAGACGAGAAGATAATCTCCGCCTTCCCACTACTGTCAAAGGTCAGCAGAGTTTAAAGTTCACCATCCACATCATTTATATGGCCTTAAATTAGCCCAAACCCAAAGTTCTGACTGCTCCTCTCTCTTTCAACCAGTTGTTAATCTTCTCGTTGTACTACGAATCCAGTGAGAAATAGAAATGCTCGGCGGACGGCTGTTTTGATTGAATTATACCCCTCAAGGACCACCATGGCAGGCCCATACGTTTTTAATTCTAAAGGGACAAGAAGCGATCACATGGGTACACGGTACTCCCCATACGTGGAGTATTTTATCCCCACCTATATATCTGTTCAGCCGGCAATGTGCACCTCTTAAAGGATGAGCCATTTCAGCTGTGATGGGGGGGCTGATCAGGAGCCCTATCTTAACCCACATGCCGTCCTGCATTAGCCATGTCCCTATTGAGGTGTCAGCCCATAAGTCTTACTCAGTGGGATGTCACAGCCAGATGATGGAGAGCGCTTCTTCACTCCAGGGAATCTTGTAAAACTTGCATGCCCCCAGTCTCTACTCCCAGTCTGGCCTCCTCCTCGACACGGCCTCCCCTTGTGCTAAATCAGAACTAGTGAATGACACACTGAGATCCATTAAGCCACAAATGTATTTAGTTACTAACTTTTAAAGGGTATTGCAAAGGGTCTTGGTTGAAGTACTACAGCAAACTCATAAAAGTTATGTGGTTAAGTTTATCAGGTTTTTTTTCACAATCTCGCTAGTTGTAGTGGGTGAAACCAAAAAAAAAAAAGATTTAAGTGTTTATAATAACAATAAACATTCTAAATATGTATGTACACATACACAAATACACATACAGCATTTCGACAAAGACGTAATACTCTTTTAGGTAGTCTTATTTAATATCCTAACTTTAAAAAAGGCAAATAAGTTTAATTGTTAAGATTTCTTTTCCATATGTTTAAAAGAAGTCTGCATGATGGCTGAATTTATTTGATTAAAAATACAGTAATATTGTGACATATTACAATTTAAAATAACTGCTGATTTTCAGGATCACTACTCCAGTCTTCAGTGTCACATCCTTGAGAAATCATTCTAATATGCTAATTTGGTGCTCAAGTTTAAAGAGCATTTATTTATCAACATTTATTAATGCCCTAAAGCTTCAAGCTTTTTTTCAGACTCATTTTGCTTTTGATATTTTAAGTTGCAGAGTATTTCTGTAGCCAAGAGAGAAAATAGATATGGATACCTCCCCCTCAGTGAGGGTTCAATGATGTGCACCATTACGTTCAGTCAGCGACCCTTAACTGCTCCTCAGTGATGAGCTAAGCTTCTCAATTGCTCTCTCTCCCTCTATCACATTCTGCATAAGACATGAATGGCATATCCTATACAGTTTTATAAAACACCCTTTCATTTTTCATAGCTTTTTTTATAGTTCCATATAATATTTATAAGGCATTTTTATAATTAAACTAGGCTATCCATATGGTGCAGTATATTCAATTATGTGTTTAATTTGTGTTCCAATAGTTATCATCTTTCAGTGGTAGGTGGTTACAATCTAGGAAAGGACCCTAAGAGAGATTGTTGCTTGCCTATTAATTTATTAGACATCATGCTTACAATATATTCACATTTTTACATGAACCTCAGATTTGGCTGATCTCAGTGCAAAACTCTTCACAGTGTTTATGTTTGCGTGGCAGCTCCTTTGTCAAAAAATAAGTACTGATTTGTTCCCAAAGAAATCTGTTTTGGCATTTGGCATTCCACATATTGGATATCTTGTTTACTTTTCTAATAACCAAACTCCCCCTAGAAGACAAAAAAAAAGGCATATGAAGGAGTGATTTTTGCATCTATGTATTTTAACTCTGATTTTAGCACAATATAATCTGTGAATCAATCTGTCAGATTTTCAGCGGGAAATAGAGATGTGTATTTATCCCCTACTGCTAGATTAATGACCACTGGGGCAACCTTACGACCTGTCAGATTACAGGAAAAATGAGCTCAGAGGTCATTAGATTCAGATCAGTTCCATTCTGCCTTGTTGGTGCCACTGGCTCTAATTTTAGATCATTCCTAAACAAAATCGGAAGCCACGAGCTGGCTTTCTTTTTTCGGCTATCACCCTTATTACATTTACAAATATATATATTTTACGACTTCCTCGAACCCAGATTGTGTTTCTGGACTGCAGTGAGGACGTTCACCTTTCACATGCTCTTTAAGTAAATGTAAACAGTTGATGCTTCGTTCAGGCTGTAGACTTTTAATAAAGAGATTGTTCATCCAAATGTGTATTGTTGAAGGTAATGAGCTCTTACGCAACCGTCAGAAACGCGTTACGGTTGCATCATTAATTATCAAACGAGGAATGCGCAGGCCTTTTCATCTTAATCTAGAAAGCAAGGGCCACAGCACAGCAGGAATTCAGATGATTTAGCTGGCTTTGACTTAATCAGTCTTAGAAGCATTACAATGGCAGTGCACAATGATGGATCACTTTCTGGTCTCTGAGGAGTGTTTATATAGTTTGCTTTCACTGACTTGCTCACCCTGCTGACCGGCTAAGAAAAAACGGATAAATTGGTAAGATTTGAGGGGTTTCTTATGGAAGCCAGTAATTGTGAGATTAATTTTAAGATAAGAAATAAAGTCACATTGTGCAATATAAAGCTACAACTGAGATAAAGCCATAATTGCAAGATATAAAACCACAATTGTGAGATAGTCACAACTGCAAGATATATTGTCAAATTGTATGTTAAAGGTCGCTATTCTGAGAAAAGTCACAACTGTGAGAGTAATAACTGCAAGATATAATGTCAATTTTTGAGTTGTAAAGTTGAAATTCTGAAAAAAGCCGCAACTTTGAGATATAAATTAATTGCAAGATATAATGTAAATGTTTTAGTTATAAAGTCGCAATTCTGAAAAGAAGTCACAATTGCGAGATTTAAAGTAGCAATTATGAGAAAGTCGCATTTGATACAAGTGAAGTCACAATAATGAGATATATAGACACAATTTTGAGATAAAAAGGGCCAACTGCGAGATTAGAAATTGCATTTATGAGAAATCATAATTGCAAGATATAATGCCACAATTGTGAGAGTCACAACTGCCAGATATTTTGTCAAATTGTGTTAAAAAGTCGCAATTCTGAGAAAAGTCACAACTGAGAGATAGTCACAACTGGAAGATATATTGTCAAATTGTGTTAAAAAGGACATATTGTTTTTTGCTGATCATTTCAGTGTATTTATAATCTATGTTGTCCTGGCAAAATGCCAATGAAAAAGACGGGAAATAAATTGTGTTAAAAAGTCGCAATTCTGAGAAAAGTCGCAACTGCGAGATAAAGTTATAACAGCAAGATATGTAAAATTGTGAGTTACGAGAAAGTCGCAATTGATACAAGTGAAGTCACATTTGTGAGATCAAAAAAAACTATTTTGAGATAAAATGTTGCAATTGCGAGATTAAAAATCTCAGTTATGAGAAAACAAATTGGAATCGGCAGATACAGAGTTGCAATTGCCCTTCAAGAGTTACAATTTTGGGGTGACATTTTTTTTTTTATTATGACTGCCACAACAAAGCAATGTCATGGAAAACAACTAATTTAAATCATAATTAGCAAATAATTTTAGATGATTTCAATTATTTCAATTATTAACAGCAGTCAACACAAAATATTTGAAGAACTAAGCCCGATCTAAAAATGTTGATGTTTTCATTGCTAATTGGAGTGAAAGTCTTCAGCAAAATGATAACATTGAAAACAGTCTTCCCTGCGGAAAGCCCCTTATCCTGACCAGCCCATGAACCCAGTCAGAGACATCTCTCTCAAGTAACTGTACTCTTGTAAGTTTGTTGCCAAATGATCTGGCATGAAAGGATTTGCTAGCGTCTTCATGCCAAACTAGCATTTTTAATTGCTGAAGCATAAAAATCTGCTTATGTGTTGTGGGCTTGAAGATACAGAACAGAATGTCTCCTCAAATAACTCTTAGACAGTAGCACGTAGTCAACAGCATGCCTCACCACCAAAAACAACCAGTACACAAACAAACTGCAGAACAATATTACTATCTAGCTGAGTCATGGATCCAAAAACATCACAACGCTGACCACAAGCTAAACAAGATACTGTATCTACACCCCCTACAACCTTGTGTCCTTGTGCTGGTGCGCTTTTGACTTTTTATCAAACCAATCCGTCCTCAGCATTTATTATTTCCAGATCTGATCCCTTTTCTGCAACAACGTCGACTTGTTGCTCAGTTCAGCGCTCATGATCTGGCTCAAGATAAGCACTTCATCGTGATTTGTAGACGTGGTATTCGATTCCTACTAAACTGATGCCGTGGCGCTCAAACATAGAGATACTATCTTTGAAGAAACGTCTCGACATAATTCTCCTCTCTCCTGGAGCCCCGCCAGCCTCTGTAAAGTTTTCTCTCCCCATAAACTTAAGTGGAGACTGAAAAATTTCATCTCCAGAGATTGATAGTGTGTGCTTAGGATATAGACCTCTCAGCTTTTATTAAACAAGGAGCCCTTTTTCCATAAGTGTTCCATTGTGTGCTATTTGTAGAGCGAAAGTCTTCACGATGTCTCCCATCCTAAACTATCACCCTGCGTTTAGAACAATAGTATGTATAGCACATAATGTATAAGAGCAATATATAACGATGCTTTGACAGGACGATGTGTAAGTCAGAGGGGTTCGTGCATTTGTTAAAACCCCTCAGAGTTCTAATTAAATCAAATGTTGATGTTTTTCTTTTCTCTTTCCACATGTTCAAGGTTGTTCCAGCGTGAGCATACCAAAATGAATTAATTAATGGCCTTGCAGCTGGCGGTACCACTCCGTCTGATACCCTTTCTGTGTTTAGGTTTAGGTTGGACGCTTTCCCGTATCTGTTTAAATGCTGAATTTCTCTGCATTTGGGGTTTTAAAGGCAAGGCAGTGTTTTAAATACCTCAGCGGATCTCAGACGATTCTCAGCCATTGCCTTATCGGTAGTTCACCACAAATCCACAACAACCTGCAGGATATTTTAATAGCATATTCTAATGCCTCAGGCCTTGTGTAACACCAACAACCCAGCTAACAGGAAACATTCTCAGAACGCTCTGGCAAGGTGCTCTCAAAGTTATGAACAAATGTTCTTCCAAAGTTACCTGGTCTTCAATAATGTTCTCAAAATTTTTGCACAAAAACATTATTTATACATCGTTCGTGGAACATTTTTTGCTTAAACATTCTTGGACGTTCGTCTAAAGGAATGTTCCCTTACTTTTCATATAGCCAAGTAAAAACATTTTAAAACATTTAAAAAACTAGATGTTTCGAATGTTCAAGTATTAATATGTCCATTAGCACAGAAAATTATTTGGATTTGTCCCTCAATTGAAAAAAAGTTATTTTAAAACAGGCCACTTCACTTGGCGGCCATTTCAACGCTAATTCCAGTTAGCTCCTATCCAATTGAATGTGAAAAAGTCTGAAATGTTTGTCGAAATTATGTTTCGTAACATTTCAAATTAGGAATTAATATCTCTCAACAATAGAATCATATATTGCACTCCGGAAGCTGAAACTACGCTAAAAATATATATTGTGAAAAATTATTTTACGAAGTAGTAAATAAAATAAAGATTATTGATGTATGTTTTACAAAAAAACTATTATTTCAGTCTATCGACTTTCACATTCAAATGGTCTAAAATGATACATATGACGCTCTTATTGTTTTGAAAGCTTTAACATGAATTAATTGGATAAAAACCTGTAAATGTCTAAATCGATCAGCTGAGAAGAACTTGTGGATAAACTTGGTAATGCAAATTCAACGTAATTTACTGTAAATGGTGCGTTTAGTCTTGTCTCATGCTAAAACATAATATCTTGCAGCCATACTTTTAAATAGTCTGTTTTAATAATTACTGCATAGCTTAACCCAGCGTACTTCCACTGAAACTGCCACAAATAGAGTTGTATTGAACCCGGGACTCTTTGAGCCACTGGTGCAGCAGTGCTTTGGTAATTTGCACGTGGCATTTAGTTCAGCTGACTGCACTGTTGTGAATGGTATCAGCGGATAAAGGCCTTGGGAGTGACAGAGGCCTTTTTTTTTGCCACCAGACAAAAACGCACTTCATTTTCACCCTCAATATCAGTGACTTTACTATCCTCCCTGTCTGTTTAGGACACACTCTGTGTATCAAAAGGAATTTCTAACATTGGAAACAATGACCGATCTTTTAGAACCTGTGCATATTTGTGAGTGTGAGAAAGAAAGAAAAACGGCATGAACAGTGAGGCATTGTTTTGAAGCAGACAAGGGAAAATTCACGTCCAGAGATGTAACATTGCATTTCGCCGAAGCCTTCGGCTGATAAGGACGACGATGATTCATTTCACCTCACATCTGTGGCTAACAGAGCTTTTATTTATTT
Source organism: Siphateles boraxobius (assembly GCF_051911475.1). NCBI lineage: Eukaryota > Metazoa > Chordata > Actinopteri > Cypriniformes > Leuciscidae > Siphateles > Siphateles boraxobius. The sequence continues at coordinate 7,462,452 of NW_027509192.1, read as the reverse complement.
GACAAAGATAGTGTGTTCTCTGTCAGCGTTGACATCTGTTACATTGGTCGTCCATTGTCTTTGAACCTGTCCGTTTCATTACTTATGACTTTAATCACAAGTCTTCTCATGTTTACAATAAATCGCCGCTTCAAGTGGGAATCTGTTAGCTCAAGACTCCACAAGCATACTCAAACTTTGGTGTCCTTTGTCATGGGTGAGCAGTAACATTTCTCATTTCCTTTAAATGCTCTCCGAGGACCACAAGAGAGATTCATCAAACGAGTGGAAATCATCTGGGGCTATCAATTAGTCTGCTGTACAAATGAAGTCGGTAGAGGATCTACCTTGAAGTCTGATCTCTTTGATGCAATAGCAAGCTTTGGAAAAACAAAATATTTTCAGGGTCACTTGGACCGCAGTGTTTTTCTTGAGCATGTGGAGCACTTGGGTAAAAGTCGGCTAGGTTTTATTTTAAGATAATTTGTTGTTTATTAAGTGGAAAAATGCATTTGAATGGCCAGGGGAGCCATTCTTTTTCTTCGCTGTTGTTTCAGAAATGCGGCATTAGACATCTACAGAATTTCTCTGACGCCTCGTGGGAGCCCAGAAAAACCTATGGTCTTTTTTTCACAGCAGAAATAGCAAAGAGTGGGTGGTGTGTGCGCGAACAAGGAGTTCAGCAAAGAAAATGAGGTGAGACCTAGTGCTAACTAAAACTCATTGGCCTGGTTTCACAGACAGGGCCAGGATTAGGCCTTAGTTCAATTAGGGAATTCAAGTAGCTTTTTTTTAATCATACCTTAGAAACAAACAATATTACTGATGTGCATCTTGAAACAAAACAATAGCACTGACATATTTACACTGACACATAACCCGAAGGTTGCAGGTTCGATTCTCAATACCGGCAGGAAATTACTGAGGTGCCCTTAAGCAAGGCACCTAACCCCCAATCACTCCCTGGGCGCCACAGAAAAAGTGGCTGCTCACTGCTCCAGATGTGTGTGTCCACATTTTGCAGTGTGTGTGTGTTCACTACTCCCTAATGTGTGAACACTAACTTGGATGGGTTAAATTCAGAGGACAAATTTGGATTAGCCTATGTGTTACCATACTTGCCCTTCACATGTCACTTTCACTAATTTAAGTTTGGCATTAGTTAGGTAACTTTATACAAACTCTGAGCGTCATATTACAGACAGACAGTTAGTTGTTAAGGCTCGCTCAGTATAGATCATTGGATCAGTGAGATGTTGACCCGTGAACAAGCTGCAACTGGATCAGTCCAATTCCCACATAAAACGGTTAATGCAATCTGTGCAAACCAATTCATAAGAATCAGTCTGAACGCATAATTCGCTCACAAATGGCTATTGCATTCTGACTCGATCCTCGATTGCTTTACTTCAGAATAATGAGGGACAATATGTTTTTATGAAATGTTGTTCAGGAAAAGATATGTGCTTTAGAATGAGATAGATAGATAGATAGATAGATAGATAGATAGATAGATAGATAGTAAACAATGACAGCATTTTAATGCTTTGTGTGAAGTCTAATGGAGTAAAAATACATCAACAAATTATCACAAGTGGAAGCATGGGTACATGGGACTAGATTGGCAACTTTCATCTACCCTTTAATTTGGATCTCTGCCTCTTGGTGCTGCCAAAGAGCTAGTTTAATCCAAGCCGTTATTCCAAAGCTCTTCAACTTGATGACAAGATAAAGGACTTTGACACAGTGACTTCTGCTGACATGACAGACTTTTTCTTTTCCTCGCTCGCCTCTTCCCTGAGTTGAAGAGTTGAATCCTGGGTCAGCAGCTTTCAGCAGAACGCCAGACTACAATTCCAGATGGTGAAGTAGGACCAGATCTCAGCTCATCAATTTAATGAGAACTGCCTCTGCTTAGCCACGTCCTGCACCTTGGCCAACGCTTCCGGCTACACCAAGGCCTAAACGTTTGACAAATAAAGATGGATCTCAGTTAAATGTTTAAGGGATGGCCTTCGTGTATGAAAGTGGCAGCGTAATATGATGCAGATCCAGCAGTTTTCGGGACCTTTTCATAGCTTCTGAGATCGTAATGACTGAATGTCACCTTTTTAGACTCATTTATAGACACTTAGGATGCACAAAATGGGAGATACTGAAGTGAAGGAAGTGATTGTTTCTATTTAATGAAGCAATTAATTATTGCTTCATTAAATATAGTCTACTCTAAATTATTATGTTGAGTGTTCTTTTCTGTTCTTCAGAGTAAAATTTATTGCAACAATGACCTCTTTTCAATATGATGTTGTCTGGTAATGTTTGTGTGTAACTGTTACTATTAAAGCAAAGCGGCTGGCAAGACGAGAAGCAGAAAAGATAAACTTTAAAGAAACTTTCAAGGCCACTAACAACTGCTCCTGTGATAAATCAAACCAGCCGACATTTTCACCAAGGAATCAAATATTTCTGTAAAGTAAACAACAGACTTGACTCATATACAAAATAGACAACTAAGACTTTTTAAGTTTTTTAAAGTTTTACTCTTATCGATATTAATTTTTTTATTTAAAAAATCAGGAAAAAATGTCAACATGGTGATCCTGTAAATTCCCATTTGTCATAATTTGATTGCAGCTGTGGGCCTACATTTTCCATTTACATTACTACATTCTATATAGCGTTACATCTTATTTTATTTCTCCACTAAATTTCATTAAACAAATTGTTCCTCGCTATTTCAAAATGAAGAACTATAAATTATTTTCGTTGAACCTATTGAATCGGTTCTTAAATAGCACTGATGACGATCATTGATTTATTCAAATTGAGACTGCTGTTCATAAGTCAGCAAACCGGTAGCCTAATTCAATAAACCGGTCGGAGCAAAACTCGCTGAACTGGTCACATCATAATCAAAATGTGCCAAGAACCGTAAGTATGATATCCTCAGCCAGAACCCTATTGTGGAGGATTTATGCTACCTTCACGTGCTATCGGAAAGTTCCTACTTCCCACTTCTGAAGTCGTGATTACGAGCTCTCGCATTCAAGTGCTTTGTTGTCGGGAAGAACAGGAACCATGGAGAACACCAGGTTCATTCTTGCCAACTAATTGGGAAAATAATATTAAAGTCAAAATGATTGCCTTATATCGTCCCATTAATTGATAACCAAAATCATTCACCACTACCTTGCTGACGATTCGGATTTTGCTGTGCAATATTTAACAATAGCCTACGTTTCAAATGGTTAGTATTAAATGTAAATATGCACTTTTAACAACAAGACAATGGGATATAGCTGTTGTGGAAAAATCAACAAAAGAATAGCAGTCACAGCAGCAATCATTTTCCTTCCACCATGTTTAAAATGTGTGGCCCACCAACAGTTGTAGGCTAAATACGACTTGAGAAAGCGTTCATGTCTAAATTTTAAGGAAATTCGTATTACGGTAATTCCGATTGCAAGTGAAGACAGCTTAAATTAATGGCGCGAAAGGGAGGCTACTTAGCCTAGGCCTACTAATGCTCAAACATATCCTCTATACTATCTGTAGGATCTCTCATTGTTGTAGTTTGAGCCGTATAAAATTGCTCAATATAAAAGTGCAAAAAATAATAAGCTCAATATGGGAGAGCATATATATAGGCTACATTAAAAAATAAGCACTTTTGTAAGCTACTTAAATATAACACATAATGTAGCCTATTAGCTAGCCTACTTAATTTGTAGCCACTTCGACCACAAATGCTGGATCTGCATCATATTATGCTTCCACTTTCGTACAACCTTGTCAGTTAGGTCTAACTTAATTTCTTCTTTTAGCCTATAGATACATTTACTGATTGCCAGTATTTTACAATATCCATAATTCTCACTCTCATTAATAATACATTGTTATATTGTTTCATCTTGGACCATAAACGTGGCTGGATGACGGGCGTGTGTTGTCACACCATATTTTTCGAACCACTGTGGAACTAAAATCTTCGTCACTGTCTATTACTGTTATTGCACGTATTCTGCAAATGGTTATGGATGTCCATGGGTCCTGGTTAAAAGTTAAAGCTAAGAATTGACTAAGTGCTAACAATATAATACAGGATTCGTTTGTTTTCACATCTCCAACCTCATGTTATGAGGACTTCCAGATGAGGTCCATCTCCGGCTGGAGATGTGGACTTCAGTAATATTAGCTACTCTTCTCCAGACAGTGAGCCAGAGGTTAAGCAGAAACTCAGCCCTTGCTGAGGGAGTGTGTGTAGGGGTGTGTGTAAGTCCTCTCTTCCTCGCAGCAGATTGTGCAGTGTTATAATTGACTCGTCCCTCCTCATGTCTTCATCGCAACATCACGTATTTTTCATCGGCCTTTCATCGTCCCTGATGGTCGCCAATTGTAGGCTAAGACAAACACTTTCATTATGACATTACATGTGCTTTAACTGGCTTTGCCTGCGTGAAATTTCTTTTTGATTCGGTCGATCAAACGCGCATCATGCTTTAACGACTGACGGGTTAAATGTAAAATGTTAAAATTCGAACACAATTTTTTTTAAATAAAAGAACGTTACTCAATCCGTTTTTATTTGACTGTTAAAATATTTAACAGTTCATATGAACACGAGCACCTGCAGATGAGTTTTTTTATGAGGATGATAAGAAACTCTTTATCTAAACAAAATTCGTCCTGCACTTAAACAGTTCATATGGATCCTAACGGTTATTTTCTTCTGACTAGTGAAACATAATTAAGCAAGAAGTTCTATTTAATTGTTTAACGTTTTTATAAGCCTATAAGGTTGTTCTTTTAAATAAACATAATAAAGCGTATGAATAAGTCTAAGAATACGTTCATTATTTTAATCAAAATAATAAAATAAAAAACCGGAATATTAGGCCTAATAGGTAGCCTAATTGTTAAAAAACAATTTAAAATTAGAAACAAGACAATCTGCAAGCGGGACTATTTTCGTTACATTTGGTCTTTTTCATTGCTGCTATATTTAGCCTAAGTTATTTTTAAAATGTATATTTTTATTTATAAGAAAACAAGTCATGATACGTTGCATAAAATTGTTGATAGGCTAAACTAATTTTATTTTATTTTTTGGATAAAATGGCTGATACGGCCACTTGAGTAGGCCTATTTATCCATTAAATCCTATAAAATACCAACAATTGATTGAGCATTTATTATTATTATTATTATTAGACTAGTTTTGTTTCATCTTCGTTTAAAAGTTTTAATAAAAAAGATGTTTCAATGAAGACGAGTCAATGATCTAGGTTTTGCGCTCTGCCATAAATAACGTCAAAAAACAATTACAAGCCGTTTAATAATTAACCATTTCCTTTCTCATATATATTGTTACAACAACCCACTTAAAAAATAATCATTATAATTTTGCCTTCCATGCATGGCATTACTTTTTACGCCTATTATTTTCTAAAGTCGCTTTAAATTATAAAAGGGCAGCATTTGTATAATGCATATAAGACCGTCTGAGCGAGAGAGAGATAGAAAAAAAACATTAAGTTTGATGGATGTTAATGATAAAGCGCTAGCTTGCGCGCGGTCATTATGATGCTGTAAGGTCACGCGCCTCAAAATGTAGTCTTGAAACAAAATTAAAGACTATTTAACCGAAGCATATGGTTAGAACAATAATTAAAACAAAAGGCCTGTCCCTTCAAAAACCAATTCAAATTCTGAATGCAATTCAAAATAGATTTAAAATTAATTTGCCCTTCTTAAATGTCCTTCAGATTTGTATATCACTTCAAGATATTACTGTACCTGCGCAACCAAAGTCTGAAGTGGATTTAACAGTTTTATAGTGTCTGCTAAAATGTGTTTCAAAACTCATAAAAAGCCAGTCTGTGAATCATTGTTATCTATCCCGACTCCCACAAACACACACACACACACACACACACACACACACACACACACACACACACACACACACACACACACACACACACACACACACACACACACACACACACACACACACACACACACACACACTCACACTCACACAGTTTATTGAGACTCCCTGCATGCTGTATGAGTATACAGGGAGGAGTATTGTACAGGGAGAAGTAAATGAATGAAGTGTTACACTCATCTTTCCTCACTAGCTCTGGCTCCTCCTCCTCCTCCCGACTCCTCAGACTGGCTCTGTATGTGAGCTCCTAGGCCTCCAAAGAAAACAGACACGCAAGAAAGGAGGAACCTCTCTTCTGCTCTCCTCACTCCATTCACAGAGCCTGCGAGAACTTGCCCCTGCTGGAACCTCCCAACTGAGCCCCCGTTTTCTCTTCTTCCATTGTGACATGGACTATTCTGGTTGAAAACGACAACGCCGTTTTTAACGAAGAGCACTTTTTACTGGCCGTGACCCAACTTGACTTAGCGATGACACCTTGACTTTGGATTTTAGCCCCAAATCGAACTCAAACCAGATCCTCGTTGGACCTCGTCTCTCAGCTGGGCCGTTCAGGTGTTTCAAGTACATGAAAATGGGTTCCGATGTACGTGACCTCAACACTCTTCTCCCTCCCGTGCCCGCTCTGCCTGGGGGGAACGGTAACTGTGCCCTGCCCGTGAGCAGCACGCCACAGTGGGCTCCTATGCTGGACTTTCACACTGGCGCACCCTACAGCTCGCTGGCCCCGCACTCCTTCATCAAGCAGGAGCCCAGCTGGGGCACGAGCGACCCTCACGAAGACCCTCACTGTGGGCTGAGCGCCTTCACCGTGCACTTCTCTGGACAGTTTACTGGCACTGGGGCCTGCAGGTACGGAGCCTTCGGGGCCCCTACACCCAGCCAACCCCCACCCACCCAGCCCAGGATGTTCAGCAATAGCCCTTACCTGTCCAACTGCATGGACAGCCAGCCCAGCTCCAGGAATCAGGGTGAGAAACTTCTTTAATGTCACTGTAATTCTGTTCTGGGTCCTTTGTGACATTGTTCCCAAACTCCCATAATTTGTCAAAAGATATAAACATTTTTATTAATTATTGAGGGCACGAATCATCTCATTTTACTGGTATGAGGCCTATAACCTTGCCTATCTTAATTTAAATTTAGTTTAAATGTTGTCTGCTAAATAAAATTTTAACAGTTTTAGTAAAGCTTGCAAAACACTTTTTGAAAAACAAAAGTACTTTATTTTTAGTTGGGATCTTGTCATTCCTCACAGTTTCATAACATTTATATTACTCAACTGTTGGACTAAAAGTCAATAAGTGTAAACATTCCTATTAATTATTAGGGACAAGAAGCAACAAATTTACTGGTATGGGGCCTATAACATGCTTATTTTAATTTAAATTGTCTTTCAATCATTCAGTTTAAATATGTCTGCTTAATACATGAATTCAATAACATAGTAAAGCTTGAAAAAAAAAACCTTTTTGAAAAACGAAAAGTACTTCATTTTTATTTCTTGTTCATCATCCTGCTCATCCATTTTATAACATGTTGCAATTGGAACATTTGAATTGCTCAACCATTGGCCTAAAAGTCACTGTTAATAAGTTTGATGTAATTTCAAAGTAGTGTAAATTTGTTAATGAATTAAAATTAATTTGTATTAAAAACAATGCTTTCTGAAAATGTCATTATTTAATTAAGGAGAACATCAGTGACAAACTAAAACAATTTATGCAAATCCAATTATTTTTATAGACAGTTTAAAATAATACAGTTTGTCATATATTTTTACAAAACTTGAGTTTTTTTTAATGCGAGGAATGAGCGCAATTTGTATAGTACATTGCTATTTTATAGGACAACTTTTGAAGAGAATGAAGTAGTTTGTCAGGATGTGAGCTTGTTTTAACAGTAATGTAGTAAGTGAGTAAATGCATTCTGTGATTTATCCATCACCAGGGCCATCACCTCACACATATTTGTCTGGCTTGAGTAATTATGTATCTCAATGCTCCTGTATTTGGCAAAACAGTTGCTAGTTATTTTACAGATATGCTCCAAACACCTCATCACACAGGCGTTTAATGCATGTTGAGTCATTGCTGTGTCAGTGTATAATGGACTTCAGGTTACTGGCTTGGGGGTGTCAACTTATGGGATAATAAAGATTTTGCAGAAAGAAACATTTTCCTTTTCATGATGACAAATTGCACGAAAACAAAGACGAAAAACTGCACCTGCTAATAAAATGTAAAAAAAAACCAAAAAAAACTGAAAGATTATAATAAAGTAAAACTGATTTCAGATAAGCCAGATGAAAATAAACACTTAGTTAAATGAGATTTCATAAAGTAAATGTACATGTACATAAATAAATGTCTATTTGAAAACAAGTACAATTCAATAACTATATTATTGGAGACTGTAATTAAATAAATGACAGACTTAAAAAAAATAACATCTAATAATTTCGCACATGTTCCAAAACGTGTTTTTAGGTTATAAATTATACAAAATAAAATGTAAAAGAAATATTTTATCCTTTCTGATGATGTGTCACGTGGACACCCTGAGTTATTGGTTAATATTCACATTTGGTATTTTCTATGTATTTCATGACTACATAAAAAATATTTTCCCCTTTTCTCATTTGTAAATGAATGCCTTATGAAATGACTTGATATTTTGCAGTAACAACTTTAATCCATGTTGCTACTATTTGGTATACATTTTCCACATTATATTTAAATATTTGAAAACAATTAATAAATATATTTTTTATGTAAAAATGTATTGAACATATATACACTGTAAATTATATAATCAATAAGTGATGACAACATATGTTTTTACAGTCAAACCAAAAATTATGCAGACCCCAGATATAATTTTCTTTATTTTTTTTTTACTACTGGGTGCAGGACACTATAGTTAATTTATGTACTGTAAGTGAGGATAGCAAGATGTCTGAATCATTTTTGGTTTGACTGTACATTGCTTTTAACTTATCAAAATAAGTTAAGCAATTTTCAACCTTTTTTATAAGTTATACAAGACTCAACTCATTTGTTTTAGTCAATTTAGTGTAATTTAAGTTGAAATGACTTAAACATCCATGTTGATTGTACTTAAAAATTTAAGGCTGCAACTTTTTTTTGTCAACAGTGCATATGATGAGTAGATTTTGCCCTCAATAATAAAACAAGATCGTCAATAATAATAAATAACATCAGACATGAGATCTTGTTGTCGGTGCTTGAGTTACCCCAGACATAGAAGAATTTATTTTAAACACTAACATTCCCTGAGACATCTGATACTTTATAGTTCTAAATTGCATTTTGGAAATCTAAAGTTACAATTAATTGTGGGTGCTGCCACTCTTCACAATATCAGGCCACACTTCGAGCCAGTGACCAGCACTTCACTGACTCCCAGGTTAAAGCTCTTGCTGAGACCTGGTAGGGTGGAAGAGAAATGGTCATCTTTAATGAGTTTTTCTCTCTCTGAGGTGAAAGTGGTTGGCTTGTAATTAATGAAGATGGTGGTGGGAGACCATGATTTACGATGTTACGTCTGACCTGGGGTTAGACCGAGGCATGATTCACCCCCTAAACCTGGTGTCGGCTCTCGGCTACACCGTCCTGCCAGCGTTTGTTTTCCTCGCACAGCTTCTCCGCTCACCCCCGCTGGGCAATGGAGGGTGATTAGGATCCAAAGAAGAATATTCCTATTATCTGGAGAGTAGCTGTGTGTTTCTGTTAAATAACAGCTACTAGAGATTTGCTGATGTTGTTTTTATTTCTGACACATATAGGCATATTTGCATCTGAAATGCAAAAGTTTGAAGTTTACAGATTAATTAAGCAATTCTAAAATTACTAAAACATAAATGGTATAAGATCTATTGTAGTGGCCAAAACTGATGTCTTCACACTTTATTCAAATATTATTAAAAATCTGTTAAAGATTTTGTAAGCATATTGTTTTGTACTTGGAGTCAATTGTTTTATTTGTGATAATGCAATGAAACATGCCAAATTGTGCAGACATAATTTTTGGCCAGGCTGTCATACTTTTTCTTTTTCTTTTGTATAAATAAAACCTTTAGCTGTAGTTTGCCTTTTTTGCTAAATAATTTTGTCACATAAATACCTTAACAAAGTTTAGTGTTTTGTTCTATCCCTCATATTTAAAATATTTAAAAAATCTACTTGAACTTGTAGGGACATCACTTTTGGCCATTTATTTGGCCAAATACATTTAAAAAATATTTCTGACTTCATTTATATTTCCATTTCAACTGAAAATATCTGCAGTTTACCAAATAATTAGGAAGTTCTAAAATTTCTAAAACATAAATGGTATACGATCTATATTTAAAATGTTTTTAAAACGGTTTTAAAATATATATTTAAAATATTTCTGACTTCATCTATATTTCCGTCCAAGTTTACGGAATAATTAGGCAATTCTAACATTTCTAGAACAGAAGATCTATGGCCTATTTCAAATATATGTAAAAAAAATTGTTTTAAAATAAATATTTAAAACATTTCTGACTTCATTTATATTATCTGTCCCAGGTTACGGCACAGTTGCTTTTGATGGAGGCACAAACTACGGACACACACCTTCCCACCACACCTCGCAGTTTCCCAACCATTCCTTTAAACACGAGGACCCCATCACGCAGCAAAGCAACATGGGTAAACACAAACACACCATGCACTAAATTACATTTTGTGTTTGTATAAATGCATTTATTGGAGGAGACTCTAATCTGCAAACACTTTCTGCATGTTTGAGATCCTGCCCTTGCTCTTTGAACTTAAATAGCGGTTTCTGTAATGTCATTCAAGGGGCAAGTTGCACAGAACGTCCCATCGCTGAACAGTAAATCAGCCCAAGCTCTTCTTTCTCCCCATAGTCCTCTCTGCTCTTATACACGTCATAATGTTGAAAATCAGCAAACAGCTAACCGGACGATTTGGTGTTCATTGTGCCGCAGTAAATTCTCCCTGAGGTCTCGGTGCTAGTGACCAGAAGACTCTGCAATGTAAGATCCCTTTCGGAATGTTTAGAACTACCATGGGACGCATTCACAATATGTGGGCCGGATGAGCCAAAGCAGCGATTCCTCATTTGCACTCGAAACGGAGAGTGAGGGTTTGCGTGCTTTATGGCTTCAAAGAAACTCAGCCTGTTGTTTTCATAACTGCGAAGTGTACTCGGCTGCATCTCCATAACCCTCCCTCACGCTCATATTCCCTCTGTAAGCCGGACTACACCACAATTGCTCGATCATGCGTTTAGCTGGAACTGCAAAGTTATGATACTCTTAGCATCCAGGCATGGTTATTTTCCATGGGGGACTCAAGAAAAGCAAAGTGCGCAAATGTTCATTCTCGTTAATTGAATTATAGAGCGAATTATTCGAAACAAAATGTATTAAAAATCAAACACAATGTTGTTATCCAAGGTGTGATATAGGAGAAAAATTGAAAAGTTCTTGTTATTTAAGGAAAAAAGTTCAACAGTGTTTTCTTTATCTCTAATCACGTCATGTTTATTAATAAGTAATACATTTATTTTAAAAACAAAAGAAATTGTCCCAAAGTTCTGTACAACTCAAAAAAATAAAAAAATAATACACACAAAAGATATTTTTATAATATTTTATAATTAGTATTATAAATATAGTATTTATATAATGTTTCTTTTAATGCCTATTTTAATATAAAATGCATATAAAATAGATAATATTGATATTATTTAATAAATAATAATAATAATATAATAGATACATACAACATGGTGTGTGTGTGTGTGTGTGTGTGTGTGTGGGTGTGTGTGTGTGTGTGTGTGTGTGTGTGTGTGTGTGTTAAACCCTACATTATGTAGACAAAATGTCCCCACAAAGATGGCAATATCCAGATTCTATTTGGACATTTTTTGATCCCCATCAGGAAGACAGCTTATAAATCATACAAGGTGATGTTTTTTGAAAATGTAAAGGTGCAAAAAAAATGATGGGTAGGTTTAGGGTTAGTGTAAAGGGATAGAATATACAGTTTGTACAGTATAAAAATCATTATGTGTATGGAAAGCCCCAATAAAACCTGAAAACACAACATGTGTGTGTGTATATATATATACGGCCAATACAAAGAGGCATGTTTGAAATGCTATCAAAGGCTTCTCATTAATATGTGTGTTGCATTTTAGGTGAGCAGCAGTATCCTGTCCCTCCTCCAGTGTACGGTTGTCACACTCCTTCTGACAGCTGTACAGGAAGTCAGGCTCTGCTCCTGAGGAACCCGTACAACAGGTAGGGCTGTCCATCATACAAATAACATATCAAGGTCTTCTGAAACATGTTCCTCACACATGTTTAACTCCTCTCTCTCTCTGTCTGCTAGACATGTACATCATTACGCTTCAGATGTTTCTGAAATGCTGCCTTAACAGAAAAACAGACGTCATGCAATTTAATATACATCTTAAAAGATAGGGAAAATGTCCAGACAGGCTACAAGATAGTCCAACTGATAGTTGTCAGGACACTCGGGGCGCAGGAAGTTCAAATCCAGGTCTGTTCAATAACCAGGCCTGTGCAACAATCAGAGACGCTTCAAAATCTGTTATGGCGGCTCCAAAAAGTCACGCTGCCACTGAGCACGTAGAGGAAGTGGGGAAATTAAGTAACAAGAGGAGGAAAAGGAGGAAAACTTGTTCGTACAGGATGTTCAAATAAAGTTTCTGCAGGGATTTTTTTCCCAGCAGAGTAGTGCATTATCAAAATACACTACGGTTCAAAAGTTTGGGGTCGGTACGATTTTTTAAATGTTTTTAAAGAAGTCTCTTATGCTCACCAAGGCTGCATTTATTTGGTCAAAATAAAGTAAAATTTCAGTGAAATTCACTGTGTCACATGATCTTTCAGAAATCTTTCTAATATTCTGATTTTGCTGCTCAGGTAAAATGTACAGTATTATATTTATCATCAATGGTGAATACAGTATTATTATTATCATCAATGGTGAAAATAGTTGTGCAGCCTGAAATTTTTGTGGAAACCGTGATCATTGTTTTTTTCAAGATTCTCTGATTAATATAAAGTGCAAAATAACAGCATTTATTTGAATTAGAAATCATTTATTCAATAAATGTCTGATTAATTTAACGCATCCTTACTGAATAAAAGTATTAATTTCTATAAAAATAAATAAATATGTATATATATATATATATATACTAACCCCAAACTTTTAATGGTTGTGTAATCCACTGTTACACAAACAAAAACGTTTCTGAAAAATACGAGGAAATTGAGCACCCAAATTACAAGTGTCAGGGGTTAAAAATGCAAAATGGTGTAATTTCATTTGACAGAATATTGCCAAATAAAGCTGGGTTCTGTCAAACATGCTTAATAAAGGTCAAGTGCTGAACAGCAGTGTGTACTACGCCAAGACAAACGCTTTAATCCACCACCCGTTTGCACTTTCAGACCAGCTCTGAATTCTTTCATTCTGATAAGTGTTTAACTGTTCTCGGTGGAGTTCCATTCGCAACTTTTGTCTAACAGTACGAGTACTACAGCCCTAAAATCATCTCACATTCCTCGGATGCTTTCGCCATGTTGTTTTTCCAGCGCAGAGGGAACATAAAGATTCAAAATAACAGAATTGGGATGATAAGAGGACTCTGACTCAGGTCAAACTGCATTTTCCAGTTCCCGCTTTTCTGTGTTGTAATAAACAGTCAGCAGTGAGGCGGCTGTGAATCCTCAAATCAAAATGCTGTGCCCCTTTTCAAATCAAATGCCTGGTACCTACAGCCCTGTATTTACACAGGCCTCCAGGTTAAAAGGTTTTTTTTTTTTTTAGGTAGCACTAGGTGACTGGAATAAAAACATGTACAGATTTTCAAAGTTAAATTAGGTTGTTGTTAATCTCAAAGGCAGATGTAGTGTAAACTATTCACAATCTACAGGCTTCCTGCATCTGCGTCTGGTGCGTCAAAAATGAAAAACAAAGATCCAGACCATGTTGTACAGGGAGTCTACCAGACCACTGTTATATCTGACCAAACTATTAGTTTTTTTCCCCGTGTATTTGACTCCGTTTAAAGCAATTTTCCAGCATATGTTTAAAAAAAGAACTGACATCTCATTTCTGTTAAAACCAGTCTATTATTTGAGCTGCAAAGCTGTATAAATCATAATATTTACAGTCGTTTTAAGGTTATAGGCATCATGTCATTGAATTGTAAAATTGGGTATTACTTTACACACAGAAAAGATGAGTAAGCATTTTTTGCACACTAAAACCACTGCACTGTAAAAAATGATATGATCATAAGTTATGACAACATCTGTTTTTACATTCCTGTTACTCATCAAAATAAGTTAAGCAATTTCAACTTTTTTTATAAGTTATACAAGAATTACTGTAACACAACAAAAAAGTCAGTTTTATGTAATTTAAGTTGAAATGACTTAAACATCCGAGTTGATTGTAATTTTAAAATTTAAGGCAGGAACCTTCTTTTTACAGTGTGACTATCACATTTTTTATAGTCATTTTAAGTTTATGGTTTTAGGCATTACCTTGTCATGGAAATGAATTGTAACATCTGATATACCTTCACACAGAATAGATTAGTAAGCAATTTTTGCACACTAAAATCATGTTATTGAATATTGTTTACTGTATGTCTTGTGGCTATACTTTTGAAACAGTGAGGATTTTAACATTTATGGTCTGGCTCAATCATATATTTAAAAGAATATTCTAGGTTAATTTTATGAAAGCACTAACATTAATTCTTCTGTTAAAAACAGCATTATTTGAGCTGCAATAATTTTTTACAGTCATTTTGGTTTTAGGGACAACATTGTCATTGCAATGAGTTGTAAAACTGTTTTTTAACATTTATGTTTGGTTCCATTTACCTCAATGCAATGCTATATTGCCATAAATGCTGTTGATTGAATTTAACGTGCTGAATATGCCTTTAATTATAGTTATCATTATTGGAATAGTCCTGAAACATTTTTAACACGCATGTAAAAGGGCCATATGGCATAATTGTATTTTCTCAAAACAAACTCTTGTTGCTGAAATACTGTTATGTTCCTTCAACAGTGAAGCAAGCACAGTACCAGGTACCAGTTCATACCGTCGTATACTGTTGCCTGTCTATGATGAAACACTATGATGTCAGAGTTGCTGTAGATAAATCCAAACTATGTGTTTGGGTGAGCACCTGGCATGGTAACTAATGGTTCAACGGACAGGCATTTAATAACGTATGGCAGGTTTTTGGTCAGAGGGATGACCTGATTAACTGATCACCCCGGTGGTGTGGGTAAACTCCTTTTTTTCTGCGCATATGACACATTCATTCGCTGTTACCCATGGATGCCTTTGTCAAAAAGGCTATTTTTCATCCACACATTCTTTACATGTGACGGTGGTTGCTGGTTTTTAATATTAAGTGTGCTTGTTGTAAAGGAAAATACTGTACATGCATATTTTCTTAAATAGTGTTTCTGTTGTTTTCAATCCCAGCAGCGATAATTTATATCAAATGGCGTCACAGTTGGAGTGCATGGGGTGGAATCCTGTCAACCCTTTGGCATCCACTATAAAGAGGTAGGTCGATGTGACCCGCTCCTGTCATGTAGGAAATTCTTCTGGATTTGGATAAGCACACATTTGCTACAGCTAAGAGAAGAGAAGGACTTATAATAGGCTTTGTTTGAGCTGGTGCTTAATATGATAATAGGTCTGAATGCATGTTGAATTATGCGTGCAAACCACATCGGTTTGGGTTCTGTTTCTTCTATGGTACATTGCCATGGATGTCAGAAAAGCCATTTTAAATTCATTGCAAATAGTTGAACACTGGCCAGAGCATTCATTAGGCCTTTCCCTGCGCTACTTATTTAACTGAATCAACAACACGAAAGCATGATCAATGTAGTCCGATACAAATTAAAGCTGCAACCAGCGATGAACGGGCCCTCGCACTGGTGCCAACGTCAACCGTTGGCCTTAAGAAAACAGTGAGCGGTGGGCAATATGTATTTAAATGGTTAAATATAGGAGGACTATGTCAAAGTCATTTATATGTGCCACAGTTCCTGCTACCAGCTGGTGGCGCTATGTCCATAACTAAATATTGCATGTAGATGTCTTCAGGCCAGGACTTGAAAATGTTTGGGGCAGATTATACATTGAGTTACAACTTCCTGTTTCATGGCATTAATAATTTGCTTTAACCCTAGCTAAGTGTTGCTAGCATGGACAGCGCATCCTCTGTTTCCTTCAACTGTAGAAAAATTAAACCAAAATATCCCAGTAACAGCCGTTTCCGATTACGCCGTTCAGAGTCAGAGTTTGCGCAGTAGTGATCCTGAGGATGAGCAGCGGTATCAAGGTTCTGTCCGTACTCCCACTCCCGCAGACTCAAACCTATTGGAAAAACGTCTGCTTGAAGAACTACCTAAAATGACACAAACCATCTTTCTTAAAAATTATTTGAAGCGTAATTGGATTTTTTAGTTTGGCTCGCGTCCCATTCGATTACATGGAGAGGGCGGGGTTTATGACCTATACTGCAGCTAGCCACCAGGGGGCGATCAAAATGCTTTGGCTTCACTTTTCAGGACTTGTGCGGCCCACATGGGTTTACCATTCTTGTAGCATGTTGCTAGCACGTTTAACATTTGATATCATATTTTAATATTGTTTTAAAATGTTAGGAGTGCATTGCAGTGTAAAACATGTCACTTCCTGTTGCCAGTATGTCAGTGGTGCAATGACTATAACAAAATATTGGGATGTAGATATCTTCAGGCCATGCCTTTTAAGAAACATGAAGATTGCGCCAGATTGGATATTGCATTTAGCCTAAAAGTGACAACTTCCTCTTTCATGTACTCAGATTACAATACGAATGACTCTTATAAGAAGGCTTTTTTGTAGTGAAACAAAAACATACATCTCATCAGTGTAGTCTGATTCTGAACTCTTGTGACTCTTGTAAATGAGTCACAAGCGGTTATTTTTAGTGAATCAAAAACTGTCAGTACAACCAGTGTAGTCTGATCCCTAAATAGATGACAGCTTAAAGATGAACTGAACTGAAATTTGAAAAAAAGGTGATATAACAGATGTATTTTATTTATTCTCATTGGTAAAATTATTAAAATGGTAGAATTTGTTAAAAGGGATAAAATAGTACGTTGAAAATGTTGTTGTTGCTACACGGGCGCTGCCATGTTGGATTTCAACATTTGGCTACGTCACTGGCATGGTAGGCTAATCCGTTGCCAACCAACACCAGCAGAGCTAGCTTCTCTCTACCCCCTGCCTTGTCAACAAAATTATTCTAGTCCTAATGTTTAATCCTAGGTACGAGAGAAAGATGTGTTGAAAACGTCAATGAGTACATGAAGCGTCTGACATCAAATGTTTTATTTAGCTACAAGTCCAACGCATACTTAAATCCTTGATATTCGGCTGAGGGGAAAAGATCCCTGATCTAGTTCACTACACAGGATGGGATCGGAATCCTATTCCTCCTTCCCAAATGCCCCCTCGCCCAACGAGTGAACTTCCGGTATGCTGTTAACCTAAATAGTCTGAGAAAAGGATATACTGTAACAAGTTAGCCTACCCTAGCCCAGTCACCATTTTGTAAAATACACGGTTACATACCAGCGACTTATGGGGCGCTCCAGCGTCTCAGCTCGGACGCATAGCCTCCTCCAACACGTCTCTCTCACTCCACAGCATCCGAAATGAACGGTGCATGGTGATGCAATTTCGCTGATCAATAAATGTTCCAGGTTGACCTCTCTGCAACAGATCGACTCCGGTGCAGTGTCCATGTTCCGGCAGCGCCCGCGCCCACACCAGTCACTTCCCCTCAAACGATCCTGTACTTTAGGTGGAGCCTGAAACTGGTCGTCCTCCATGTGGTGGTAGTCAGATACTACTGGCCTGTCCCTCACATGTTCAAATGCGTAACCCATGCCATTAAAATGACTCATTTTCATGTGTGTATATAGGACCTGCAGCTGTTGCCTATATATCTTCGCGGGTCCTACCATGCCAGTGACGTCATCGAAATTGCCAGCGTTCTTATACTAACAAACGCAATTTTTGTGCTGCTTAAAAAAAGCTATATTGACATTTTTAGTTAATTTTTTTTGTGTAATTTACTTTTAATTGTCATAAACAACACGTTATAAACATTGATTTTTTTCAGTTCAGTTCATCTTTAAAACTAACTTTGAGACCAAGTATGCGTTTTTCAGTAATATTTTAGTGTGTTTAAAAACATAAAACGCAACCATTCTAGTCTGATTCCCCCAAGCAAAAATCTTTTCCCCTCAACTTTCTGTTTGTGCCAGAGAGTAGAGTGTGCACATACAGAATTAGACTATGTTTTGTCTGGCTAGAGAATGATATCCTGCCATATATTTCTGCCAGTGGCACCTCAGCCTTGACCAGGCCGAGCGCCGGCCCGCCGGGAGGAAGGGAGCCGTGCAGGGGGAGGTGGAAGTGCATCAGTGCACAATGGGACAGCCTCTACTCCCCCTGGGACCCAAGCGAGAATCCGCAGTCACGTTCGGCCAGGCGGGGAGGAGGCTGTGACCTCTCTCCAGCCTCTTTGAAAGCGTCAGTGGAGCCCTGGGTGACGGAATGATTCATGTGCTGATAAATGAGAAGGATGGTGCTGGTTTTGGTTGAGGAAAAATCAGACATGCTGATCGATCCCAAGGGGGCTGCCATGGAAGTGTTGCTGTGGCTCCTCAATCCAAACTTAATCATTCCTATATACATCCAACAATCTAAAGCTCTTCGCATTCCTCCAAATCCCATGTCTGCCGCAAGACCAAGGTGGTTCGGTTTGGGTGAATGGATGAACTGTGAGAAGATTTACTGCAGGATGCCGTTTTGGACTGTCTTTCTGTCTGGCTGGTCTTGCATAGAGACAAAGAGAACTTTATACCTCATGAACTGTTACACAAAATTCGTGAAATTTTGTTCAAGCAAGGCAAAGATCTTCGCAGTAACACAATGTGTGGTCTTTTCTCCAAAGGGGAAACATGGTGCAGAATTGTCCTGAGAAACATGTATTTACAGCGCGACGTAAAAAGGCATACCACTGAGGTTCAGGCAGAAGTTCAACAGTGAGCAAGACCATGCATTCCCCATTCATCTCTCTGACTGGGCCTACCTCAAATGTTTAGGGCAAAAATATTGCTCTTTGAAACAGGGAGCAATTTGCCCCAATGTCAGGATGAGTTACAAAGACATGAATCTGTGTATTTTATGGCTAGCAATGCCCTCTATATGTCATCCAAACTTTGTGAAATAATGCATGGAGAGATTTAGGAAGGAGTTTATCTGCTGTCGTACATAAGTAGGAAAGTTATGAGGTAGAATTACATTTTGTGAAGAGTTGCTATAGGAGCAGTTTTTGACATTTTTAAATGCATCGCAAAGCATGTCTTAGTGATATCCTAGTTATCATTTCAATTAACTATAAAGTTTAAGACACAGGTATACACAAATTAAATTGTTCATTAAATGTATATTCAATTATAGTTTTTCCTCAACAAATAACAAATGTACAAAAATGTTCTTTTTAAGATTTAAAGATTTTTTAATGTTTTTTTTATTTTTAAGAAATCTCTTATGCCCACCAAGGTTACATTTATTTGATAAAAATACAGTAAAAACAGAAATATTGTGAAAAAGTATTACAGTTCAAATAACTTCGGAAATCATTCTAATATGCTGAAAATAATAAGAAAGATTTTTTACTATTATCAATGTTGACAACAGGTGTGCTGCTTGATATTTTTGTGGAAATGTGATGCATTGTCTGGATTTTTTTGATGAATAGACAGTTTTAAAAAAGCATTTATTTGAAATAGAAATCTTTTGTAAAATTATAAAAACTGTCGCTTTTGATAAATGTAATGCATCCTTGATGATTTTTTTTAAACTTTATCTCGCTGATCCCAAACTTTTAAACATTTGCATTTTTCCCAGGCTTTAAAAGTCACAAAATGATATCACATTATTTATACTTATAGCAATCAGTTTGCATTTCCAGTTCTCTAAAAAGCTCACTTTATTCCATCTGATCCCAGTAACGAAATATTCTCCCCTTTGAACACAAACAGTCATGCAGGAGGGTATGAGAGCGACCCCAGCACACCCATGGTCT
Organism: Siphateles boraxobius; assembly: GCF_051911475.1. Lineage (NCBI taxonomy): Eukaryota > Metazoa > Chordata > Actinopteri > Cypriniformes > Leuciscidae > Siphateles > Siphateles boraxobius. The sequence goes on along the minus strand of NW_027509192.1, from coordinate 7,442,273 downwards.
ACAGCTGCAGCACGCAGTACCGCATCCACACCCACGGTGTCTTCAGAGGCCTTCAGGTCAGTATCTCTAACTCACGGCACACTTGAGTTCACTCCCAGGACACACTAAGATTCTTTGTGCTCTTGGGATGTGCTCACTTTGGGCCAAGGTCAGGCCACGGCGTACAAAGACACACAGGGACTTGCATACTCAACCCTTAATCAAAAGGTTGATTATACAACTTGCTAAAATGAATAATTTAAAAAGAAAAAGAAAAGATTTAGAAGTGTGATACAGTGCCTTAAATAACTAATAATAAAAAAGAGACAAATGTAATTTAAAAAGAAGGTGCTGAAGAGAACCGTCTTACGCAATGAGAAGGCTATGCGAGAGGAAGCAGGCCTCTGCCAGAATAGCTGAGAGATTTGAAAGGCATTTCAGGATGAAAAGCGAAGAGGAATCACTTAAAAAAAGTCCATTAGCCGTAAAGCTGCAGTTTCCAGTTGCCTGCAGCTCATGCATATAAATCATTAGCTCTTAATTAATGTCTGTCAGCAGCCTTAAAGCAGTAAAAGAAGAGATACTCCAGAGCTGCTCTTGTTCAGAATGGGATTCCTTTCTTCACTTCTCTGTTTACTCTTTCTTTTCTTATTGTATAAATGCGTGAAGGGCAATTGTTCAGCTAGGGGTGGGGGGTGGATAGATAGATAGATAGATAGATAGATAGATAGATAGATAGATAGATAGATAGATAGATAGATAGATAGATAGATAGATAGATAGATAGATAGATAGATAGATAGATAGATAGATAGATAGATAGATAGATAGATAGATAGATAAATAGATAGAAGAATGACACAGGTATGGATGGAAGAATAGACAGACACAGACAGATAGATAGCTAGATAGATAGCTAGATAGATAGATAGATAGATAGATAGATAGATAGATAGATAGATAGAAGTGACAGATAGATAGATAGATAGATAGATAGATAGATAGATAGATAGATAGATAGATAGATAGATAGATAGAAAAGTGACAGATAGATAGATAGATAATGTATGCGAATGTATACAATACATTAGTTAAAACTGAACATTTAGAACAGCTAATCTGAACTAAACCTTCACATACAAATCAGCCGTAGCATGCTAGCCCGCTGGGGTGTATTGCCTAGCCTGCTGTGGTATCATCCCCGTGGGGTCAATATATAAGTCTGGCAATACAGCAGTAGAACATTTTTAGTAATTTACTTATCAATAACACTTAACACTCATTCATAACCATGCCAGCGTGCGGAAACGCCATTATGCTAAGCACTAGTTAATTAAGAGCAGATGGGCTTTAGCAGTGGGCAAATGAGGGAAACGGGAGGAACAGGGGGAGTGAAGCAGTGAAATAAGGTCTGCCTAACGTCCGTGACTAACCGTTCACAGTTAGAGCTCATATCAGTAGCATGGGTAAATCTGAATAATCATTTCACAGCTAATTCTGCAGTAATGAACCGATTGGGCATGCTAATCATTAGCGGTTTTCTGCATGGGCAGTGGGTTTGGATGTCTTGTTTGGTGCGCCTAGCGTTCGCTGTAGCACGAACTGAATGTTGTCGACTTTCTCACAGGATGTGCGGAGAGTACCGGGCATTACACCCGCCATCGTGCGTTCATCTGAGACCAATGAAAAAAGGCCGTTCATGTGCGCCTACCCGGGCTGTAACAAAAGATACTTTAAACTTTCTCACTTACAGATGCACAGTCGTAAACACACAGGTAAGACAACCCACAAATGTCATTAAATAGGCCTACTATTAGCTCAAATGCTAAAGTTATCATTAACATGTTTGGTTGTATTAAACTCATAGGGGAGAAACCCTATCAGTGTGACTTCACAGACTGTGGTCGCAGGTTCTCCAGATCAGACCAGCTAAAACGACACCAGAGAAGACACACAGGTTTGCGCCACTGTCCCTTATTATTTCTGTCTTCCTGTTTTCCCTCTAGTATTTCCTTGTAGCAAATGAAACAATTCGGTAAGGGACACAAACGATTAGAGCTTCAGATCTAAGCCCTCTTGTGAAAAAGAAGTAGTTTACCATTCTTTTTACATGAGTACTTGTTACGTAGATTTGTTGATTTTTGGATTTCCCACAATCCCTAAACTTGCATGCTGAATTTGGTACCGCATACTAGCATACTCTTACTAGTTTTGCCATAGCAAGATATGGTAAAAATTAGAGTATACTAGCATGCAAATTCACCACTGGAAACTCTGCCATGCAAGTAGAATCATGCGAATGATGCTAATTCCTCATATCTTTTACAAAAAGGTGTGATAACACAGTCTGCAGTTGTCGACTTAAGGTCGGCTAAATGTTTACATTTTCACTCGCGTTCCAAGTGTGTGAAAACATTACAGTTTAATGAGTTAACATTTAGCATAAGTGTTTGCTGATGTATTGCTATCTGGCCGGACTCTCTTTGGACACTGATCTCACATATTTAATGAAAGGCGATTTTTTCTCTCTGACACATTTTGGCATGGTCTCTCTACCGTAGCCTGTACCCGTTCTCTCCTTGTGTGTGTGAGTGTGACCACACTTGTATGTTCCTGTGTGTGTGTAGGCGTTAAGCCATTCCAGTGCGAAACCTGTCAGAGAAAGTTCTCACGGTCAGACCACCTTAAGACCCACACCCGGACACATACAGGTAAAACAAGTGCGTAAACCTTTTCATTTTTTCATGATTTGCTCCTCTCTTTCCACTCTTTGGATAGTTGAACTTTCAGAGGTCACCTTTATTTAGCATTATGTTATCAGTTTGTATTCAAAAGTGAATGCTAAAAAAATCAGTTGATTTAACTGAATTGCAGTGGTTCTCAACCACGGATAGACTACGGAGAGCCTAAAGGGACATGGTGGTGAAAGAAATATGGGATGGGAGGAAAAACATTTTTTTTCAATGCTTTTGCATTTTCTCGTAAAAGCTTTGAATTCCCCCGAGAAACCTCTGAGAAACTTTGCATTCACTCGCAAAGAACTCAAAACGTTTGCGAGCGAACGCAAAGTTGCTTGGATGAGCTCAAACAATTTTCAAGTAAACGCAAAGTTTGCAAGAGTATGTAAAAGCATTGAAATATCATTTTTCCTCCCATCTCATTTTTTTTTTACATCACTCTGTCCCATTAGGGGCTCCATAGATAGACTGATATCAGTTTGACTGATTTTTTTTTAACCAAAACATTTATTACCAGTACTTTTTTTTAACTTAAAATGTTACCACTTCTTTAATATTGAGTAACTTTTCCTCTTCTAGAGAAAAAAAAATCAACTATAGTATTCATAAGTAAAGTGAGTTACTTAATGTAATAATAATAATAATTACTCAACTTTTTTAAATAGTCAGATGTAAATTCAAAAATTTGAACCGTCTATGCATTTAATAAAGATGAAAAAGATGAAAATAAATTTGTGACAATTGAGATCATAAAATAAAATTGGCATACATATAATGGATACATATACCGGTAATACATAAAAGAAACAAAAAATATATATTGAAATATATCATCTATACGATCTTGAAACTGATTTTTCAATCGTGAATCATTTGTTATAAGCATAAATTTAGAACTGAATTAATGGAGAGGTTGTGTGGTGTCGTTCCTGGCAAAAGTTTTTTTTAAAAGTCCTAAAAATAAGACTGAAATGTATTATCATAAATAGCACAGGCCCAACAATATACAGAAGTATTACTATAACTAAAGGCTTTGTAGGAGAATGCAGATTTCTGAATATATTGAATTTTATTGAATTTCAATATTTTGGACAAGTGGCTGATGAATTTCTACCAATTTTCAACCAACAAACAAACAAACAAACAAATAATTAGTGCTTTCTCCTTTTAATAAGTAAATAAATTATTTAAATATTTTATTTATTTTGTTTTTATTATGATTTTTTATCCAATACACAATTATATGCTTAGTTGCATTTTATTGGTTGCATTAAGCAAAATTTATGACTTTTTTTTTAATTCATATAAAATGTATATAACTTTTATTTTTTGAGAAATATAGAAATATAACACACCAGTGTTATTAGGTGACCTCAATATTATTTAATAATGCTGCTATTCCTTACTGCTCTCTACTTTTACCTTTGATTCCATCCTAATTTTTGTATCTTTTTCTCTCTCTCTCAGGTGAGAAACCCTTCAACTGCAGATGGCCAAACTGTCAGAAGAAGTTTGCCAGGTCTGATGAGCTTGTCCGGCACCACAATATGCACCAGAGGAATCTGACGAAGCTGCAGCTGGCCATCTGAGCCGCGTCCCATTGGCAGTGGCTCCTCCTGGGTGCTGGTGTGGCCCCGTCCCAAAGCATAAACTGCAGCTTGTTTAAGGAAAAGCAAAAGTCTTGTTTTCCTTTATAATAGTTCAGGTGATTGAGTTGCAAGACCCTTAAGGCAACAGTACTCTTTATCTGCATGTGCAGCGCCCCCTAGAGGCAGCTCGCAACGGGCCCTTATAAAACACTACAGTGGGGTCAATTTACAAGTACCAGTTTCCAGTGAGGAAACCTTACGTCTTTTAATAAGATTTTGAGATTTGGGATGTGAAATATCATGTATCTAACAATGAATTAAGTAGTGTTTAGACTAATTTATTATGTTTGTTGTAAATTAAACTCTTCAAACTATCCGTCCTCAACATGTTGTATCTGGAATTGTAAAACTCTCCACTGAAGAGCTCATCCATGCTGTTTGTAAAAATCCACTCTTTTTGACCTTACCAGTTAATTTATGAGTAGGTCACACTGGTTATGTGACTGAGCGATTGTGGTCAAGTTGTACATATTAGTTTCAATCCTCAGCCAAAACACCAAAAAAAAAAAAAATTCTGTTTATGGGAAATGTGACTCGCATAAATAACGGACAGAAATGTGAAACATATGTGGATGGAAATATTTTTTTTACATTTTTTTTTTAATGAGCTTTATTTGTATGTTTGTCGTATATATCTGTTATCGACTGTCATTGTTTTTTTTTATTTTGTAAAAAAAATTAAACTTTTGGCATTAACTTGAAATGTGAAGCACCGATTCTGCTCTGAATTTGATTTTTTACATTTTATGAAGAGACATCTTAAAATTATGACTTAATTATTTGCTAATAGTATTGTAAAAAATGAATTTGGCTGTATATTTTCTTTAGCAAAGTAAGTGATAGTTCTTCAGATATATAGTAGCCTAAGGGACAACAGGTTCAGTTTTCCATCACAAAGGGCTATAGTAGGCCTAGAATTCAAAAACCCTTGCTATTAGCGACACCGGACTGCAGCCAGCAATTTATTGCTCGTGCTGCTCAAGTAGGTATAGCAGCACTCGTGTTACGTAAAAGAGACTGAATGTTATTCAAGGCCCCGATATAATGACGTCGAAGTTATTTTTTGTTCTTCTCTTAGAAGTAAAAAGAAGTTGGAAATACCTTTGCAGACACTTTTGCAGTCATCTCTCGACACCGTCCACGCTGCTGAGAGCGACGTTTAGATGAAAATATGTGATGCGCCCTTTTCAGTAACAAAATAAACACACAACAAAAATGGCAGTGGTGAGAAAACCAAGAAAGCATCTCATCATAGCAATGTGGATATGTTTGCAGCAGCCCTGCGATTCACCGGCATCATGTCGACAGATGAGGTAACTATTAGACTGCTGATAGTTTGATTATAAGCTAGTATGCCTATTTGAGATTATATAGATCTTTGTATATGAGAGTTTGAATTAATATCTTCTTTTTTGTGTGTGACACACCGACATTAGAGTACAGAATGGCTATTTTGATCGATATTATGCTGAACATTGTAGTAATTTCACGTGTCAACGGAAGAGGGACTCTCGGTAGTGCGCTTAAACGTCACATCCTTTTGATTTTCCCGGCAAAAACGTACCGACTCCTTCACATTAAAATCAGTTTACAGCCAGGCTTCATAGACAACATAGGAAGTCGGGGAGGTCTCGTTTGAAGTTTCCTTATAAGCTGTTAACACATTGCCAATAAAATTGTGATTAGCCTAATACACATTAAAATTCACTCAGATGCTTGCATTTAAACAAAAATTGGAAATAGAACTAACGTTACAATCACATTCCGTTTCATTCAACTAAGGCCTCCCTGCAACCATAGGCTACATAGGCCTACTCTATATTAAAACACACCCATGAAAATGTACAGCTATCTGCTGATATTTTATCTTTATCTGGAGCCCAAGTCGTGGCCGTCTAGCCTTTTCCATCTTAAACAATTTGCGTGGCCCCCAGTGCTGCGTAAATCAGCGAGCCTCTCCACCCTATTACTCATGCCGAAAAGTCCCGCTATATCTCACAGAGACAGCGCTTAATCTCTGTCCTAGATTTGGTCCGAGTGCCCTTTGAAGGCGAGGTGGCTGCTTTGTGTAACTCCGGCACAGTCCACTTCCAATGGACTCTGGGTGCGTTTTTACTCGCCACTTCAAATCAAAAGAATAATTGGTTTTGAAATGGAGATCTTCAAATGGGGGCTGGCGAATGAAACTTTAGCACTGCACCAGCTTGAAATGACCGATGACTAGCAATCTTGTGTTTGATAGTTGTTGACCAGGGGACATAATGGGTTTGGGGTCAAAACAAATGATAGATAAAGCCTGCGATTCTGTTTTTATCTCAGTTTCTCTTTCTCTCTGTATGTGTACTTTCATTTTTCCCCCAGATGACTTAAAAAAAAACTCCTGCTAATCAGCGGCCTGTTTTTTGGCTCTGATACCACAAGATGAAAGAAACTCACACTCTCACTGAACTCTCTTGTCTGTGATCCTTCCAAACGCAGATAAAAGTTTGACTCCATGTCTTTAGTCTTGAAGTTTTAGGGGCATCTCAGGCCCATCAAAACTCTCAAAAGGAGCGTTAGTTTGATGTAGACATGCAGCGGTTGAAGAATGTCTCCAAAATAAGGCGCGTGTTGATGCGCGACAGTCTTTTTCAATTTTATCTCCATCTTTCTCTAAGCGAGTATTCAAAAAGCCTTCTTGGAAAGCTTAAAGTGATTCCATCCATCCAGTGCCTTTTTCCCATAGAAGACAACCTTTTGTGATTTTCCAAAATAAACAAAAGCTCCTTCGCATTTAATATCGAGTAAGTGAGGTTTTAGGCTCAATATTCTATTGTGTATGTTAGATTAAGCTTCCATGTGATTTAAAGTAAGGCCTATGTTATATATTTTATTACATATTTCAAATAAATTCTGTTCTTTTGAACTTTCTATTCATCAAAGAATCCTGAAAAAAAGAGTGACAAAGGTTGACATTGGGCATGCTGAATCTCGTAAATCACAATTCAGTTCAATTCTCAACACTTTAACATTATTATACATTATTCACAAAAAAATACCAATCGATTAGAAACTACAAAAAGTGACGAGTTCAGGAGGAAAGAACGAGAGAAGGTCTACATCTGATTCTTGATAACACCTGGAGCTGCACCCTTCACCAGCTGGCCGTGCAGGACACCTTCATGACCCGAGCGGTGGTCGATCAGAGAGCCCGTTCATTCACAGGACAAGATAAGGAGAGAGGGAGTGATAAATTATTGGATAGACTCAGAGGTAAGATGAGCGAGGTGGATCCCTGACCCTCTGCCTCACATGTGCTTGTTTATCAGGGGGTCGGCGGCCATTATGGGATTAGATGTGGCTTGACGGTGAGGATGTGAGGGCTTTACCGTGGTGTAATTCTGACTATAGTTTGTCATTTAGGATGAACATCACCAGTCTCTGTCTTTCTTCATTGTTTTAAGTCATCCTCTCTCCTTTTGCTCTTTCTGATGATGTTTCTAGAGCTATAAGTCCCTGCCGTATTAGTAGAGGCACAGCACAATAAATATTTTATGAAAAGCATTCTGAAGAATAACCACGAGATAAAACAACTACTCTAATGAAAACATGTTTATCAGGCATTAGGAAAGGTCACAACGTGATTTTGATTAAAGTATGGTTTCCATGAAAAGCATTCTAAAATAGCTCAGACTCTAAAATCGAATTGGATGGGTTACATTTTGACGTCATAGTAAAACAGCCTATAAAAATAGGTTATTTTTTCTATTCTTTTTAACTTTAACTAAAAACGTATTTGAAATATGTTTTAAAAAATGAAGCCAAAATCACCCAAACTTGTGACCTATGGAATTATATCATTATTACTGGAATGTCTTGAAACATTTATATATTATCATTATAACTTTTTTTGCGCTCTATATTCATACCTATGACCACACATCGATTCAATTCTATTTTTAAATTCATTTGGCAAATATAAACAGCCTACAGTTAGGCTTGTGAACTATTCGCTAAATAACTTGCTGGAATATTATTAATAAATGTGATTATTTAGTGAACATTTGTGTCGTTTATCGTAGTACTGTTTCTAAAACCAATAAGCCACTTTGTTACAGTACTGTAAGAACCAAGATTCAATGTTATTTTAGTATTACTTATGCTATTATAGTATTCATTCATTTCCTAAATTCGCTTACAATTTTTGTATTCACTATTTTCAATTTTAATTTTTTAGTCATTTTGTTAGGTTCTTTTGTTATTAAAATTATTATTATTATTTTTAATATTTCTATTTAGCTTTATTTTTACAAAAGCATTACTTTATTATCAGTTTCCTTCCCCCAACAACTAGTGCATGCTCCAGTAAACCAAAAAAGTGTATCCAAAAGTCAGAGATAACATCCAGAGTTCACAGAAGCAGTATGTGGAAGTGTGTGTGTGTGTGTGTGTGTGTATTAAAAGCCGCAGCTGATCCAGGCCTCTGGGGTGATGTTGTAATGCTGGTGGCTGATATTCTGGATGTTGAGATCCTGGTACGGCTCTCTAGAGACTGCATTCCATCAGTCACGGTGCAGATTTTCTCCTTCACCTTTCTCTCGCTCTCACACACAGAGGCACACTCTTTTTCTTTGTTGTGCAATAGCTCTCCAGTATCCTGGCACTGTCATCAGTCATACCTCTGCATTTCCTCAAGGCCTGTACAGTAATGAGAGTGAGATACGCTCCTTCCTGGACTTTCTGTGTGGGAGTGTGTGTTCAAGGCTGAATTTTCACCAATTATAGATTCACATTCATTCCTTTATTTAAAATGGTGTGAATCCCAATCTTGTATTCAGAATGATCAACCTCTTATTTAATACTTAACTAAAATGACGAACCCAAATCGTGTCCAAAATGGTTCCGCTGTTAAATAGGAGAAGCAGTGATGCGACACATAGCTGATATATTTGCTTGAAAGTTTGCAATGTTAAGCTCGGGCTCAGACTCTGTAAACGCACCAGACCATAAACTCGGTGGGCCAAATGTTCAAGAAGCCTGTTTAGGAAAGAAAAGACTACGCAGCTCCCGTTTCATGCTGACTTTAAACTCACCGCACATTTAATTATTTGTATTCATTATTTTTCCTAACCAGAGACCCATTTTCGCAACCCATCAGTTGAGAACCACTGCTTTAAAGTGGCGAGAAACTAAAACAGTTACCAAAACCTATAATGTAACCTCTGACCTTTGTTAATCCAACATATATTATGAACTTAGTTCCAGTTTACTGAGGTTTTCTCCTAACTTTTACAGCCACTAAAACGGATTGACATAAGAAAGCAAACACAACCCGCATGACGAACAGTGTGGCAGGAGTCTGTTCTTCAGCTGCAGCCCTAGAGGCCAAGAGGTTGCTCTCCTCACTCTCTAACTGACACTTATCTCTGGAGAAAACAGAGGACAGGTTGTTCAGTGAAACCATCTACTGTCCACACGTGTAACTGCTCTTCAAACACCACTATAATTCACTCAAGGATGTAGAAGTGGACAATGAAGGAACCAGCCTTGATTTAGACCCCTCTTAAAATTCTGTGTTTTAGGAGATGGGAAGTTTCAGCACGAGTGGCTGGTGTTTCTCAATGCCAGATCGGCATGTGTTAAATGAAGTAGTCATTGAAGAGGAATCTTCAAATTGGCATACAGCTCTGGACGATTCACCAGTTTAGAGAAACTTGAGATGAAACTCAAAACTGTTATTGCTCGATATGTTTGTCCATGTGGAATATCCCTTTTGACAAGGTATTATAACTAATTATAATATATTAATGTCCCACATTGCACAGAAAAACATGATGAATCATCTATCTTAATCTAATACTAAACTTCACCATCTTTTTGTCTTCTGTAACTCGAAAGCCCCATCAGTGTCATCATCATCATAAAATAAAATGGCCATTATTTCAATGATTAACTTTGTAATACTGAAAAATGTATAACTTTGTTTATAAAAAAACAATAAAATGATTAGTATTATTGAAAAAAATCTGTCTAATTCTTAAATAATAATAATAATAATAATAAAAATTGTATTAATCAATTATAATATAATATAATGTATAATATTAATAATAATAACAAACAAAATTGAGTGTTATTCTTAAATAATAATAAAATTGCATTAATCATATAATTTAAATATAATGATAATAATCATTATTATTATTTATTAACACCCAATTTTGTTTTTAATTAAAGTAATAATAATAATTAAATAATTATTATTGTTATTATTATTATTATTATTACAAACTTGGATGATAATAATAATATTTATTATTATTATAAATTGTAATATTAAAATAATAAAAACAACAACAACAACATTGGGTCAGATCAAATAATTTAATGAATATTAAAGTATCTTCTAAACAGTAAAAGGACTAGAAGGAAAGAGGGAAAATGTAATAAGTCACAGATAGTATTTTAAGACAGCAGAGGTAATGAGTAAGAGGTCTGCATGCTTGAAACCTCTCTGAAATACCTCTGGGAACTCAGTGCCCAAAGTAAATAAAGGATATTGAGTTCCTCCAGCACTCCCAGTAGCAGCTAAAGTTCATTATGATCTCCCCTCGTTTGTCATGGCTAATTTGGGAAAGGGAACAATTCTTAGATTAACAGGGTAAACAATGGCCTTATCGAGATGTTGAAACTCGGAAAAGGCATTTCCACAAAGCGATAGCATCTTGCACAAATATGATGATTTGCACTGAAAAAAAGAACTGTAGTTCACAAGGCCATTGGATGAATATCGCTGTGCAGCTGTTATTGATGGACGTTTGTTTGTGTTGCATGGAGACATTTCTGCCCACACTATGCTTTACAGTCATGAATCAAAGGACTAATTAACATTTAGTTTGTTTAAAGTTTCATGTAGCGTTTTGGCTTGTATTACAAATGCTCTCGTGGTTAACCGGTTTTGCTTATTAAGCTGTTCAGGTGGCTGTTATTTGTTGTAAAATAAAAATAAATAATAAAAAGTAATCTGAGAAGAAATAATGAGACTGAATGAGATTACCTGAGATTTAGGGAGAGAAATTATAATTACATATAAATATGTATTTAAATGAAATAATATTTACAATGTATTAAATAATATATAATAAAGTATACATTTATTTATAAATATTACATATGTCCATATACAATTTCTTAATAGTATATAGGCTACATATTTATTTACATATACATACTTTTTTAATAAAATAAAATTACATATGTATGTATGCATGCAACGGAGCAGTAACAATTATATATATATATATATATATATATATATATATATATATATATATATATATATCACACTGTATTTACAAATAAACTACAAAATTTATAAATAAAATGTATAAATATTAAATCATATATATAGGGCCTAATAAATATTAAATATATATATATATATATATATATATATATATATATATATTTAATATTTATTAGGCCCTATATATATGATTTAATATTTATACATTTTATTTATAAATTTTATTAGTTTATATATATACATATATATATATATATAAAATAAATACTAATACAAATAAAAACAAAAATATATAAGTAATAATAAAAAATATAAAATAATATTTATTGGATTATATTGAAATGTTAATTAATGTTAACAAATACACACAGTAGAGCCTATATAGTAAACATATTATTTGTGTGAAATAAAATATAAATATGTATTTATAAATAGCTATATATTTACTGATTTCTATTTTATAGTTGATAAACTGAATATAATAAAGTGACATATGAAAGGAAGGAAATGATGTCACACATGAATATGCCAGTAGTACTTCTTTTCAGAAACCCAATAAAACCCTCCCTGAGCAACTCAAATCTTTTACTTTTGCGTTTCGACTGGACAATAAGTTATCCAAACGAACATGAGGAAAATATAACCTTTTCACATGAGACATGTCAATGATATATTACTTGATGTAGGAAAATAAAACGATACGTATTTTATATGAGCTCAATTCCAGTCATACTACCTCAGTGTGTGGAGTGAAAGGGGGAAGAGCGCCTTCTACTGTCCGTTTACAGTACGACGAGGAGCTGAGAAAGGTGCATTTTATCTTGTTGTGGCAGGTCATTATGAGCTGTCTCTATGGAATGTGACCATAGTTCAGTCTCTCATGCCACAGATTGATGATGTAAGCTGCCAGACCTCAGCATGCTTTAAATGCATCACAGTCGTGCAGAAACACCTGGGTTTAAACAACAGACAATCGTGAATGGAGCAAAACTGTTGGCCTTGGTGCATTTAACCAAGCAAAACAAACATTTTCCTGTAAGTTAGACTGAGTATTATATTGTTATGAAGATTTTATTGTTTTATTTTGTGTCTATGTTGAAAAAGGGGTTGATCAAACAGACAAACCGAGTTTGGAGTCCACGAATGAGGTTTGTTTATTCAGCCTATAGTGAAAGTCAATGAGGATTCAGATGTCATTCATCAGGCCCATTAAAACAAACACACACACTATCACGCCCCCACCTAACACATGTCCTGAGCCCTAGTGACCACAGAGCAAACCTGAAAGGTCAAAGGTCATCTCTTGAGCTATTTATCTGATTTATGGTCTGTCCGAGGAAGCCTTATGGTGAAAGATGAACTCAAAACAAGAACGAGTGTCACAACAAACTGAAGTGTTAATGGCTAGATTTAGTGATGGTGAAGGGAGGAGGGCGGTAGTTAGTTAGGCTCTGATAAATGGACAGATTTTTATTTATTTATTTTGCTTAAGACTGCATGTATAGCAAAATGAATTCAATCAACCAAAAATGTAAATTAAGTTGTTCCAAATCCATTTGATACTTTTAACATTTATTTGTTAAATAATTGCATAATTTAGCATACCAAAGGTTGTCGAGCTAAAAATAAAAATTGATTTGTGGAATAGGAACAAGCTTTTCATAGACCTTGAATTCGGGGTTTTTTAAAATGGGTTCCAGGGAAGGGTTATTATAACTAAAAACTAAAACTATATATATACAAAAGAAAATCTGTTACTTTAAATAAAAGAAATGTTAAGAAACTGAAATAAAATTAATTTTTAAAATTTTAAGTTTATTTCAGCTAGTTGCATTCGGCAACATTACTCATTTACATTTAGTTTAACTTGAAGTACTAAATTAATTAAAATCAATAAATACAAATTAAAAACTATACGCTGTAAAAAAACTTGCTGCCTTAAGTACAATCATCCTGGATGTTTAAGTCATTTCAACTTAAATTACTTTAAACTGATTAAAAAAATTAGTTGAATCTTGTATAACTAAATAGGCTAAATTAAACAACTAAATACACAAAAACAGTGGAAAATGTATTAACTTATTTTGATGAGATAAAGTAATAAAAACATGTGTTGAGCATAACTTATTGATCATATCATTTTTACAGACATTTAAAAAAAAAACACAAAAACAGCAAAATTACTAAAACTTACTTTATTCAAATTAAAGTGAAAACAGAAAATCTAAAAGTAAAATCTAAATTAATTTAAAATATTAACAAAAACTATATTAGTATATCAATGATACTAAAATAAAACTCTACTAAAACATTTTGGTAACACTTTACAATAAGGTTCATTATTTAACATTAGTTAACTACCTTAGTTAACATGAACTATAATGAACAATACTTCTTCAGCATTTATTAATCTTAGTTAATATTAATTTCAACATTTACTAAAACGTTATTACAATCAAAGGTTGTATTTGTTAACATTAGTTAATGCACTGTGAACTAACATGAACAAACAATGAACAGCTTTATTTTTATTAACTAACATTAACAAAGATTAATAAATACTGTAACAAATGTATTGCTCATTGTTAGTCCATGTTGGTTAATACATTAACTTATGTTAACTAATGAACCTTATTGTAAAGTGTTACCAACATTTTTAATTAAGAAAAAACATTAATTATATCACATTTAATGTGTTCCTCTCACAGTCTTTGCACATGGAAAATATATAAATGCCATTTTTAATAAAGGGGTCTCTTGCAAGGAGATAATTTCACTGTCCAAGTGTTTAAAACAAAACATTATTTAACCACATGGGGGCAGTATTAGTCTTTCATATCCGGGATTCGCATCAGCTCTCGTGAATGGTGCAGCAGTCTTCGGTCATAAAATAAGCACGTAGTGAGTGAATGTAGATCAAATATGCATGATGTGTATGGGCTTGCGTGTCAGTTAGTGTGCAGTTCAATAAATAGGTGAATTATTCAGGTGAAAAAAAGTCTTAAATTAAACATGGCCAAGAGAATCGTTTGGCTTGTCCTGCAAAAAAACAACAACAACAACAACAAAAAGAGATGAACATATGTGCTGAAACATATTTGATTTGATTATATGTGGGTATTTTCTAGGGGGTAAAACTAAGATGGATGCTTTTGGCACCATCATGCTACATGATTTAAATCAATTAAAATATATGCAGATTGCACATGTAGGAATAACCCTTGACAAACTGGCTTTAGTGTAGCCTTGTTTAAATAAAGCAGGCCCTGAGGATGCTCCAAATTGGATTACATGTCAGATAACCTTTGTCTTTTGAAATGAGAGAAACGTATCTATAGTGGCAAAATCCATGCCTGGCACGTTAGCAAGTCAAATGAGCCCATGGTGCATATGCTAATGACACTTTTGATTTGCTCATGTCCTGCTCTGCGTATGTAAATGCTCTTGTTTGATAGAGAAATGTGCCATGTACATCTGGGTGAAACTGAGGGGACTAGCGATGTGTTAGAGCTGCCCTAAGGCGTTGGACGGTCTCCCAGTTCAGTGCTTGTAAACAGATTACAGTCGGTCTGTTTTCCACTAACGTCTTCATTATTACACAAAAACAGTTTGGATGATTTCAATGAAATAGATGTGATTTATTTGACTTCTGTTCCTTTTGTTGCTCACAATTAACGTCATTAATGCTGTCATCAACACCATCTTCACTTATGATTATTTATGAATTTTAGTAGTATCAAAAAAAGTACTAGGCTACTACAAAAATTAAGGCCAATAGTCAATCGTTCTAATTGTCACTGTCTTATAATTTAAAAAGGACTACAAAAAAGCTCATGCATGCATATATCCCCCCCCCATGGATTATTTGACACACACACACACACACACACACACACACACACACACACACACACACACACACACACACACACACACACACACACACACACACACACACACACACACACACACACACACACACACACACTACTGTTCTCAAAAGAAACCCATGATGTGATATGAGAGCTCATAATTAAACATTTAAATAATTAAATTATATTTAATATATACACAGACACACACTCAATTTTGGGGATGGTAAGATTTAAGACTTATGCTCAATATAAGGCTCCATATATTCTATCAAAAAATACAGTAAAACCAGTAAAATTGTGAAATTGTATTATATTTAAAATAACTGTTTTCTATTTGAAATAATGTTCAGTTTTTAGTAGTTTTTTTCCTGTGATGGCAAAGCTGAATTTTCAGCATCATTACTCCAGTCCTCAGTGTCACATGATCTTTCAGAAACCATGCTGATTTGCTACTCAAGAAACATTTCTTCAAACATCAAACATTTGGCCTGCTTAATATTTTGAATGAATAATACTTTGATGAATAGAAAGTTCAAAAGAACAGCATTTATTTCACATGATAATAAAATTCTACCGTATACTGAAACTGTACTAAAATAATTATTTATTTGCATAATTTACATAAGAGAATCTTACATGGTCATATGACAAGACAGATTTTAGTGCTCTAAGAATCGCAAAGTTACTGTAATATTTTTCCATTTTTGACCTTTTATCAATAAATAGCAGTGTCTGCCAAATGGACCACTTCAAATATGTGCCCTTGCTCTTGTTGAGGAACACTTGTCAGAGCTACTCCCTTTGGTCCCAATCATGGAATAACGAACCACAATCGACTTTTGCGTCAACTGGCCTTTGGTCAAAATTGCATTGAGGAAATTCATAGTTAAAAACTGCCTTTTAACCACAGCCTTATTAAATTTTAGGCCACTGACACCCAAGGGAAACTTTGAAAAATTCCATAGCACAATATTGGTTAACCAAAGCATTAGGAAGCCACAGCTAGTATTGATGCAAGAGACTCTCAGGGGGATTTGTATCTGTCCTGAGGGCGCTGTGTGATTAATACATCCGACACTACAAAAACACATGGAGCTTTTCATTTAGAGACCACTCTAGGGCATTGTTAGCCTCTTGTGTATAATTGTCCAATGCCAGTCTGTCCATCATAAAAGACCGAGGAGAGTCGAGAAGGAAAAGAAGAGCAACGAAAAATGTCGACGAATAACACGACAAGAGGGCTGGAGGGAGGGTCTGCGGTGGGTCTCTTTTGAGGTAGAATATTAATTAAATGTATTAAACAAACATGGCAAAGGAACGAGGAGGCTGCGCTCCATCTGCCGTCTGTGGTAGAAGTTGGGGGGGGGGTTTCTCTGAGGAGTCGTCGTGTCCGCCGCTAGTTTAGCTTCAGTGGCACACAGACAGATGGGCTCCCCGTCTCCAGGGAAAGGCCTACAGACCCTCTCCGCCTCAAGCTCTTTTTCTGTGCCCAAAGACTCAAGGAAAGATGAGCACATGGGTCGGAGAGAGAGATGGGAGAAGAACGACAATGGAAAAGACTTAAATCTCTGTTCAGGCAACACTTACACCTGATCCAGCTGTGGACGAGAGTAATGCGTGTGTGTTTGTCTTGTGTATCCTCAGGATTTAAGCGATACTTGAGCCCATTAACTTCACCTCTATGGAGTTTCTGAAGCAGAGCAAAGAAGAGCCAGGAAAACAGGAGTTTAAACCTAGATATTTAAGCACAATCACATTTTTAAAAAAAAAAACAAATAAAAAAAGAAACACTGCACTTATTTGCACAAAACACTTATTTGCAGTTTATTAATTTCTCACAAAATTAAGCTAAACTGGCCTTTGAAACTAACAGAAAAAAAGAGGTTGTATAAAACTACTTAACCCTATAAAAATAAAAGTTAATTCAAAATATTAATAAATAATAGTATAACCAGCAATACTAAATTAACAGAGAAATTCACATGACCAAAAGAGCTGTTTTTTTCCGAATAACAGTACGCGGGTAATCAAACTGTAAGTTCGATGCCCTTTTGCTTTATACAACAGTTCAATAAACAATGTTAATATTGAGAAATGCACATTTTAGGCACACTGTTGGTAGTTAATTTTAATGTCGTGAAATTCTGTTGTGCATCTGGAAGTAACGCACAGTAGTGGTGTTCCTGAACTAATCAGTTTTTCTGAATGAATTAGTTAAGTAAATGATTCAATGACTCACTCATAAAGATTGGATTAGTCCTGAAATAATCAGTGTTATTGCCTGTAAAGACAGAATGAACCAGCATTTTGAATGCATCAATAGATCAATGTGTCTCTCAATAAGGCGTAACAATGTAACATGCAGAAAGAGAACTGAAATCCCTGCAGAGGTGGAAAGTAACGAATTACATTTACTCCCGTTACGTAATTGAGTTGTTTTTTTGTGTACTTCTACTTTTTTAAGAAGTTTTTAAAATCTGTAATTTTACTTAAGTACGTTTTGTTTGAAGTATTGTACATCGCTACATTTGAAATCATATCTGTAAAAAATAATAATACAAGGGAGGAAAAAAAATCACACTCCGGAAACTACTGCATTGATTGAAGGGCGGGAGAACAAACACGCAAAAAAGGTGACGCAGACACAGCTGAAGCTGAAAGCGAAGCGCCCTCGAATTTTTATGAAGCGAATTATGGCCAGTATGGAAATACTTTGGATGTAGAAAAAAGTGCGGTTGTCCTCGAGGATAGATATCCAATTTGCAAAAAATGTGGACACAAAGTGGCTGCAAAAGGAGGATACACAGGACACCATCCCTCCTGCAGATAAAGGTATGTCCCTATTATAACGTAAGGCCGAATGATTTACGTGATGCAGAGGGAATCCCGGAATCCAGTCATGGAAATGGAATTTACATAAAGCAGAAGATGTCACGTAAAAACACGCAAAATGATGGATGGATGAATACATGGAAAGTAGAACTGTGCAATAAATCCAATCGCGACATGGTCTGTGAATATTTAAGCGCAAAAATGCTGCTATGTAAATATGTAACCTGCTTGTTCTGCGTTTCTGTGAATCGGTGTGAATGAGCTGCTCCACTTTGTCTAGCCTACTACATACTCAAGTACGCGTGGTGTTTTCAGCGTCTCACAAACAATTTGAATACATGATGAATACATGAACATTTCCAGAGCTGCTCTGAGAGAACGCCTAATGAGCATTTTCATCATTTTATTTGAGAAAAACCATTGTCAAATAGGCTTACACTTTGAAACAGGTCTTCACTACAACCCGTCAAAATAAAAGTTTGGTTTAACTTAGAGATGCACCGATTACAATTTTCTAAGCCGATTCCGATTTCCGATTTTTCATGAGTTTGACCTGCCGATACCGATTTTAGTCGATTCCGATTTCATTTTTTCTAACCACTTTACAGCAAACACAAATATTTAATTTCTATCTTTTCTTTAATAGAACATTTTACATACAACATAGAACATTTTTTGAACAAATAAAATAAAATAAAACTTTATAAATTATTACTCCTGGTGTGGGAAATTCACACATTCCTAAATGCAGAGTTATGGTATGGAAGAACCATTTTCATTTCCATATATTCAACTAAAAAAAAAGTGATATATTTACTTATTTACGAAACTAAACTTCTGTATGAAAACAGGTAATGGCAATAAAATAATATATAAATAGCAAATAAAAATAAAATAAATATAGCCTTGCAGTATAAAGATGTTTCTCAAAACACACACACACACACACACACACACACAGACACACAGACACACACACACAGCCTATTGCAATCACTTGTACATCAATGGCAAGTTTTATTTCGCAAACAGTTCTTCTCTCATCTGCCACATGTCCAGCCAGGCTAAACAATCACTTTAATTGAGCCGAGCAGCGACGCTCCTGCTCGACGCTCGTGCGCTGCTCCTGCTCTCGGTGTGAATGCACTCATTGATAAACATGCACGCCGGGGAAAAAAAAACCCTGCGCTGCTCACGCTTGCGGTGTGAAACGGCCATAATTCACGAGGTTTCCTACATGTGCCTTCTGTGTGCACGTGTGATGCTGATTTTGCGCTATGTTAATCATGCGGCGCCCGAGTGCATTTGACCGGCAAAAAAAATCCGGCATAGCCTATGTCAGACTGACCGGCCGCCGATCATGGCCAATCACGTGAAAATCGGCCGATTCCGATCACCAGCCGATCAATGGTGCATCTCTAGTTTAAACTAGGAGAAATTATGACAGAAATATATTACTATTGTAGGCATACAATAGAATGTATAATAATAATAATTATTCAAAATATATATATCAAAATAATAATAATAACAACAACACTAATAATACAATTTATTTAAACATTAATTAAGGCATATATTTTTTGTCCATGGTTTAATTTAGTAAATCTGTTTTTTGCAGCTCTTCCCCAAAAAATAAAAGGACACGTTTAAATTTTCATTTGATTGCCACCGTTTTTGATAATATATTTGGAGTAAATCATAAAAAGAAACATTCATTTTATGAATAAAATACATTTCATAGGACTATATTATTCTTAAAAAATTAAATAAATTATTAATGTTAAAAATGAGTTGTTAATCAAATTCATTAACAATTATTGAATTTAATTGATGAGCCATGTTCTATTGAAATTTTAATAAACAAAACAAACAAATGGTTTTGAGTTTGTTATGATAAAAGCATTTGTTCAACCCCAAAAAAACCTGTTTTCTTTAATTTAACTGTCATTTTAACTGATGATAATAATAATAACAACCATAATTTAATGATACCATTTATTTAATAATTGATTAATACTGTAAACCGTGATATTTTCTGAGACGTTATCATACTGTAAAAATCTCATACCATTACAACCCTACACGGGAGAGTCCCCCCACCCCACCCACTGTTCACCCAGCCCCCACTGTTATAAAAGTATCTCAGTAACTTTTACTTGAGTACATTTTAAATGAGCTACTTTTTACTTTTACTCGAGTAGATTTTTAGACCGGTAATTTTACTTGTACTTAAGTAAAATTTCATTGAAGTAGTAGTACTTTTACTTGAGTAGAATATTTTATTACTCTTTCCACCTCTGAATCCCTGTCACTATTGCCTACTACACAGACTGACAGTGTGTCTGGAATACACAAACACAGCAATATCAGATTTGAGGACAGAAAATAACTGTTGTATGCATTTTAAAGAAGTATTTTTTTTAAGCAAATCATTTTACAAAATAGTTTGTTAGGCTCTTCACACTTCCATTTACCAGCTAGGAAAAATGAAATTAACTCTGAGAAAAGGTTTACAGATGCCACTTGGTTTTATTTTTTATATGCAACATATATGTGACATTTAGACAATTTTAAGTGTGGCTTTAGTCTCCAAAAGTGTATAAATACTTTTTGGGGCCACTTTTTGTTAAGCTAACAGTTTAGCAACAAAATTGCAGTGCAATTTTCAATTCAAGAAATACTTGAATTGAATCACTCTGCAAAGCTCCAAAGTCAGCGTATCCTTTTGGCCTCTGCCAGTCATCGTAGACATTTATTATACACTTGCTCATTAGCACTGACACCTGATGCCAATCCTTTGTTGAGTCTTTAAAATAAAATAGGTGACTGCAAGATGAATCACGAGTCCTCAACAGGAAACCTGTGATCTATGTTCACTTTCACTGAAAGGTAATTATGCTTCATGTCAGATATAATTTCCCAGGCCTAATTTTCAACCCACAGATGGATCTAATGGGTCCTCATTTGATGTCCTTGTATATCTTCTTGCAGTTTGAATTAGTGTTGTCAAGGGACCAAGGTTGAGGTTTCTTCCTTCTAAATTGGAGAAGGTTAAAACCGGTAGCTTTAGTCAGACTTTGCAAATTTCAGAGTTTTTCATTAAGCACTGTCTTTTTGATGGGTTTCATCCACTTCCTGCCAGTAAAAATGTCAGTGGTTAAAAGCTTAGTGTGCATTAGTTTAAGCCTTAAAATCAAAAAACGAGATCTTCATTGAAAAGTACTACCGAATAAAGCACACTAGCAAAAGCTGAACCCAAACAATTGGCATGTAATTGCTTATCAGACATGGGAATTTAGCAAACTCAATTTTCTCACTCAGCCAATCTTCCTTATGTGCTCTAATACAGTGTCTTGTAGCTTTTCATGTCACTGCTAGCAGAGAACGCCAGAGTCGTGTCAAAATGACACTGAGACGTCGTTAGTTTCATTTAAAATTACACCGAACAAAAGCAAGCATTTAGCTAGGTTATCACCTTCCTGTGTCACTTCACATAATGCCAAACGTCATTCAAATCACAGCAATTTCTGCTCACCCATTCATACATACACGGAGCACAGCTAATGCTAGCATTGTGTAGATTATAGAGACTCAAACACAAACACATACACCGCTGTCTCCGATTATTGCAATCCACATTCCAGCCCTAATGGCATGTGAGGAAAATGAGTGTGACACGCGGCTACATATAATGATGCGTAGATGAGATGGAGACCACATCTTGATAGACAGGACATAGAATGGAAGGGAAAATGAAGTCCCTCTAGCTAAGCCAACACGCGTTTTGCTCCCTGATTACCTTTGTCCATTTCAAAACCAAAAAATAGGAGAACAAATTGGCAGATGTGAGAAAACATTAGACGTCTTGGCTTATTAGAGGGCTTTGACCTCAAAAAACAAGTCAAAATTCACGGAAGCGGAGGATCTGTGCCCAATTCCATGCCCCCTATTATCACATGTACAGAAATCCATGTTTTCGTCTTTCTATCTAAAGCTAATGGATGCATTGGACTTCTGAGCTAAGAAGTTGCAAAACCATTTCACTAACCTTAAATGTACAAATGCGCATGTGCAAAAATATTGTATGACGAGCGCTAACATTTTGATATATAACCATTCAAAAGTTTGGAAATTGACACTTTTATTTAACCAGGTTGTGTGAAATGGATCAAAAATTATGTTGACCAAATCAAGTTAAAGCATTAAACTGATTAAAAAAAACATTGCTGTTAAAAAAACCTCTTATTTTGTAAACTATAGAGCTCAACCAGTGAAGTCCAATTCTTAAATGAATGATTCTGATGAGCTGGTTCATTTTAGTTAATCATAAAACAGACAGCGTGAACAGTGAAGTTTAATTATACAGTAGTCTCAGACGTCACTGTATATTCACATATATGTGAATCTCCCAGTTTGCTTGATCAAAGAATGAATTCAATCACTACGTCAGTGCACATCAAAAGCATTTTTGAGTTCTCGTTTACCATGATGTCACAACCTCCTCCATCTCTGTGTTTTTTTTCCAAGCAGGTGAATTGGTTTCAGAAACTACTGAGGCAGAAAGGTAATCCCATATAGTTGTTAATTTACTGTAATTCAGGACGATTGCACATTTCCTTTTCATTATGCTCGTGGATAACGAACACTTCTTTCCAGTGCTGAATAATTTATAATTCTTATTTGTTGGCTGCGTCGAAGGAGTAACAATGTCAGGGCTGCTGGGGACATGATGGTAATCGGTCAGGCCTATCGGCTCACCAGCGCTCAGTGTAAATCAACACCACAGAGGAAAATATGTGGTAATGAGGGCCATTTCTCTTTCCAAATAGGAGCAAAGGCCTTATTAGGCCTAATTTTCAAGGATGTACATAAAACACGGCAGGGTGTCACTCTGCTGAGGTGAGATCTCAGGTTCAATGGGAAGCTCTCATTTTGGTTGGGGATGGAGGAGCTCACTTGAGACATGATATTAGCTGGATAAGGAAACGGTTTAATGAAGGGCAGAGGTCAATAAAATCTGCCAACCTACTCCATTACCCCAATTACTGACACATCCTCTGTGGCCGCTCTTGGCCGAGGATGCTTATTAAGCCACTGTTTGCCGGAGATTAGATAAAGTAGCTGTCAGTCATGTGAGCGGACATCCTTTTGGCCTCGGAAAGAACCCCCTGAAGATGAAAGACAAAGCACTGACAGCCCCTTTGATATGACTGCGTGTGATCGTATAATTGGAGCACCACAGAGATACTCGAGGACTGAGTGACAGCAATTAATAAAGCTCAGAGCGTATGGAGGGATTTTGCAGAACACAAGGCCGAGTTGGATTTGAGAAAGGTAAATATCTGTCCCCCTTTTATTTGTGATAAATAACCTACTTATTGCAACTTAATTGGTTCTAACTCCACGCGTCTCTAACCCTTTAAACCTTGGTAAAGTAAGGTTTGACACCTGAGCTTTTGAAAGCTAATTAGCGGTTTGGCTTATGAAATTCCAGTGTAAGGTTAGCAACATTAATGGATGGATGGATAGATAGATTAAAGAAAGATAGATATATAGATAGATAGATGGAAGATGGATATAGACAGATAGATGGAAGATGGATGGAAGAAAGATAGATAGATAGATAGATAGAAAGATAGATAGATAGATAGATAGATAGATAGATAGATGGTGGATGGCTGGAAGATGGATAGGTGGATGGATGGAAGATGGTTAGACGGATGTAAGATAGATGGATGGATAGACGGATGAAAGATAGATGGATGGATAGACGGATGAAAGATAGATGGATGGATAGATAGATAGACAGATAGATTGATTGACAAGAGGAATAAATCTATCTCTATCTGTCTATCTATCTACCTACCTACCTACCTACCTACCTATCTATCTCTATCGGTCTATCAAATGCTTGCTATTTTTCTCATCTTCCTTCATCACGAGACAAACAACATCATTGCCGGCCCGGCCTCCTCATTCTCCACCTGGAACCAGATGCCCCCTTTGGCACTTCTCTCATGCTCCCTGTGCCCGACGAGTGCCAGCATGTGAAATCTCAGGTGACAGTCACCTGGAAGCCTCTCAGCCTCACAACAGCTGTAGGGCCTTGATTGCCTCGCTCGCCCATGTCAGCCCTGAGCCGGCCCACTGGCTCTCTCACATCAATCGGCTGTCAATTCCTCTCAGCCTTAATCAGAAGGCACTCGAGCAGCAAGAACGAGAGGCGGGATAGGGGCACACAGGGGAAAAGGCTGGGAGGAGGGGGACGAGCCGAAGAGAAAGTAGCGGCCGCACTGGCACGAAGGAGAAACGACGGAGGAGAGGTGCGGGGAGGGGCGGTGGTCGCTTGCCAATGGTTCAAATTAATTGCTACATAAGGAAAAATGGGGAGATAATTATTTGTGCTTTCCTGTCAGAGCTGGAGGGGAGATGACCTCATTAACTTGCAGCTTGTACACAATTCAATTACCGAGATATGGAAAATGCATTTTTGATTACTTTGGTGGCTGGGGCTCCATTCATCTCCATTTCTGTCCTCTATGGGTGCCATGAGAAAGTGTGTGCATGTGTGTGACTGAGAGACAGAGGGGTTGCGCGCCTACTGACACTCATGTCTAAAGCACTTTGCTTGGGTATATGTTGGGATGCTTTAAGTGGCCTTGCTAGATTAAGGCGCTTCCCCTAATTACATTCATCACTCATTGTAAAGGAGAGGGATAAATGTTGCTTCATGCTTGAACCTGCAGGTCCCGTTTGTTCTTTAACACTCTATGTATGAGGAGACGGGTCATTCATACTATGCAGTACATTTTCACAGGAAGTGACATTATTTAATTTTTTTTGTGGGGAAACTACAGCCCAAACAAAACCATTACAGAAGAAACACTGTGAAAAAAACCATCTTTCTTCACTGACTGTCATTTCAATATATCCAACAACACAAGCATGCATTATCTAAAATTACGGAGTGCAAAAGATACTGCATAACAGGAATGGCCACTGAACGCAGTCTCTCATTATACAGTATATCCTTATCTTGTAATATTTACAAGCTTAGACTCATGTGTCACTTTCTTTATTTAGTCCTATCACATGATCTTGATTAAATGAATCTTTCATGCCCTCTTTCTCCTCTAAAGCTTCATACAGTAGAAGTGATGCTGATAAAGATTCTGTATGTTCAAAAAGTATATCACTGTATGAAAAGACTATATCACTGAATGTATACTTCCAAGAACTTCTGTGAAGGTGCAAGAAAAAATATTGTTTATGTGTGCAGGAAATTTGTATTATAAATAACAAAGAGTTGTTTTGAACTGATTATTGAAATGAGGTTTGAGTTTAGATCAAAAACTGCCACAGGGAGTGTCTCATTTCAGATGTTGAATATCCATTAGATGAGTTTTGCAAACAAGTTTTATAAATCCAGTCACGACTGAACCATTGACATCATTGACAATCCCATTGAGATGGCACAAACAAGATCGACTGGCAAATGTTTATGCAACTGCGATTCATTTTTACAGTAGATTATACTCTCCAGTGACTCTCACAGTGCTCTTCCCGGGCTCACTAGTGTAAATTGTTGGCTGACAGACATCCAGTTTAATCTCCTGATACAAGGCCAGGTAAACCCCATCCTGTCAGCAGTAGATAATGTGTCTTGGGTGTTATTAATGCGGGATTGGATCTAAAAATAACAGCGGCTGTGGCGTTTCCAAAAGGCCACGGTAATCTGCTTCTGCTAGGGGTATGTGAATTTTGTGTTCAGGTAAAACAATGTGACTCTCTCTAGTTTTCCTTCATGCATATCCAAATAAGTATTGTAATTGAAATCTGACTGTCTCATTCTTTTCACAGACTGTTGAGCGCTGTTATCCATTTCTATACATAGATGGGCACCATTGGCTAACAAAGAGGTAATAGGAAACACAGTGAAGCCCATGTATTATTTAAGAATATAGTATTGGGCTGCATATTCTCATTTAAGTTGAATTTATTATCTGAGGTGACTTATAACTAAGAAATATGTGTTGCATCAATGCTAAGCTATGCAGCTATTCGCTAACAAAAACAAATGAGTATGTATGTGAATTTGAGATGGGAACATACAGCATTATATGACACTTTTTTGGGGGTTTGAACTACATATTTGAAAGCAACATACAACTAGAGTAAACACATTTGTGTTATTCAACCTTTGGCTTAAAAGTCTCTGTTTCTCAGTCTCCGACCATACAGTTTCATCCAACAGGAACAGAACTGGGTTCTAGCCCATAGGCAAACACATAAGCGATGCAGTCAAGCAAACTAAAGGCACAGATGTGTCTTTGCTGTAAGCTGCTATGCAGCATTATAATTCACTAGACTGTATCACCACACTAGTCTTTTATTTATACAGACCAGAAGTGTTACATTGTTTCATTGTCTAGATGTTTGGAGTGAGCAGAGACGAGATGAGGCCAGTCTTTGCTCTCCCTTCATGTCCCTCGTCTCGTTTCGGTTTGGAGTTTATGAAATAAACTGGGTAAAATAACATTTTGTAATATTTTCAGTATATTGTGTCTACATAGGGCATACAATCACTGGCCACTTTATTAGGTACAATTGTTCAACTGCTTTTAAATGAATTGTGCAAGTAAATACAAATATCTAATCAGCCAATCATATGGCAACAACTCAATGCATTTAGGCATGTAGACATGGTCAGATTAAGTGCTGAAGTTCAAACTGAGCATCAGAATGGGGAAAGGTGATTTAAGTGACTTTGAACGTAGTATGGTTGTTGGTGCCAGCTGTGCTGGTCTGAGTATTTCAGAAACTGCTGATCTACTGGGATTTTCACGCACAACCGTCTCTAGGGTTTACAGAGAATGGTCTGTAATCCAGTGAACGGGAGTTCTGTGGGCGAAAAATGCCTCGTTGTTATCAAAGGAGAATGGCTAGACTGGTTTGAGCTGATGGAAAGGCAACAGTAACTCAAATATCCACTCGTTCCAACCGAGGTCTGCAGAAGACCATCTCTGAACGCACAACATGTCGAACCTTGAAGCAGATGTGCTATAGCAGCAGAAGACACACCGGTGTCACTCCTGTCAGATAAGAACAGGAAAATGAGGCTATGATTTGCGCAAGCTCTCCAAAATTGGACAATAGAATGTTGAAAAATGTTGCCTGGTCTGATAAGTCTTGATGTCTGCTGCAACATTTAGATGGTAGGATCAGACAACATGAAATCATGGATCCATCCTGCTTTGTATCAACAATTCAGGCTGCTGGTGGTGTAATTGTGTGTTTGATATTTTCTTGGCACACTTTGGGCTCTTTTGTACCAATTGAGCATCGTTTAAACACCACACTTAGCAGGATAACTCGCCATGTCACAAAGATCAAATCAATCTCAAACTGGTTTGTTTGAGACAATGAGTTCACTAAACTCATATGGCCTCCACAGTCACCAGATAGATCCAATAGAGCACCTTTGGTATGTGGTGGAACGGGAGATTCGCATCATGTGCAGACGACAAATCATGTCAATATGGACCAAAATCTCTGAGGAATGTTTCCAGCACCTTGTTGAATCCACAAAGAATCAAGTCAGTTCTAAAAGCAAATTTGGATACAATCCGGTAGCAAGGTATACCTAATAAAGTGGCCGGTGAGTGTGTGTGTGTGTGTGTGAGTGTGCATGTGCATATATATATACATATACATATATATACATATATATATATATATATATATATATATATATATATATATATATATATATATATATATATATATATATTATTCTGCTTACAAAAATTAGTTTAAAACTGCTGTTCAACAAATGTAATAATTTAGAAATACACTACATTAGCCTATATTGTAGGACGCCCTAAACAGACCATAGAGAGGACTTCAAAGAGTGTTTAGAAGGCACTGGTTACGAGAACTTGCTCTAGCATGTATCACTCAAAGGGTACATGTAGGCCAGCCATAGCCGGACATCTGCCACCCCTCTTAGGCCTTGCCGGGAGATATCGGCCTGAATCAGAAAGAGAAAGAAAAAGAGAGAATAAAAGACTGTAATAGGATTACATCTGTTAACATCATGTAGATAAGAGTTTGAGCGAGGGCTGAGCTCAAGGGGACCCCCCTCCCCCAGTCTCATCTCTCCTTCTTCCTCCATCCTTGCCGATGGGTAGCAGACACAGAGAGAGGGGCGGCTGGGGAAGAGAGGGACGAAGCCTTCAGGCAGTGGCCTCATGTGCGGGAAAAAAGCCCGTCTTAGAACAGAGAGAGAGAGAGAGCAGGTCCCCTGAGACTAGTCAGATCCCTGAGCTCATTGTCATGCGGACTTAATGAAAATGTTTGGCTTGCTCTCTTAATTAAAGATCATTTCCATTTCCATTTGGAAATCATGTGATCCATACACTCAAAGAGCTCTCAGAAAATCATCCTTTAATGGCATTAATATTTGATCACTTAATGTCCTGTGTAATTATTCAGCTCTTTCAGTCTGGCTAGTGAACAAACAAGTTTCCGTTTGTGTTGATCTGCAGTTTTAATTTTATGTTTTGGAGTCTTTTAAATGTGTCAAAGAAAGTGATGCAGATCAATTAAGTTATTTAAAAATACATTTAAATCCATTGTACACATTTTTGTATAAATATATTAATACAAATGTATCATATTTTTGTGCAGCTTAAGCTAATAACAAACTTAAATATTTTCACCTTTTTGTACAGGTCAAATGGACAATTTCATGATATTTGTAATGCTAATAAAGATAAATACATTTAAAAACACAATAAGTACAGAATAAGGACACTTACATATTTAATGTAAAGTTAAAAACCTTGACGTTTTTAAAGTCATCATTAAAAAAATTTCTTCATAAAACAAACATTGTCAAACATTACATATATTCCATCTCAAACATCTTTATTTGTTACTTAAAACAAAGAAAGACTCATTTTCATACGGACGTTTGTGCAGCTTTCAAATGGCTTTGTGACATCACAATGCTGATATGCCGAATATTCAAATTAAAATGAGCTCTTCTCGTTTTTGTCTGCTTAAAGCTCATTAAATAATATTGTTAAAGAAAAACAATAGCTGAGCTAATCGTGCTCACTGCATGAGAGAGGAGATTTCCCAAGGGAAAAGGGTATGAATTTTACCAACACGGTAATTCAGTCTGTTAATCAGCTTCTGAAAAGGCCTTGCAAATGGACGGGTGATGTAAAACCATTTGATATCAAATCAAACCCTCACTAGCGTCTCTAAATTGGCTTTCTTCCCTAAAGATGGTAAAAGTTAATTAAGCACTCAACGGGTTTATGGTGTTTAAATTAAAATATATCGCTCTCATTGTGTGGCTATCACGGGAAAAGACGCCTGGGCGTCTAATGGCTGGATGAAAATGCATAATGTAAGACAAAAAGGCTTGTTCTGCATGCCGGTGAGTTCGTGTCCCTCAAATGAGTGCCTGTCATTGCTATTTCTGTTCTATAGGAGGAGTGGAGGGCCAATGAGAGCAACCTTTATTCAAATGATGAGGGAGAAATTAAAGATTCATGCAAGACTTCAGGTCTCTCTGTCACACACGCATTAATGGAGAAGCGCACAAACTCTCTCACACACTACACGGCTATTTATTAGCATATACAAGGGTCGCAAACACCAGAATTTGCCTTAACAAAGTACATTTTAAATCTGATCCAGAACTCCACACTGTAAAAAATCATTGTTGGTTTAACTTTAAAAAGTAAGTTACCTGGTTGCCTGAACATATGAGTTTATTGAAATAAAAAATTTGAGTTTAATACAAAAAAGTAAATTAGTTAAATAAATAGAAACAGTAATATAACCCCTAATGTTAAGAGATCTTTTGTATAGCATACATAGCTCTACGGGTCTGGAAATCATAATAATAATAATTAAAATATTCACTTGCAAAAACAACAACTAAAAAAATTTAAGGCCTGAATGAGAGCGAGCCTCAGCCAGAAGAGAAAAAGCACACTCAAAAAAATTATATGTTGGCTTTAATTAACTTTTTCATTTTAAACAGGTTCCACATAACTGGGTTACGTTAAACAAACATAATTGTTCATGTAACTTCAACATCATGGAATTAGGTCATTTTAAACGACCCAATTAAAGTAGTCTCAAAGTTAATTTTTAAAGGCTTCCTGACATGATTCAGGTATTTTTTATATTCATTCATCCATTAATATTTCATTTATTTTAGTGACACATTATTAAATTTATAGACTATAGCTACTTATTTGCTAGCAGCACATATTAGCATCTTAAATGCTAAGATTCACATGCTTCTTCAACCAAAGCAGTAGAAGATAATTCAATCAGTCCACAAGCAAACAAAATGCGCCACTCTTCTCCACAATGGTAACCCAATGTAAATTAAATGGTTCTAATAATTCCAATGTAAGTGAACATTAAACACAATTACACACCATTAAGTCTTCCCCTTTTCTCAAAAATATAAAATAACACTTAATTTTAACATTTATTCTCTCTTAATTCAACCATATGCAGAGCATGCTGGGAACTAACCAGCACCGCCCGTTTCAGTTAATGCAAGACAAATCATTCATGTAATCCAACACAAACGGATTAAGTAAACTTAAATTTTACATATATTTAAGCAGATTGAACACAATCAAATTAAGTTAGGGCAAAATGGCAGTTGGCGTCGCACTATACTGCCACCCTCTGGATGTAATAATTTTTTACTTAACATAAATGGTTTGTGTTTAGACAACGCGTTAGGATTTTGTACTGTTAAGTTGAGATATAATTACGTGGACCTTAATAGAAAAAAAAACATTTCAAGTCAAAAAACACAATTATTATAAGTAAACTAAATATAAATTTATTATGTAAAGTGCACAACCCTCCTCGTTCATTTTTTTGAGTGAAACGCATTACTTTCCATAGAAAGTAACTAACTAATGTAATATTGTAACACATAACTTTGAAAAGTTACTTTGCCCAACACTGTCTATAACAAATGTAACATATGCGCTCATTTAAAAGCATCCTCTGGACACTTTTCATAAAGCTTTTTTTTAATTATTTTCATGGTTACCATGTATTCACTTTCATTATGAAAAAGAACAGCACGAGCAGTCTGCTAAACTTCTCCAGTTTTGTTCCACTGTAGAAAAGTCATATGGGTTAATTTACTGACAAAAACATCATACATTCAGCATGGTCATTTTAATGAACATATTTATGTGGAACATGAGCACTAAATCCTCACAGATGTAGATGCACTTAAATATTAAATTTCAGTAACACATAAAATAGAGAATTTCAGCAAGTGTTTCACCAAGAGTAAGTTTTAGGTGGAACGAGGTGGCTGATGTGATATGCAAATGCTGCTAAAAAAGCATTAATATAATTCAGCGGTGTGAACGCATTAATATTTTACTCTGCAGGGCCACGAGGGGTGAGAACCACTCTGCCTCGCCACTGTCCGTCATTCACTCGGGGAGGGGAAATGCAAATCAATTAAGATTAAGGTTAATATACGATCAGCTCTACCACATGAAATTTGTGTCTTAATACCCTCTATGCCTCTATTAATATTGTGAATGCCCAACATACAGTCTAAAATGGAATATCTAACACTTTGTTTATGCTGCAAGCAAATGATCTTCACTTCTGGTGTAAATGGGGTGTAATTATGTATATTTTGGATGTTTTGATGATGGTTTATTAAATAAAAACTGTAGCATCAAATATATTTAAAGGGACATTTCACCCAAAAATGTAAACTCTGCCATCATTTACTCACACCATGTTTGTCCAAAATTTCAAATACAAAAAAACAACAACTTTAAAATAAAGCCAAATTGTTAATATTTAATATTGTTAATATTTCAAGACAAACACTTACTGGACTTAAGCAACTTAAGTTTCCTTTATTATTTTTTCTTTTTCTTTCATTTTTTAGAAAAATCTTGTTAAAATGTGAGTATACATAAGGCATAAAAAAATATAAAAAATATATTTTTTTAATAGATTTTTCAGACTATTATTTTATATGTCAGCCTTTACAGAGGTAATACAATTGACTTTCATTGAATGGACAAATTTTCACAGATTTTTAGGTGAACTGTCACTTTAAACTTAAGAATGAAATGTTTTCCAATTTGTAGCGGTCTTACCCTTTGGATTTACTCCAATCCAATTTGTTTAAATTCTTTAATGAATATGTTTTCAATATTATATTTAAAAATAAAAAGAGGTACAGGCTATTTAAATGACAAATAAACCTAAAGTTACAGCCCTTTTGCCCAATTCATCTGAGTCTCCATGCTAGTTTTTGCACAGAACAGCAGTTTTCACCTATTAATGAATTCAAATCTTTGGAATGTGCTTTTAATGTGACCACATGGCGAATCTGCAATTAAAACACCTTAGTTATCAATGTGTGTAAACAGTCTCGCTCATGCCTCCCCAGAAAATGCTTTGTAAGGACTTTCTCTCGCTTTTTTTCCCATTTAGTCAATTGACCTTGACTGTGCCAGCACATTTCTGGCAATATTACACCCTCCACCCCTCTACCTCTCTTTCTCCATCACTCGTTCTCTGATCATCCTCTCTCTGAGCTTTAAAGTCCCATCAACAAAATTATCCCCATATCCTGATTATACCAGAAACTGGCTGATATGGAAGCTGCCACATTCAAATATTAATATTCAAATTAAAATATAATTTATTACATTATCTCGCTTCTCAGACCGACTCTGTAATTTTTATTGGAGGCACATAATTTACATAGACGTTCGCATAAGACCTGTCCACAGCCATTAAATTAGCCTTGCCTGAATAATTAGATACTCATCTTAAACTGAGAGAGCCTATGTAAAAGATAAGCGTATGGTGAACTGTGGAAGACCTCTGCGATTCTCTCTCTCTCTCACACACACACACACACACACACACACACACACACACACACACACACACACACACACACACACACACACACACACACACACACACACACACACACACACACACACACACACATTCCCAGTCACATGTGACAAAGTACATATGCTCGCAGTGGAGATGTGGAAGGAAGTATAGTACCAATTAACACTGCTGGCCTGCTAACCAACACAAATGGATTACACAGAGAAATAACACAGGCCTTAGGCGTCATTAAATGAACATGCACACATCTGATCAACATCGCCAATGGACTGTGCTTAAATATAAATGTACACAAAGCCCAAAGTAGTTTTCAGGAATCTCAGAAAGTCAATGTGACATACATATATGAATAGAAATGTTTTTTGTTTTTGTACTAAATTTCACACTGCTAATTTGTATTTTAACAGTTGGAATTTGCATGTTAATAAGTCTAATTATAATTTATAATTTAATAAATAATAATACATTTTATATAAAGATATATATATATATATATATATATATACCGCTGTATAGTTTTATTTTAATACAAAAAAATATTTTAATTTATTTTTATTTTTATTTTACATAATATTTATGAAATAGTTGCAGTGGAGAAATTCAAGCACTTCAGTCCAGCGCACGTTTGTGAGGCTTGCCGTCATGTTGACCGAGTCCAACTCCATACCGAGAAAAGAGATAGTCTGCACAGGGGAGAGTTTGCTCTTTTCCCAGTTGACCCAAAGCCCCAGATGGCTAAGGTTCTGGAGCACCAGGACCAGTATGGGTTGTAAAACCCTGATCTCATGTAGGCTGTATTGCGTCTATTCTGTAGTTGAGGTCTTGAGTGTGGTGTAACACTTACCTGGCTCCACGGTTACCGCGAGGTAGTGGCTGGAGATGTGTGAGGAGGCGTTGCGTCGTTGAACTGCAAACTCCTGCATGCGGGTGAAAGAAGAGGGGGATAAGAGCAGCAAAGCATAGTGTCGCCCGCCGTCAAACTGCTCCTCTTGTGATCCATAGATTGAGGAAACTGCTCTTTTATTTAAAAATTGGGTACCGCTGACTGTGAGAACAAAAATATATATTTTTTAACAAACAAAATATTCTCCGCCCGGCCAACCTCCGATGGAAGAAGCGATGAGCCCACCGTTTCCTGAAGAGCAGCACCCTCCAACTCTGGGTCACCTGTCTCATGGGTGTTGTTTCGCCGACCACTGAAGGACCGCTTGGAGGACCGCTTGGAGGACGGCTTGGAGGATCGCTTGGAGGACTGCTTGGAGGACCGCTTGGAGGACCGCATGGAGGACCGCTTGGAGGATCGCTTGGAGTACCGCTTGGAGGACTGCTTGGAGGACTGCTTGGGTGACCTTTTGGAAGACCGCTTGAAGGACTGCAAGGAGGACCACATGAAGGACTGCAAGGAGGACCACATGAAAGGACTGCAAGGAGGACCACATGGAGGACCGCATGGAGGACCGCTTGGAGGACTGCTTGGAGGACCACTTGGAGGACTGCTTGGAGGACCGCTTGGAGGACCGCTTGGAGGACCGCTTGGAGGATCGTTTGGAGGACTGCTTGGAGGACCGCATGGAGGATCGCTTGGAGGACCGTTTGGAGGACTGCTTGGAGGACTGCTTGGGTGACCTCTTGGAAGACCGCTTGAAGGACTGCAAGGAGGACCACATGAAGGACTGCATGGAGGACCGCATGGAGGACCGCTTGGAGGATCGCTTGGAGGACTGCTTGGAGGAATGCTTGGAGGACTGCTTGGAGGACTGCTTGGGGGACCTCTTGGAAGACCGCTTGAAGGACTGCAAGGAGGACCACATGGAGGACCGCATGGAGGACTTCTTGGAGCAGCAGCTGAGCCAGGCTGCGTTCCCTTCCTGCTAACAACTTGACATTGCAGCCTGGGTGAAGGCTGCTGCTTTGGCCACACCGGACCAGATATAGATGCCGCAGGGATGCCCTCGGCGACGAGCAGGCAGGGGGACAACCCCAGGCGGGTGGGTGGTGGTAGGATGTTTAATTGCCTCCGTTAGCTTCTGTTCTGTCGAGAACTGCTGGGCAAAAAACCTGACTGCTTCGCCTAAGAGGCTTGCCTGGGAGATGGGGGAGTCAAGAATGCGGATTTTGTTGACTTCCTTCATCTCAGCCAGGTTCAGCCAGAGATGGCGTTCATGGACCACTAGTGTGGACATCGTCTGCCCGAGGGACCCGTGCAGTGACTTTCATGGCCCGGAGGGTGAGGTCCTGCATCAACTCTTGTGCAGTTCTTTGAGTGCTTTGGCCTGGTCTACCTGCTGGAGGGCCATAGTGTGCAGGGAGGAAGCAGCCTGTCCAGCTGCACTGTAAGCCTTGGATGGGAGGCGCGGGTGACCCCATCAGATGGCAGCACTTTGCAGGCATAATCGCACCCAAACTACACGCGCCACCTGTGGGCCCACCATCAAGGTAATGAGAGTGGAGGAGTCAGTGGAGCAGTTTCGGGCAGAAAAAGGATCCTTCCATGACTTTGTGACCTCCTCATGCACCAGGAAGAAAGGAACCAGGGAGGAACACTAGTGCTTAACATGCCCCACGCTGAGAAACCAATCATCCAACTGAGTACGTTCAGGACAAGGTGGAGGGTCCACTTGTTCCCGACGTTTGTGGATGCCCAGGAAAGCATAGCACTCCACTCTGGGTCAGGCTCGAACAATGCTACTCTCCAAGAAGGGGGCAGCACAGCACAGCGCAGCCAAGTCTTCATCTTCAGAGATTTCCAGCCCGCCTTCCGATGCATCGATTGACATCAGGTCCACCGTGGTAACCCTGAATAAGACGCTAGGTCCCCCATGACAAGGAACAGTGGCCTCACCCGGAAGCTCTACAAGCTGCGACGTGAAAGAGGACTGTGAGGGCCGCGGGGACTGACCCGGCGGGAGAGATCCTACTCTTACCCTCAGATCACCCTGTGTATTAACTGAAATAGTCCTCTGCGGGGCAGAGCTCTTCCCACAGCGGTTACAAGACTCATCAATGAACACTAGCTCAGCTTGCTTGCAGCCCAAACACGTGAGGCAGTGATCGTAGCAGTCAGATGGGGCCAGAAAACGACCGCATCCAGAAACACATGGAAGTAATGACATCTTAAAAAAGACGCAACATCACACTCGTTTTTGCTCTTTTAGGGAAATGCTCTTTCAGTGCTGAAGTGCACAGGGTAAAAGGTCGCTGCACAGTTATTGTGCAAATGCTGTTTTTTATAGATAGCGACTACCGCTGATTACGCCATTACACCAGAACTTCTTCCCTCTTGTTCTCAACACGTACAATGATTGACAGAGCGAGTAATCAGATGACTGCTAGGCTCCGAAGTAAAAGCGTAACTGTGTGAGTGTTGCATGCTGCCTGATATACCCAAATGTTACGGGGAGTGGCTTGCGAGGCAATTCTCACTTGTCAATGTGCATTGGCTTGTTTTGTTACGCTCTCAGGCGAGATCCAAATACATCAGTCAAACTTGATTGACTAATGATTGACTAAATTAATTTACATCTGTATACAATTATATTAAAATTTTAATTTTATGAGTGAGTAAAGTTAGGGTTAAACTATTGGCACTAACCTGAACCTGTTTTTACACAATTAACCAACATAATACAGTTGTAATGAAATGTATGTCATTTCTATCTCGGTATGAACATGAGGAGTGTGGGCTTCT
Organism: Siphateles boraxobius; assembly: GCF_051911475.1. Taxonomy (NCBI): domain Eukaryota; kingdom Metazoa; phylum Chordata; class Actinopteri; order Cypriniformes; family Leuciscidae; genus Siphateles; species Siphateles boraxobius. The sequence continues at coordinate 7,405,263 of NW_027509192.1, read as the reverse complement.
CAAAGGGCTGTCTCATCTCTTGCACACTTCTGTCCTGCTGTCGACCAAATTTAGTGCCACTCTGGCTGGGTTCAATTAAGCGTGAGTTTTTAACCTTTCCTCCTCTGAATCGTCCTGCCTAAAAGGTCGGCTCTCTTTGGGCCTCCACATGCCCATCTGAAAGCACTTTGACTATGCATTATTCATAGGACAGAAACTCTTACTGTATATATATATACTGCACTGCATGAAAACACCATTTTGGGTCATTTGGCTTGGTGGCGCTCATGCAGGGACTCATGAGCACCTTTTTGAGGTGTTCCAGTGCTGGTCCTAAAGACTTAACTTGAAGTACTACTAAGAACACTTAGTAGTACTTCTTCTAAAAGTAGTGTAGTCTAGTTTTAAGTGAGGACATACAAATTGATCTCTCTCTCTCTCTCTCTCTCTCTCTCTCTCTCTCTCTCTCTCTCTCTCTATATATATATATATATATATATATATATATATAATAGTGCTGTCAAACGATTAAAATATTTAATCGCGATTAATCGCATTAATGCCATAGTTAACTCGCGATTAATCGCACATTTTTATCTATTCTAAATGTCCCTTGATTTCTATTTGTCTCATTATTTTTTCTAATTTTAATGCTCTTATCAACATGGAAAAGTGGATCAGCAGTAGCCTAAGTTTGTTCTTAGCTGTGGTATCCATGTGCTTCTGTCTGAAGTCATCCATTGTAGAGCTTAGATCGGGCCCAAAAAATCAAGCCCGACCCGAGCCCGTGCGCATTGTGTCCGAGCCCGGCCCGACACATAAACTGTAATTATGAGCCCGAGCCCGATTTAAACCCGTCCATTTTTTTCAATACGTGGGTGTCATGGTTGTCAAAAACAGGACGGAAGCAATCGCAGGTCAAACTCAGTTCTTTATTGAACAATGAAAAGCTAGACAGGAACACGGGTGTGGACTGGTGACGCAGGGACCTCGATGGTCGAAGACGAACCCGTGAAGTGCAGTGAAAACCCAAACGACAATCCAACGAAGAGACGACGACGAATCCAACAGGAACACCACACGGAGAGACAAACATCCAACGAATCCAACAGGAACACCACACGGAGAGACAACATCCAAGAGACAACATCCAACGATCTGACAAAGGAGATGAGAGAACTGTGAGAATATATGGTGAGATGAGATCGGCTGCAGCTGGTGATGTGATGACGATCAGCTGGAGCGGATCAAGGAATGACACTCATTCACGCCCACTACACACGTGCTTTCATACAACAACATAAACACGAGACGAGAAGGAAGCAATGAACTTGTATACCGTGACAGTACCCCCTCTCCTAGGAACGCCTCCTGGCGTTCCCAGACTCCCTTACCTGTCGATTGAAATCATCGATCAGAGAGTGATCCAGGATGTCTCTAGCCGGAACCCAACTTCTCTCCTCCGGACCGTAACCTTCCCAGTCCACCAAGTACTGAAATCCACGTCCCCTCCGTCTAGAATCCAGAATGCGATTTACCGAATAGGTGGTCTCCCCATCTACGAGACGCGGCGGGGGGGGAACCGGGACTGGCGGATTAATGCGAGCATGAAACACGGGCTTGATTTTTGAAACATGGAAAACGGGGTGAACCCTCCTGTACGCTGGAGGTAAACTAAGGCGGACTGTCACCGGACTAATGATCTTGGTGACAGTGAACGGGCCAATGAATTTGGGGGCAAGCTTATTAGAGACGGATCGGAGAGGAATGTTCTTAGTTGAAAGCCACACTTTTTGACCAACGACGTATACGGGAGGCTTCGACCGGTGGCGATCGGCCTTAGCCTTGGTGCGCGCCCCCACTTGGAGTAGAGCCTCACGGGCTCTAGTCCAAGTGCGGTGACACCTCTGGATTAAGGCGTGAGCGGAGGGGACCGCGACCTCGGATTCCAGACTAGGAAAAATAGGTGGCTGGTAACCTAAACTACACTCAAACGGAGATAGGCCCGTAGCCGACACTGGTAACGTATTGTGGGCGTACTCCACCATGGAAATCTGTTGACTCCAAGAGGAAGGATTCTTAGAAACCAAACATCGCAACACCCTTTCCAGATCTTGGTTGGCTCTCTCGGTCTGACCATTGCTCTGGGGGTGGAACCCTGAGGACAGACTAACTGTCGCCCCCAGTAACTTACAAAATTCTTGCCAAAATTTGGACACAAACTGGGGTCCTCTGTCAGAGACCACGTCCATCGGGAGGCCATGTAAGCGAAAGACGTGGTCAATGACTGTCAACGCTGTCTCCTTAGCTGAGGGTAATTTGGGTAAGGGAATGAAATGAGCCGCCTTCGAGAACCGGTCCACCACAGTCAAAACGACTGTGTTGCCCTGGGAGGGCGGGAGGGCGGTGACAAAATCTAGAGCGATATGGGACCAGGGTCTCGAAGGGACAGGCAGCGGTTGAAGGAGCCCATCAGGCGGACGATTGGAAGTCTTACCAGTGGCACAGACCGAGCAAGCCAAAACAAAACTGTGGATGTCACGAGCCATAAGTGGCCACCAAAATCGTTGCTTGACTAAAAACTTAGTACGATTAACTCCTGGATGACAAGCCACGTTGGAGCAATGACCCCACTGTATAACGTCGGACCGTAATCCCTCCGGCACAAATAAGCGATTCGGTGGGCAACCGGGCGGAGGCATTACCCCTTCTAAGGCCGTCTTGACCTTCGATTCGATCTCCCATACGAGTGTGGAAACAAATAGGGTTTCCGGTAAAATGCACTCGGGAGTAGACGGGCGTTCGGAACGATCAAAAATGCGAGATAAAGAGTCGGGTTTGATGTTCTTAGAACCCGGGCGGTACGAGAGAGAAAAATCAAAGCGACCGAAAAAAAGTGCCCACCGAGCCTGCCTGGAGTTCAATCTTTTGGCGGTTCTGATGTACTCTAGATTCTTGTGATCGGTCCAGACGATAAAAGGAACCCCCGCACCTTCTAACCAATGACGCCATTCCTCCAACGCTAACTTGACTGCCAACAACTCCCTGTTACCAATGTCGTAATTGCGTTCGGCTGGGGATAATCGATGAGAAAAAAACGCGCAAGGATGCATCTTATCGTCTGCGGGCGAACGCTGGGACAGGACTGCTCCTACCCCCACCTCTGATGCGTCGACCTCCACCACGAACTGACGTGAAGAATCAGGGGCAACGAGGATGGGAGCTGAAACAAAGCGGCTCTTGAGTTTGGCAAACACAGCCTCGGCTGTATCTGACCACCTGAACGGAGTTCTGGGGGAGGTCAAGGCAGTCAGAGGTGCGGCTAGTTGGCTGAAGTTGCGAATGAAACGCCGATAGAAGTTGGCGAACCCCAGAAACCTCTGCAGGGCCTTACGGGAATCTGGACTTGGCCACTCTACCACAGCCTTAACCTTCTCAGGGTCCACACGCATTCCCTCAGACGAAATGATGTATCCTAGAAAAGGAACAGACTGTGCATGAAAATCGCATTTCTCCGCCTTGACAAAAAGCCCATTCTCTAGCAACCTCTGAAGCACTCGTCGAACGTGTTGCACATGTTCCTGGAGAGACGAGGAAAATATCAATATGTCATCCAGGTAAACATATATGAACTGATCTATCATGTCTCGCAACACGTCATTGACCAGTGCCTGGAAGACTGCTGGGGAGTTGGACAGCCCGAAAGGCATGACCAAGTATTCAAAGTGCCCCCTGGGGGTGTTAAAGGCAGTCTTCCATTCATCCCCCTCCCTAATGCGAACCAGATGATAAGCGTTACGCAAGTCCAATTTCGTGAAAACAGACGCTCCCTGCAACCTCTCGAAGGCTGAAGACATTAACGGCAAAGGATAAGTATTCTTTACCGTGATGTTATTCAGCCCCCGGTAGTCAATACAAGGTCGCAGAGACCCGTCCTTCTTTCCCACAAAAAAGAACCCCGCCCCCGCCGGAGAAGAGGAAGGACGGATGAAACTGGTTGCCAGAGAATCAGAAATATATTTCTCCATAGCCTCCCTCTCCGGATTGGAAAGCGAATATAACTTGCCCTTAGGCGGAGACTTACCTGGCAGTAAATCTATGGCACAGTCATAGGGACGATGCGGAGGAAGAGAAGCAGCCCGAGACTTACTGAACACTTCCTTCAGATCGTGGTACTCCTCGGGCACGTTAGACAAGTCCCCTGCCTCCTCCTGTAACACAAAAACAGGCACAGACGGACAAGCAGACATCAGACAAGACTTATGACATTCCTTGCTCCACTCCAGAATAGCTCTTTGCTGCCAGTCCACACGAGGGTTGTGATGAATGAGCCAGGGGTGTCCAAGAACTACAGGTGCCAGGGGGGAATCCAGTATATAAAAAAAAATAGTTTCTGAGTGATTGCCTGAGGTGATGAGTGTGATGTTTTCGGTGATGAGCGAGATGATGGGAAGTTCTTGACCATTTAATGCGTGTACTGCAATCCTCTGTGTGAGTGGTTTAAGGGGAATCTGAAGTCTATGTGCAAAAGTACTGTCCATAAAATTACCCTCAGCCCCGGAGTCCAGAAGTGCTTGACAGTCGTGCTGGTGAATTGACCATCTCAGTCTTACCGGAAGGAGGGTAGATGTGGATGAGGTCTTCTCGGCGGAGATCCCACCCGATAGTAGCCTCATACTTACTATCGGGCTTGGCCTTTTACCGGGCAGTTGTAGGCAAAATGTCCCGAACCTCCACAGTATAGGCAGAGGCCCTGGGACCTCCGCCTTTCCCTCTCCTCCCGGGAAAGCCGAGCTCGACCCACCTGCATGGGTTCGTGATCGAAGACTGGGCTGACCACGTCCCTGCCACTGGACCGTTGACCCTCTGCTCCAGCTGGAGACCAAATGGACGGTGCTCTTCCCCCGACTCTGGTGATGCGAGCGTCCACCCTCAGAGCGAGCTCGACGAGTCCATTCAGCGTCGTGGGGAGGTCCAGGGCGTAGATCTCCCTCTGGACGCGGTCAGCCAACCCATGCAGGAACATGTCCCACTGCGCCGCCTCGTTCCACTGGCTTTCGGCCGCCAGGGTGCGGAACTCGATCGAATAGTCCGAGACCGACCTGTCACCCTGACGGAGGCCGGCCAACACCCTGGCAGCCTCTCTCCCCGCGACGGCCCGATCGAACACCCGTCTCATCTCTGAGGAGAGTGCCTGGAACGAGGCACAGCAAGGGTCTTGATTTTCCCACACCGCTGTCCCCCATAACGCCGCCTTTCCGGTCAACAAAGTAATGACAAATGCCACCTTGGCTGGCTCATTATTGAAAGTTCTCGGTTGCAGTGCAAAATGCATGGCACAACGTGTCAGAAATGCTCTGCAGTAAGCAGACTCACCAGCGTATGATTCTGGAACAGGTAGGCGTGGCTCTGATGTCGTAGCGATCGCTGGTGGTGTGGGGGGAACAGCTGGTGTGGGTGGCGCAGCGGGAGCACGAAGTAATTGGATCTGCTGGGTGAGCTCGGACACCTGCGTCACCAAAGCTTGTACCGCACGACCCGTGTCCCCTAAATTCCTCTCCTGAGAATCCATTCTTCTCGCGCTGTGCTGAAGGAATTCCTCCAACGAGGTCGGCGAACCTGCTGCTTCCATAGCAGGGTCAGATCGTTCTGTCATGGTTGTCAAAAACAGGACGGAAGCAATCGCAGGTCAAACTCAGTTCTTTATTGAACAATGAAAAGCTAGACAGGAACACGGGTGTGGACTGGTGACGCAGGGACCTCGATGGTCGAAGACGAACCCGTGAAGTGCAGTGAAAACCCAAACGACAATCCAACGAAGAGACGACGACGAATCCAACAGGAACACCACACGGAGAGACAAACATCCAACGAATCCAACAGGAACACCACACGGAGAGACAACATCCAAGAGACAACATCCAACGATCTGACAAAGGAGATGAGAGAACTGTGAGAATATATGGTGAGATGAGATCGGCTGCAGCTGGTGATGTGATGACGATCAGCTGGAGCGGATCAAGGAATGACACTCATTCACGCCCACTACACACGTGCTTTCATACAACAACATAAACACGAGACGAGAAGGAAGCAATGAACTTGTATACCGTGACAGTGGGTCGTTATAACTGACGTTGTCAACTACTTTCTATGTTACTTTCTCCCGCCCGCAACATTTTTGTCCCGCTCCCACCCGCAAATAGACTCTTTTTTTGTAGGCTACCTCCAAATACTTTCGCCTACATGTCGCCACCATACACATCAGCATAAATGCTCCTGATAAATTATTTGTTATTAAAGCATTAACACACAAACCACTGTTATAACATAAAAGCAAGCAGGCTACTGAGTGCATGGTTTGGCATGACTCAATGCGCGCAAAGTGCGCTCCCATTAATAATACCTAAAAAGCTGACATCAGTTCATCGCAATCTCACACATCTGTTATTATCAATGAAGCTGACTGCACAATGCATCTTTCATAATATATACACTTTGTTTGTTATAATTTGAGGATTTGACAACATACAGAATTCAGCACTGAACAAAAAGTCTGTTTTGAGCGGTGAGGGGAGTCTATTTTAAATGCTTCTGATTGGCCATTGCGTTCAAGAAATCAACACATATGTCTGTGATTGGCTACATCCCTCAACGCTGCAAACATGTTATAAAAATAAACTCTGGACTGTAAATCGTTTCTATTTTGTTTTAGTTGTTCTTGTTGCTTTTATGCAACATATGAATAAAAATGTATTAGTTTTTATGTTTTATTCATAGATATTTCTAGTTTGCGGGAGTCCCGCGAATCGTTTTATTCTCCCGTATCCGCACACAGAGTGAGTGCATTACCGCTCGAGCCCACCCTCGCACTCGGCCATCAAATCTAGTCCCGCGCCGCACTCTATTGCGTTGAGAGTGCACGTCTCTAGATCGGCGCCTCGCGCTCGCGCCATCCACTCAAAACGTAACGTTAGCCTACTACTCTTTGGCCGGCGCACAAGCCCAAACAAGTACGTGCGGCGTGCCTGTTGTTTTGTTTTAGGTCTAGCTATCCGGTGTGATGTTGTAGTTTTTCTAACGTTACTAGTTGTTGCAACAGCATGTGAAAAAAATACAAAGTTTGCTAGGCCAAAAAGAGCGTTAATCTCGCGATTAAAAAATTGACGCCGTTAAAATGTGTTTGCGTTAACGCCGTTAATAACGCGTTTAACGCACAGCACTAATATATATATATATATATATATATATATATATATATATATATATGTATATACATACATACATACATACATGCATGCAATGCAAAAATACATACAGTGCTGCTTGAAGGTTTGTGAACCCCTTGCAGAATCTGTGAAAATGTGAATAAATTGAGCAAAATAAGAAGGATTACACAAAATGCATCCTATTTTGGTCCCACTTTATATTAAATGGCTTTAAGTATTAAGTACTATGTACTTGCATCTAAAAATAAGTACAATGTGCTTATTGCGTTCATGTTGTATTGTAAAACACTTTTGCTGCTATTGAGGTGTGATACGGGTAAGGTTAGGGACAGGTGTGGTTGTGTTGGTAGGTTTACGGGTGGGTTAAGTCAAGTCAAGTCAAGTCACCTTTATTTATATAGCGCTTTTTACAATGTAGATTGTTTCAAAGCAGCTTTACAGAGATAACAGGAAAATAATGTTGTAATAATATTGTTAAATATAAAATTAAATGTCCCCAACTAAGCAAGCCAAAAGCCAATGGCGACAAAGCCGAAAAAAGGTGACAGTGGCAAGGAACCAAAACTCCATTAGGTGACAGAATGGATAAAAAAAATCCTTGGGAGAAACCAGGCTCAATCGGGGGGCCAGTTCTCCTCTGGTCAACAAACAAACAGTGTATGATTATGATTCATGAAGCATTACAGGTCAGAAGTCAGATTGGATCGGAACATTATAATTTTGCAGTTCATCTTGTTGAAGATCGGAGTCATCACGTGCGTATGGGGACGAGTTTTTTAAGGATCAGTGCCAATGGCTGTCGTGTCGATGAGGCCTTCACAGGGGAGAGTCTAGCAAGCAATGAAATTTTATTTATATAGCACTTTTCCAAACAAATCAATGCAGTTCAAAGTGCTTTACAGGCACAAAAATTAAAAGAAAATACAAAGTACAGGTAAAATACAAAGATAAAATAATGAAACAACATTAAATTACAGACATTATAAAATATTATATGAACATTAAAAATATGATATGAATACGTTTTATAGTGAATACAGCTTATCATATTTTGTTGTCATGTCATTGTTGTTCGCTAAAACTAAAGCTATTGAAAAGTTTTCTCTAATCGAAATAAAACTGAAATAAAATACAATATTAGTATTAGATGAAAAAAGCATAATAGCCTAAATAAGTTGAAGTACTGAAATTATGATAAAACTAAATCTGAAATAAAAGCTAAATTTTTTTTAATTAATAAAAAAAGTAAATTATATATATATATATATATATATATATATATATATATATATATATATATATATAAAGCTCATTCAAATATTAAGTATACTATAATTACAGTATAATATTTTTTTACAGGGTATTAAGTGTAATTATACATTAGTTACAGTGTAATTATAATTTTTTAACTGTAGTTACATGTTATATACGTTTATTATAGTGGATATATACAGTTGTGTAATTATACGTTCGTTACAGTGTATTAATACATTTTACAGTGTACTTCATTTAGTATACCTATTACAGTGTAATTCATTTAGTATACCTATTAATAATTAAATGTGTTTTAATTTAGTTTTTGTTATAATTTGTTTGACTAATTTTGTATTATTTTTCCAAATAATTTAAATTTATAATTACGGTAACAAAAGAATAATTACACTGTAAAAATGTATTTTACACTGCAACAAACGTATAATTACACTGTAACAAACATGTAAAGACATTGTAACAAATGTATAATTAGTTGTAATAAATGTATAACAACACTATAATTAATAGATAATTACATTGTAGTAAATGTATAATAACCCTGTAATAAACATATATTACTATGTAATAAATGTATAAATACAGTGTATTAATGTATAACACTTTAATAAATTGGTAATTACATTGTAATACATTTATTATAACACTAACAAATGTATAATTGCTAAAATTCACTAAATCGCTACTACATTTTTCAAAAAGAATCGCTACATTTTTCAAAGAGATTTGCTACATTTCTCAAAGAGAATCGCTACATTTCTCAAAAGAATGGCTACATTTCTCAAAAAGAATCGCTAATTTTTTTTTAAAGAATGGCTACATTTCTCAAAGAGAATCGCTACATTTCTTCATTTTTCTTCATTCATCAGCGGTCACCTCTCTCGTTGCACGGCGATCAAAGTTCTGAAGTTAAGTTCCATCATCCGTTCGGCATGTGATTTCACTGAAGACACGTATAGGTCCTTGAAGCTGTCGTTATCTTTGAGCTCCGATTTTCTGCACAACACGGCCACTTTCTCCAGAGCCGAGCTCAGCTCCACTTTAACAGGCCCCGGTCGGTTTCCGCGTGCCCGCAACCGCTCCACCGCAATGGGGCAGAGCGCAGTGTCACAGCCAAGGCCAACGTGCAGCAGGTCTTTCACTTTAGCCATTAAATCCTCTCCCTCTAAATGAGGAAGCCCCACAACGATCAGCGAGACATCTGGATCAAAACTCTTCTTCTTCGCCTCTTTCTCAGACATTTTCTGCTCGATATTTTCCATTTGTGCACACAGAACTCTCATCTCAATGTCCAGATTTGTCTTCATGTCTTTTGTGGCCTCCTCTATCTCTTTCAGTACAACATTCTGACTTTCAGCCATCATCTTCTCCATCGATTCACACAACTTATCAACTCTAGAATCTACTTGCTTCTCCATACTATCAATTCTTGCGTTGACTTGCTTTCAGTTCTTTCATCACCGCCGCACTGCTGCAACACTCGATGTCATTTTTGTTGCTGTTTTTGGAGGTTCGCCCTTGCTTGTCTTGATCCTCCATAATTTTGTCCAAAAATAGACACTTCCCGCCACAGAGCAAAGGTGTAAACTTTACAGTCCCAATAAGGGCCAGTTTTAACCAATAAATCACGGGTTTAGCAAAAGTTTGTTCAAAAGTTTGAGAGCATCAACACGCTAAAACACTCACGCGGCCATCTTGGATCTGAATCACTACTCTTCAAATGAATCGCTAAATTTGTTCAAAAGAGTCACTACGTTTCTCGATAAGAATCGCTAAATTTTTCAAATAATAGCTACATTTCTCAAAAAGAATCGCTACATTTTTCAAAGAGAATCGATACATTTTTTCAAAAGAATCGCTACATTTTTCGAAAAGAATTGCTACATTTTTTTCAAATGAATCACTAAATTTTTTCAAAAGAATCGTTACATTTCTCTAAAAGAATCATTACATTTCTTCAAAATAATCGCTACATATTTCAAAATGAATCGTTACATTTCCTCAAATTAATTGCTACATTTCTCGAAAAGAATCGCTACATTCCTCAAAAGATTCGCTACATTTCTCAAAAGAATCGCTACATTTCTCAAAAGAATCGCTACATTTTTCAAAATTGCTACATTTCTCAAAAAGAATCGATACATTTTTCAAAAGAATTGCTTAATTTCTCGAAAAGAATCGTTAATGAATCACTACATTTCTCGATAAGAATCGCTACATTTCTTCAGATGAATCATCTACAATTTTCGAAAAGAATTGCTACATTTCAAATGAATCAACATTTGTATAATTACACTGTAACAAATGTATAATTACACTGTAACAAATGTATAATAACAGAATATTAAAGGTATAATTTCACTGTAACAAATGTATATTTACACTGTAACAAATGTATATTTACACTGTAGTAAATGTAATTAGATTGTAACAAATGTATATTACAGTATCGTAAAGCTATAATTACACTGTAACAAATGTATAACTACACTGTAACAAATGTATAGTTAGACTGTAACAAATGTATAATTACAGTATATTAAAGGTATAATTATACTGTAATAAATTTATAATTACAGTATATTAAAGTATAATTACACTGTAATGTATAATTACACTTGTTACAGTGTAAAAATACATTTGTTACAATGTATAATTACACTGTAAAAAAAATCTATTACAGTATATTAAAATAATTACACTGTAAAAAAATTGATGAGGTCCAGAGTTCCTGTTTATTCCTAAATTTCTTCCGTGCTACTTAAGCGTGCATCTCCTCATCATCATCCCGACACATTTCTGACACGTACAGCCCCTTCCCTCAAGAGAGGTGATGAGGTGAACCAACATGAGGTGATGGCTACCAGGCCCAACCCGGTCCAGCCTCCAGGCGAGGAAGACAGAGACTCACCACGCTATAACAAACGCTGACAACTACCCGGTAATTATCAGAAGGTAATTTCACTCAATGGACCTTAATTACAGACCGGGAATGTGTACTCCTCCATTGTGTTGCTGGCTCATGGGGAGCGTTTCAAATCGGCCATCTTAAATTGTGGCCTGACGTGCTGGGCTTGAGGAGCTGTCATCATTTCTCCTCCTTCTGTAGTTAGCCTCCTGGGGTCATTACCAGGTAACTCTTAATCACTTACCTTCAGCAAGCTATTAATTGTAATCCTGCAAATTAAAGATAATCTTAATTAGGTGGCAGGGAGGAAATAACTCAGAACTGGGAGACATAGGAGGTGGATGTGAGAATAAAGCGATGAGGGTGCTTTGACACGACATCCTCAATCTATCTACTGGAGATTCAAAACACACAGAAAAAGCACTAATCATTAATGCTGCACACAGGAGAAGGCTAAAACAGGACTGTTTGCATTTATCTCAAATGCGCTTTAAATCCATTAGAATCTGGTAATTTTCCTCCTACTCCAACTTAAAAGAGTTTAAATAGTGATAATTAAATGGATAAGAGCTTTACGACCAGAGTTGGGACAACGCGTTACTGTATTCTAATTACTTTCCGTGATAACGCAGTAATGTAACTCATTACATTTTAAAATTTATGTAATTTGATTACAGTTACTGATGTCAATAAAATTAAGTTACTTGCGTTACAAATGTATTGTTAAGAAAAAAATATTTAGTAAAATGCATTTCTAATCACGTTTGGCCGGCTGCGTAAGTTAATGAGCATGTGAACTTGAAAGTAGCTTGAAAGTAAAGTAATTAGTAATCTGATTACTTTTTACATGCAGTAATCAGTAATGTAATCAAATTACAATTTTAAAGTAGTAATTTGTAGTGGATTACTTTTTTTGAGTAACTTACCCAACACTGTTTCCGACTAAACAGAGGATACAAATTTAACGGTACATTCAAGTATAAGATACCTCCATCAACTACCCCTTCATGTCCTTATGAGCTAATTATATTATTCTGAAATTTAAAGTAGTCATTAAACAGAAGTTGCAATAGTCTTTTCTTCCCTATTGTGACGTATTTCCAAGTGAAACGGCTTCTCGAAAAAGAAAACGTTTAGGGTGGAACTTGGTTTTGTCCATCAGGAATTGATTGGATCGTTATGATTTGCTATTGCTGTGATGTAATGCGAGTGACAGGTTGTCTCGCCTTCATGCCAGTAAACATGTCGTCAGGGCAGGGAAGTTATTTTGATTAAAGATTACAATGGCGCATGCATTTTAAATGTTGTGCGTGGATAAATCATTTGTAACAAAAACTGCGTTGTTTCAACTGCAAAAACTGCAAAAAAAAAAAGAGTTTCCACTTTTGATTTCATGGTTACTTTAACAATAATGTAAATCTAGAGCTGCAAGCAACATCTAAGCGATAAAAATTTTGTACTTACATTGAATCACAGTTCCACAACATGCCTCATTTGCTCTAAATTTATACTTTCTAAATGACATGAATTTAGAAAGAGGAACTAAAAATATTTCAACTCAGATAAGGCAAAAGAAGAGAAAACTATCTCAAAAACACAATTTCTCCTCAGATTTGATGTCACCTCGTGTGGGCGGGGCCTCGTCTCATGGTTCCTATATTAAAACAAATTAACAGTGCAAACAAATTTAAACATGCATACCTTTAAGTTCAGGCAATACCATAGTTGCTATAGTTTTGAATTGGTTAACATTGGTTTATTTTTAGGATAGTTTTAGTAATTGTAACAGCGTTAAAAGGATAGTTTACCTAAGAATGAAAATTATGTCATCATTTACTCAAACTCAAATTGTTCCAAACCTGTTCTGTTGAACAGAAAAGAAGATATTTTGAAGAATGTCAGTAATCAAACTGTTGATGGGCTTTGACTTCAATAGTATTTTCCCCCCATACTATAGAAGTCAATGGGGCACATCAAGTCTTTGGTTACCGACATTCTTCAAAATATCTTCTTTTGTGTTCAGCAGAAGAAAGAAATTCATGCAGGTTTGGAACAACTTAAGGATCAGTAAATTATTACAAATTTTTCATTTTTGGGTGAACTATCCCTTTAAATTGTCCCCTTAAACCACCTAGTGCAAACTTCTCATTGATAAATGAAATTAATGGCTCGACGTGACATCTTTCTCTTAGTACACAAACCCAACGTTACAGACTTGTCAAAATAGCCTAAATATTTAATGGAGATCACGCTTTCATAGACTTGAATCTGTTTGAACTTACTCTGGTCTCTGTGAACACTTTAACTCAATCGACGGGAGCTGTTTTATCATGGAGTGAATGCTCTAATCTTGCTTTTTTGTGTAACATGTTTTCACCTACATGAATAATTAAGATGTTAAAGAGGGTTCTGCAGTTTTTATGAAATCTGAAGTCAGAGTGCATTAGTCCAGAACATGACAAGCAACCTCAAACCCTAACCAGATATCTGTGAGATATAACCCAATTGACATGCAATTCAAGAGAAAAACTGCAAAAATGATTGCACTCTAACACCTTCCCAATGTTTAAAACAGATTTACATGACATCAAGTACAATACTCCACAATAAATACTTAAATACATTTACTCACCCTGATGTTGTTCCAATAGCTGGGTTTCAGTCACGTGATTAGGATGACGCGGGAAGGCGGGGCGATTTCAGATGGAGGGCAGGAAGTAAACATGGAGAATACGTCTATGGAGGAAACCATTGCGGAGGTCCGTATTGAGTCTAATTAACTTGATCATTTAATGTCCCATTCCCACTGATCCCCTGAATGACAACCTAATGCTATATAAACACAGGGAAAAAAAAACACGTTGGCTGGCTAACATACCGTCGCTGCAGACACGGCATTAACAGACTCTGCTCCTCCCAAACCGCAGACGTAACGTTACGTTAAAAATCCACTTTTTACGGCGTTGTTCTGTGAGCTTTTTACATTTCTCACCTTTATGAATGACAATCTTTGGTACTCTATAAAAACCCTTTCCTTTTTCTCGATTAGAACGATTGGAGCAGCCGTAAACTACACAAAACATTGATGGGAGATCCTCAGCTATTTCACTTCCTGCCCTCCATCTGAATTTTCGTGCTCTCGCGATGCAGCAGCGTGACGTCACGTGAAACCAACCTATTCTGTATGACATATTTTGAAAAGTGTCAGTGTTTTTGGCTGACTAGTGGTACTAAATCACTTGATTCATACTGTATATTTATAATGTATATTTATGTTCAAAATATGATTGATTGACTTTCATTTCATGCACAAGATTAAACATTCTTCAAAATATCTTCTCTTAGACAGAGATAAACATTAAGCTGACCATAATTGACAGGAAAATCTAGTTAGCATTAGCTAACCCTATATGTTTAAGTGAACATTGCAGTGACTCTCACGCTTGACAATATTAGTGCAAGAAACAAGTTGATTTGAGACATAAATATTCCAAAAAATCCTAAACCTGCCCAGGGTGACCTCTTCTGCTCAGGGAGTACCTGTCTCCCGCAAGCCCATCGCATCCTCTGAAACAGTCCTTTACTTTAGCTTGAGCCGATGCTAGCGGCGCCTAAATTGGCTTAGGTACATGGACCTAAATATCTCCATCTCCTCCGGGTGGAACAAGGTTCTTCACGGATGACTGCCACACTATCATCAAGGTCACAGTATCGCTAAGTTTTCCCCTTTACTCCTCATGTTTAGGGCTGACAGGTTGTACCGTTGGGATGTTGGATCATGGGGGATCTTGAAAGACTGTCACCACTTCAGGACTAGTTTCATGTATGATGAGCGTCAGTTGCATCATTTCTAACCATTTTCTACACTGAGACATGACATAACTTCACGTCTGAAGATATTATATGTTTTTTGCTAGCTATTTCACAAAACATGGCATTTATATGATCACTTCTGTTTAATTTTGTGGCCGAACATTCCTCAAGCCACAGAAAATGTTACTTTATGAATGAACGCAGACTTTTAAATGGTCAATTTACATCAGGTTACAAGAAAAGAAAGACACAGAGGTAATATTCCTTGTCTGAACGGAGCTAGCATAATTAAAAGATTGTATAATCTCTGCTGTTTTAATTTGATTCAGGCCTATCTCATTTGGCCGTCCAATCTAATCCAGTTCACTTGCGCTGGCTGTCAAACAGACGAACGATATGACATAAAATGTCGCTAATCACCTTTAGCGGGGGGACAGCAGAGGTTGAGCGATGAACAGAAATGAAGGAAATACTGTATCGCTATCAGAAGCTATAATTAAGAGGTTGACATCAGACAATAGCAGCAATGACATGATGTTAGCAGCCTGGATAAATGTGTTCTTTTCAACATGAATATTTCAGGGTGAGAGCGGGGAGGGGTGATGAGGGGGGCTGGGCGGAAGGAGTGTGTGATTCCGCTAGAGAGGAGAACACTGTAAATCAGTGATTTAATTAAGTGAAAAGTTGTGTTTAGAGAGCAGAGTGGCTTCTATTTGGAGCAGTGTGGTGTTTTCACGTGTCACTTTAGGATCAGGTTCACGCTGGGAATCGTTTGGACGCAACATATGTCCAGGGTTTTTGGGGAAAGTGCAGATGTAGCCTACTGGAAGTGCAACTGTGAAAGGAATGCTGGAGTTTTTCTTCTTGATTTAGACACTTTAACTGACCTGGCAGAGACAACTGGAGAACAAAGCAATTACAAACTAACACCAACAACAAGAAGCAGTGGCTAATGGGGATGTAAAATTGCTGACAATAATCATTCAAAGTAAATTTGATTCAGTGATTACAGAATTTAATTATCAAATATAATTAATATATTACCCAATATATTATACATTCATTTGGAAGCTACTTTGAAACTACAGCTACAATCTAATCATAATTTAGCAACTGTTTTGAAGAAAAAAAAAAGTTAGCAGCACTCTACAAGCTACAAACTATCATAATAGGGCTTTAAAAAAGCATTTCTATATAAGGGTGTGAGGGTTTTCTGTAAAAAAAAAATTCTAACATACCGTTTTCCACCCACGGTTCAGCACGCACTTGCACCGCAGTTCATCTTAAATCTGATGAAGCATCTATTATGTTTTTTTTTTTAAATTACAACACGTTAAACAGACAGTCCGAATTTGGCTATTGTATGTTTCTGTCAATAGATACACATTCTGGCTTCCCAATCAAAAAATTTAAAAATGTGGACAAAGCAGTCACTCTTTGTAAACTTTGTTTGATGCGTGAGACCTGAACAGCACACGTTGCCATCTTTGTTTAAACTAAACTCTATTAAACCATGCCAATTTAAACATTCAAGCACGAAAAGACGCAAAAGAGAACTCCGGCACGCTGTAAGAAGATTTTTGTGTGCACTCATCCAAGGAAGAACGCGCATGGAAAGCGTGCAAATATTGAGTTCTCTTTCAAGTCTTGACTGGACAAATTCACACAAAATGTCAATATGCCCATTGAGCCGGTGGCTTGATTGATGATTAGCGACACCTGCGCGACGCACCGGTCTCGTATCTCTCACGGAGGAGCTACGGAAGCATAAAAAGTGGGGTGACGACTGTGAAGGACAAGAGAGGACCAGGTCTGGACTATTTATGTTATGTTTTGTTCATATGGTGCCTCAGTCGTCCATGAGTTGCTGCCACCTTTACTTTTGTTTTGTATTTGTTTATTTTATTATCAAAAGTAATAATACACCGGTTCCCGCCTCCTTCTTCCCATAACAACTAACCTCGTTACACCCGTCTTAGTGAATATCCTAGCAAACAGTTGGTTATGTCTTAAGTCGAGAAAGACAACATATGGGTCAGTATTATGGATCAGTGCATTGTCTTAAAGTGACAGCAGCCTAATGTTCCTGCTGTCTGTTTTTAATGTTAATCAAACAACAAAAGACTTAAATGATCAATTTCAGTTAAGACAACAGCAGGCCTATCAAAACTGGACAGGTATGTATACTAAAAATACATCAAAAACACGCTTACATGGCTTAGAAAACGGCATAGGATCGCAACTCGAATCTGTGAATTATTTTTTAATCTGTTCATTTTACATGAAAACGAACCGACCAACGAGAATCAGACTTTCCAACGATACATTTGACAAGAGGAACCAAATAAGGATGAATCGATTCGCTGGAATTAATCAAACTTTCCAATACTAGATATGAGAGAGGTCAGTTTTGATTGAACTGATTTCCTAGAATGAATCAAACTTTCCAACGATAAGAGAAAAAAAACATAAGGACCAAACGATAAATCAAACTTTCTAACATTAGATCCATTTAGGACGAACAGATTCACTAGAATGAATTGGACTTTCCGACACTACTTACGAGAGAGAGCGTGTTTGATTCTTCTCTACTGCAGATAGCCTGCAAAACAACATTTGCTCAGCTAACCGCTACTTGTTGGAAAAAGCAGCTCATTACGGCAAAAGCAAAAATACTCTGAAAACAGCAAACAGCTGTCACACTATTGAAATATCTAGCTTGCATCCAAGCAGCAAAAACAAGTGATGAAAATATCTGGAATATTATATAGTTGATTTCACGACAGCTATGAACGCACATAATTGCACATCAACACATGCTAAAACACTTTGAAAGTCACCTAATAATAATTTTAAGAGGAATGATTTAACCCACAGTTGCATTACAATACTTGGATTCATAATTTATTGCTCGTAAAAGTTGATATATCCAAATTTTATTGGTTCTGGAGATGCCCTAACCTGGCCCTAACCAGATCTTCAAATAATAAGCAGATCAATTCCGTTTGACGCATATGTTGATTAAATGGACTGAACTCAATATAATTTGTGCCATAAAACATGTAATCGGGCTAGTGGGGTTGGGCTGGGGAGGTCAGAAGGACATGCTGAGTTGACGTGTTTATTGGATGGTATAAATTAGGTTCGGTCAAGCACGTTTTACCTGCCAGAGGGCTAACATGCACCATGAGCTGTAGGCCATTGTGATCCTTCAGTGAATAACTGAAGCAAGTGGGCCAATGCTGTCAACGCTGCAGAGAAAAAAGACCAGATTGCTACATGCAAAGCCAAATTACTGAATTAAATTTGACGTTTTTTTCAGACAAGATTCTCAGAAACAAACATTAAAGTGCCCATATTATGCTTTTTCGAATAGTACCTTTCATGCAGTGGGTAACATAGCTGTTTGTGAATGTAAAAGGTCTGCAGATCAAAATGCACAACAAATAAAGTTATTGCCTCCTAAAAGAAAGAACTGATTCTGAACTGCCGAAACGAGTCATCAGCAATTCCAATCATACTTCCTGGTATACCTATGTAACAATATAATAAATTTGCATGTTGCCAGCCTATGGTCTTTATTGGTTGCCATGGGTCTAATTTGACCCGCTCTCAAACACTCTGGTTCATGTTGTTGACATGTCAAGAAGATGCTGTTTTCAGGGATGCAAATCCACTTTGTATGCACTTCAAAAGAATGAGGACGCGCTGGAACTGAAGATCCGATACCATCGTTACTGTTTGTATCACTGTGTATCACAGTGCTGTAGAAGCCACCGGAGCTAAAATTCAGATATGGTAATAGGCGTTTATTCTCCGACACACTTTAAACGATAGACCAATCACAACAGACTGGGTCATCTGACCAATCAGAGCAGAGTAGGCTCTCAGAAAAGAGGGGCTTAGAGAGACTGAATCCGGCCAATACTGAGCCGGCGTTCTGACGTAGAACATGGAAGCGCTGATTTACCCTTTTAACCCTTTAATGCAGATGAAAACAATCCAGTGAAGTATAGAAGTACAGTCTTAACAATGACACTGAATGACGTTTCATCAGATGAACAATCAGTATGTTGTGAAACAACAGTACAATCCATTGAACACTGTATTCTATCCTTTGCAGCCTCATTTTCATTCCTGTCAAAAATTTCATATGGCGGTACCCTGGCTAGGTTCTATGAGTAGCAAACTTTATGACATTAAAGTCTTGACTGTATAAGATTACAAATGATAACGTTGAAGCAACCTATTGCCAATTATTCATTTATTTTGCTCAAGTAAATAATATTTTGGCTGGGCCCCATTGTAGTAACTCATTCCTTATAAAATCATTGTAAAAAAAAAATTTCTTTGTGTAAAACTTTTTAATGAAAAAGATTACTTTTCCTATCTCAAGAGCCCCTTCTTCATCTGTTTCCTACCCCCTATCTTTGCACATTTCTAACCACTGTCCCGTCCTGCTCATTTGAGAAATGTTAATGAACTTCTCTTCAAAACTCCACTTCTGGTTTAATCGCTATAGTAAAAACTGCAGTAATCAAGGGCCGTCCTCGTCGTGACATTTTCAAGCTTCCCCCTGCTATCGGCTCCACTTGTGAGAAACAAATGGCAGCCGTGTGTGCGCTATCGAGATTGAGTTTCTCCCCCTCCGACTCATTACTTCTGTCAGCGGCGGCCATTTCTAAATTGAAAAATCTGAAACAATAAATGATAGCGACGCCGTTAATAACTGTTAAGAAATCGCATTTGGAAAATTGCGTTTAAGCAATAACCTTTTCTCCCTGTAATTAAATGACAGAAAGGTCCCAGCTTTTAATGAAGTCAGCAATTTACAGTTATGAAGCTATACTTCACTATGCAGATTAGTGGATGATAGGTCACCGAACACCCTGCCTGCATTTTTAGCAGAGCTGATCTGGTAATTACTCCCCTGTTTCGGCAGTGACCACGTTGAACCCGGACCGCCGCTTGCTCACTCATTTAACTCAGAAACAGAGACTGAGAAATTAAGGACAGGGATGAGAGAGAAAGAGAGAGAGAGTCCTTTACTCTGATGTATGCTCTGATGTATAGCGAACCAACATTAGTCACTCTTCCGCTGTTGGCATGTCAAGCATCTTTAAATTGAAATAGATTTGAAAAGTGGGGCATCAATGGAGGGAATAATGTTTGAAGAAGAGTGTGTTCGTGCCGGGATGAATGGCCCGATGGGCAGCTGGGAATATATCATTGTCCTACTGGGCTTTTATTCCTTGGGTCCTGACTGCGGTCGGCTGCAGATTTATGGGGAAGTAAAATCCTAATGCTGGAGTATTTATAAACATATGATAGCGTTTCATCTCTAATTCATCCCATTTCGATGAATTATGTAGCACATGAAAAAGAGATTAAACAGTTTTGAACAGAGTCGGGGGGTTCATTTATACCGCCCTCACAATTTATTTGACTAACCCTTCTCAACTCCTACAAAACACTGATTATCCAGTTGTAGCTCTATACTTGTGGAAAAATTAGGCTTGAGGTTTTTATGCGTCCTGAATGTAAAGTGGTTTAAAAAAACGCTGTGCAATTGGCAAAAGTACAATAATTTGATACTGTCTGGGAACACAAGACTCATAAAACTATATGCACAAATCTGTCTAATAGATCTTATTAAGAGCAGCGCCATGACAAGTATGAAAGTAACCCTGTGAGGGATAGACTTACTGTGTTTTCAATGGCATCCGCTGTGAAAAGCTGTATAAAGCTCCTATAGATCACTTATAATTTTTCATAGCTCATGTTATCTGGAGTTATTTTTTTTGTCTATGAAATTTCTTGAAAAGATATTTTAGCAGTGTTTTGTCAGCAGAACAATCCAAAAACATTAAATAACAGTTCAAACCACTGAATTTACGTCTATCCTATGTCTATCCCTCACAGCCTCGCTTTCATTCCCTGTTAAAAATCAAAGATGGCACTGCTATGAATAAGGTCTATAAAGGCTGGCAAAATTCATTTGATAAATTAAATAACTGTTCAGTGAGTTTAATGTATGCTGTAGGATGCTGAGGTTTTTCATATTGTTGCAATTATGTATAATAATACCGTTAACTTGCTTGACTTAGATAACTTGATTGACTTAGGGTGTGTTTGCACTAGTAGTATAAACTATATTATAATCACATAGATATAAGTCAACATTGTAACCACTTTTAAAAAAAAGTTGTAATATGTGTCATTACTCATTAGATATTTAAATAAGCTGAAACCTATACGTTTAAAAGTGTGATTTGGCAATTTCCCTAAAAAAAATCTGTTGTCACTGGAATTATGGGATAGGCAAGGCCACGAAGGATCCATCTGCTGTATCCTTCATTTCATGGGAATCTAAGGATGCATTTGAAGGATGCATTTGGAGGACGCATTTGAAGGAGCCATCGAATTGGGCTAGCCTTTGTCGTGGCTTAGTGACGCAATCGGCCTTCAAATGCGCCCTTCGAAGGATGCAGCCTCTGAATTGGGATGCAGCTATACTTTTTGTCAGATAACAGACATACCTGTTACCTTTTGAATACTCCAGCGATCTCCTGTAAGCTACTCACCATACTCATGTGAAGAGGTGTGTGTGCTCTCTCTACACAAGTCATCTTTGCACTGCTATCACCCTGGTAAAAAATAATATATAATATTAAGCAAATCTCAAAATGAACATCCATTTTTCCTTCTGTACATTATAATGTTGTGACGCCTAAATGGAACATTTAAAACCATCGATTTTATTTTTAAATTATCATTATTGATTTAGACTAAATAGTAAAAGAATTTAATATTGTTTGTTTATCAGTTATCATCCACAATATGAAAATAATTAGTGGACAGAATTTGAATATCGGAGCATCCCTGTTATACGTACAAGAGAGCCTTTACAATATGAGATAGTGGGTGTAAGTTAAAAATGTAAAGTGGATTATTAATTCAGACAGCACCCTCTGATAGTCAGGCAAGTGAAAGTATAGTTGTGTTTGAAGACTTGCATCCTTGAACACCTGCTTGCAAAAGCATTGAAGCCTTACAATATGCTGAGCAGAATCTTCTGCTGACGAGAACATGTGTGTGTTCTCCTGTCTGTTTACCACCCATAATGAATCTGGCTCCGCAATAAAGCACATCAGGAACAAATCTCACGAGTTCCTTTGAAAAAGAGAAATCAGACTTAGCGTGCTGAAGAGCATCAAGCTCAACAAACGAAATCATCTCCTCGTTGCAGGAATCAAAGGGTAATCCATCTTGCCGCACAGCCGGTTGTAGGCAGAGTCAGAGGCTGGTGGTTATTACCTGACAGAAGAACCTGTAAAGAGTTGTCGGGCTTGCAGTGATACAAAGGGCTGCAGCTGGCAAACAGGGTGCGGGCAACATATGCGCTATCCCAAAACCATCATGTCCTCTCTCAGCTGTTCGGCTCCCATGATCACTGATCAATGGAGCGTTACAGTGCTAAGAAAACAAACACATGCAGAGTGAATGTAAATCTGAAGTAAAAATGTTAAAAGACAAACTGCTGCTCTCAATTATTAGTTGCTTTCATAACAATCAGCCAGTCATTAATAATTGTTCTCTAATTATATGCAGTTCACTGGGCAACCAAACCTTTTTAACTTTAAAACAAAAAATACAACTCATTTGCAATCTAAATTTCTCTTAAGGTGTTCACACTTGGCAGGTTTGGTGCAATTGCTCTGTTAGTGTGGTTCATTTCAATAAGTGTGAGCGCTCCCAACCATCCATCCACATTTTCAGGGGGTCTCGGTCTGCCTCTAAACAAACTCTGGTGCGGTTTGTCTGCAATAGGAACGCAACACTGACTTAAGACAACTAAACGTACCAAAAACAGGGCATGATTTCACAAGATGCGACCTAGTATAAATGCGTCTAGTATGAATGTATTCCGGACATACATTTATCATGTGGTCACTTTCATGTGGCCTATACCAGTCACTTATGTCACTTCATTCACAAATCCTTTCCCTCATCCTCATTAGATAGTAAATTGTCCATCGAATGCACACTTCAGTCATCCGGGTACTTTATGCCTACTGTTTTATGAGTACTGTGAATTTGACATACTAATCTTCACTGTAAAAAAAGAATAAAAGTTGCATTAAAATTTTTAAGTACAATCGACTTGGATGCTTAAATTGCATTAAACTGACTTAATTAGTTGTATCTTGAGTTGAAAATCACTTAACTTATTTTGATGAGTTATAGCAATGTAAAAACATATCTTGTCAACTTCTTGATCATATCATTTTTTACAGTGTTGTCACATACTGTTTTTCGCCTGCTATATAGTAAGGAAATATGCTATTTCGGATACAGCCCTGCTTTTTTTATCGTCATAGGAGCTACGTTGCCCCTATATATACAGTTCAGTACAGGCACCAGAACCACCATCCTTTTCCAGCAGATCTTCGTTTGTGTGCAACGGAGGTATTTCTGGCACTGTTTTTTAGCTGTTCTTTAGCCCAGTGCACAGAGCTTTGATTTGGATGTATGGTAAGTTCTGCCGTTTTTTTGTTTGTTTTGTACCTTTATTTTTGGTGTTAACAATAAAAGTGTGAATGTTAAGCGAAACCAGGATGAAACGAATCAAGACAACCGAACTACAAGTGTGAACGCCCGAAGAAACATGTGATTTCATTCAACCACTTTCTTCACCATTCAAGTTCCATCATAGTCCAATGGTCCTGGACTCAGTGCCCACTTTCATAAGATGTGTGTGCGCGGTTAAGCCACGGCACATCTGGCTTTGCAGGGCTGAGCAGCGTGCTGGATATGCAGCATGGCGGGAACAGATGCACAGTTGGTGTTGGAGGTAAATGTGAGTGATAGGATCAGAAGTCCCATATGCTGATAATACTCCAACCAGAAGGCCTTCTACAGCCCATAAGCTTTTCAGCATGAGCACACTCTGGCTTTACACACCTACGACCCTAGTTTATTTTTGCAGCGGGTGAATGGTCAGTGGCTGTACCTGAAAAAAAAACTGTATAAAAAGCAAATGCATATACCTGAAATTCTGGCCTATACTGATAAGCTGTTAATCATCAATATTTTGTTTAGATATCAATCTTTTTAAATGCTACAAGTGAAATTTAATTGTATTTTACAAGTGTGTGGATGAGCAGTTGAAACAAAAAAGGTTGTGACTTCCCTCAAAATATTAGTTCAGGTGAGGGCTATTCTATCTGACAGAAATCTTCATCATAGTGAGGACAATGCTTCATTGATTCCACAAGCTAAGACGTCTAAAATGAATAATCACAATTCTGTGTTATTAATAGGTGCTTGGGGCAGCATTGGATCCCCATTGTGCTTAAGGTCACACCACAGAGAGCAATGGACAGAATATCTTTCATGGAAACTAAGCTGGTGACTAGACTGTAAGAAATAAGCCTTGTTATCAGTGTATAAAAGCATCATTATTTATTGGCAGGCCGAAACAAGAATCATTTGGAAAGTATATTTTAAATGAATTAATTTGACAGTACTGCTTTCATTGTGACAATAACACTGATTTATATTATTTTCTGTGTCTATTTTATGTTTTATAAAAGTTTAATATAACATGATATAATATTAAAAACACACATATACACATGAATATATAGTATCATATTATTATATTATACTATATATAATACTATAAAAGTACTAATATATATATATATATATATATATATATATATATATATATATATATATAATGATGAAGAATATACAAAATAATTAAGATTAGTAATATTAAATATATCATATTATATTAAAATATATGATAAAGTTTATAATCTCAAATAAAACTAATGTAAAATGTAAGATGAAATACCTACAAAACAATTCCCTTTAACTTTAAGTTTATTTTTAACTCAATAAGTACACATTTAGTGACCTAGTGACTGACTGAAAACCTCAATCTTTGAATACTAGGCAGCCAACAATAACGGTTTGTCCTTCCGTATCCCACACAACGGAGAGTGTTCTTTATACTGAGAGGTGTTCAGTATGTGGTAACAAGAGACGAGAGCTATTTTTTGGGCATAGAGCGGCAGATCTGACTGGATGTGTGCTGTAGGCCTGTAGGGAATGGCAGTGTGGAGGCATATGCTGCCTAGCGGGTGAATCGCTTTTGTTCCAAGTCCTTCTCTCGCTCCCTGCATACGTGCCTGGCACCGAGTTCAATAACATAAGCATGACCTTAGCCCGTCACCAGAGCAAACTTTTCCCACTCATACATCAAAATAGACTCAGCTCAAGTAGAAAACTGAGGGCTAAGAAAGTGGAGGACAATCTTAAAGTTGTTGTTTCTAGAAAGACTGCTCACACTCAATAGCAATATATATATTAAGGTAACAAATTAAAGTTTGGGTTCAACTTATGGCTTTTTTAAATGTCAGCAAACTTCACTCCAGCCTTCTGTAAAGCATGATGATCCACATCCATCATGTTCAGACAATTTCCTATAAATGTAGCAGAACATTAGTGCTGGTTCTCTTAGCATCTCAGTGAAGATTAAAGAAATACTTCATCCAAAAATGAAAATTCTGTCATAATTTACTCACCCTCATGTCGTTCCAAATCTGTATGACGTCTGTGGAACACAAAGGAAGATTAATAAAGAAAAATGTATTTCTGTCCATAAAGTCAATGGGGCCCAACAATGATGTTTGGACTCCATTGACTTTCAGATTGACAAAAATAGTTAAAACTTTCTTTAAAATATCTTCTTTTGTGTTATGCATAAGGATGCGTATAATGATACCTTTAATCTGGTCACACAGAATTTAGCATAATGATTTGGCAGCAAACATTTCCACTCAATGAAAATGTTTTAGCCAACGTGTAAAGATGTCTCAGAAAAAATGTAAAAATAACTATGGAACCTTTCTCTACTGCTGTCTGCAAATATTTCGATATGAGCCTCCTCTACTGATATGAATGATAATTACTTAAGTTGGGGGAGGGGGGGGGGGGGGGGGGGGGGGGGGCACTGCCGGGTGGACAGTTATTAATTTATAAGATTATTTAATATGTCCAGTGAAAGAACATTTGATTAATTTTTCCTTTCCCCTGCTGTGTTTATTAGTGGTTGAATAAAAGATTAACCTTTTAAATAAGTCTGACATTTTCCATGTCCTCTCAAATGCAAAATTAATGCATATTTTTTCATCATTAGTTTAATTTTCAGCATGATACTTTTGTTCTTCGGGCTGCTGAGTGGTTGAGTGTTACAACCCTTCAGATTGTTTGCCTCTTCCTGCCACCTTTTTGAATGATAATTTCACTTTTCAGAATACTTCATTAAGCATCATTAGCCAAGCGTGGAGCACCTCATTTAGTAGACATCATCTCTGACTTATGCTATAGCTTGACACACAAAGTTTCAGTGAAGAAAATCTGCAATCTACCATAAAGCGATTTAAATATAATGTGGTTTGAATTCAATAAAACAGGAACAGCTATCATGCCTTAAAGGGAAAAGTTGCACCTCAGATGACTGATAATAAATGACTGATAAGCAGACTGTGTATATTAGAGGTGAAATCAACAACAAGACAAATGTCTCATGTAATCCCATCGTTCCTACAACATGTAACCATTTTCTAACCAATTACTCTTAAAAGTACATCAAATCTAGTATCACTTTGAGCTCAGTTCCTCATCAGTGTTGAAACAACAATGTATTTCATGCATGTCATCCTACAGAATTAATGCAATGCAATGAATCATGAAACGAATCCAGAAATCAATTGCTCTCTCTCTCTCTCTCTCTCTCTCTCTCTCTCTCTCTCTCTCTCTCTCTCTCTCTCTCTCTCTCTCTCTCTGTGTAATTTACTGGGCCTTGAACACTGAAACATGACTTAGACATTGCAATTCTTTTGCTCACTACAGACCGGTGTACGTCTCTCATGTCAGAATTCAGAAGAAATTGCATTCTAGTAAGAAGACAGCTGATGACTAGTGAAGTGCATTGACAATATGGGTGGTTCACCTATAGTTTAACATGATAAAGTGTGTAAGTGTGCAATTTTATGTGTGAAGGAGATCACACAATATTAAAATATTCTGTAAAATATCAAATACATACTTTAAAAACTTTGTCTGAATAATATTAGGCCTATCTTAAATAATCTTAAATCCTGTTATTGTTGATCTTTAAAATTACATGATCAATAAGTTATGACAACAAATGTTTTTACATTGCTTTAACTCATCAAAATAAGTTAAAAAATTATAAGTTATACAAGATTCAACTCATTTAATTTCAAATTACTTAAACATCCAAGTTGATTGTACTTAATTTAAGGCAGCAACTTTTTACAGTGTTACAGGGTAAGAATTCGTATTTGCTCAAAGTTTTGGCATAAGCAGTAAAACACAGCCGTAAAATAGTCTACGCTGAACAGTGATGCTGCAGGGAGGGTTGTTGCGTCCATTAAAAGTAACTCTAACCTTCCCTGACCCTCATTAAAACACGGGAATGCCTTGTTAAAAGACAAGCCGGATTTGTGTTTAATGATCTCGAAGGAAATGTAATTGACTGGGCATTACCATCCAAAAGGTCCCGAAGCACACTGTTTACCGTGGGCGCGTTCAAAACTAGTTCTGCAAACTTCGTGGATTAGTTATGAAACTCAAGTGACGCAAAGAAAAAGAAAAAGAAAAACAACACATCCTCAGAAGGTGTCACGTGATTTTAAATCGCCATTTAGTCCATAAAAAAACAAAAATCTCATTTCGACTCATAAAATAAATTTGTCAGTCATTTTAAAGGCAACGTAACCAACATAGGTCATGAGCGGCTATCGGCCATTTAAGTGCAATCTGACTAACTTTCTTGGTTAATAAAACGTTGTTTTATGTAGGCCTACTTATAAACAATTAAATTCTTTAGACACCTCCAACCTATTATTTTTCTCCCATCCCCCATTATTTGCACCCCGTTAGCTTCATTACTTGTCGCTGTCCTTTCAGCACCACGAGCGCCTCAGCCATTGTAGAAGTCAACAGACATCAGCACGTCCACGATACTAATTACTGTAAATTACTCTAACATACATCTTTAAGAACGGATTATGCAGATGTCAAAAACCCAGAATTACGAAAGCGCGTGCAAGCACACCTACAATAGGCTATATCCTATAGGCTATTATGTGTGTGTGTGTGTGTGCGATTTTTTTTTTTGCTTTGTTTATTTTCCATAGGCTATAGCATAGGTGGTAATGACATTTGGCCTCAGTGAGTTTGAGATATACTTCCAAAAGAAACAACCAGTTTGGTTTTTTTACATGTTGACTCTATTGTGTTGGAAGCAGAGGGATGCATTAAAAGCCATTAAGCTGGTCTAACATTACATTTTAGTGCAATTTGAAAACGCATTTGTGTTCGAATGTAAGTTAAGTTTTGTTGTTACTTAATTTGACTTGTGCAAGTGTGTTGACTTAATGTTTTAATTCATTGTGCATGCTATAATCTCCTTTTCTCTCTGTTCCTCTGTTGCAGATGAACCGCTAGAGGGCGATCAAGCATTGTTGAAACCCACACTGACTAAAGCATCGGTTCCGTCCACAGTTGAAGATGCAGAACGACAGAGATGCAAATTCTCTTACTCATCATTCACCGCCACCTTTATATTAGACACTAACACGTGCAACAGACAAAACTGCAGTAACGTTATGAGGGGAAGTGGAATTGATTTAAAGTTGAACGTAATCTAATGTAATTAATCAGGAAATTATAAAGTAAACTTAGGCTACTACTAAACACGGATTCTGACCGATTTATTATAACACACTAAAGACGGTGACTTTATATAATCTAAAAACGGCATATATGTAGGCCTATGTCTAAAAGGCAAAAATATAACAGCAAAAATTTACAAAATGTGTTGCATTCAGTAATTCATACCTCAACATTTCACTAAGTAGAGAGAAGCCTGTTTAAAAAAAAACTTTATATACAATATTTACAAAAATGTAAGATTTACTATTGTCAAGGTTTGTTTGATTAATCTGAAATCGCTTAAAAAGTTTTAAAATATTGAATAGAATTAAGTGTATTTCTTAGACTACAAATTAAAAGTGCAAAAGTAGCCTTCTAAAAAAAGTACTAAATTAACGTTTACATGTCCCGCCATTTTGTGCTGGTTTCAATTATACTGTAGGCCTACACCCTCAAAAATTATAACAAAAATTAAATTAAACTGAAAACCACAGAGACATTATAAGTAAACTGACAAGATGTTATGCGTGTGTATTCTTCTCGTTTATTTTTTCGTGAGTGAAACTGAAAAAAAAAGTCTTCCTTTGTCACTAGCTACACATTGTTGATAACAGAAGAACTCAATAACTTCAAAACGAACTCGGAATTTAAAAACGGTCCTAAATTCAAAGCGGGGTTTGTGCTAGTAAAACCTGTTTCTTTGTAGATAGCACCCATATGGCCTATAGGCCTAAATCATACCATATTGCAGTAATGAGTGATGAAGGCGTCAGAATTTAAATGTTCCTATATCCGATTTGTAACTGACTAAAAATTGACTAATTAGACCTTTTATCCTATGTGGGAGCCAAGACAAGCCATCACATGGTCTCTCAACGTGCGCTCTGTAGGGCCCCAACGTTCGAGTTATGCCATCAGACTAATGCGTTGTGACTGCTCCTCTCTCTTGTGACGAAGTCTTACAGCTGCCTCCAAATCAATGGATGTCAAACCAATATGAAAACAATCATGACGGAGAAGAACAACAAATAATGTCTGGATAATCAAAGACGGTGTTTTGCAGAACTTCCGTCGAATTGCTCTTCGTTGTCTTCTATTTTCTCCCTACAGGCAGACGAAGGCCCCTTGTCACATCTGTCAGATTTGTAGTGTAATTTGTAATTATTGCTCATCATGAGGTCTACAGCTTTATCCCGTCCTTAATTAAAAGCATATTTAAGGTTCTGTCAGAGGCAGGAACGTAAACAGATGGTTTTCTGACAACAGCGCAAGATCCTATTACTCTAACAACAACAAACCTTCATTTATGTGTTATCGTGAGACATTCTTTTTTTTAAATTTTTTTTTAAATTCGTTAAGGGCAAATGCAACTGATATTATTTAGATAGCCTACCATTTTAGTCCATAATATAGTGTTTAGAATTGTATATTTGTATTTTGAGCCTCACAGACACTCAGTGTTGAAAACTGGACATTTATTTAGACTTAAATCTAAATGCAATGGATACGAGTGAATTTGCATTAATGACTCGTGACATTATTAGTAATATCACTTGACAAACTGAATAATGACTTAAATTGTGCATTGTTGGAAGTGTATTCTGTTTTACAACGCTATTTTCGCATTCAAACATTCAGATGAGCAGTAGGCTAATCAGTTCAATTATCTTCAAAATATTTACTTTAGGACAAAATTTGTCAGCTAGTTAAAACAGGAGAAATCTCATTACCCCATGAATCTATTTTCCGGGCGGTTTGTCTTCGTTATTGCCTGATTTAGTGTTAGTATCCCTGTTATTCAAACAGCGGCGTTGCAGCTGAATCTATTTAAATGTATCAGCCAGATTTGTGTTGAGTTTGTCACTTTAGGTGTTTTTACATTTCGTCTTCGCTTCGCTGGGAGCAATGCGGCCCGATTTAATGACCTTAGTTTTATTCATAATCTCCTCCCTCCTGTTACGCAGGTTTCCTAGAAATTGCTTTGCGGTTTTCACGAAACAAAACAATCCTCGGGTTTTCTCATCACACGTTTAACGAGATTTCCAGACAGACAATATTGCTAAATGGGCAAAAGCGTAAAGATTGTTTTGAAATTCATTTTTGTTTCCTCCATATTATCATAATGTGGAGGTTAAATATACAAATCCATATAGCTACCAACACTGTATGTGTTCTCGCTTAATTTAAAATGACACTCATTCCATTTGCAGGGAATTCTATACAATCCTATTTCATAAATCCTTCGCAAATATTCATTATTTATCACATATATAATTGACATTACCTTTAACCTTAATTTGCCTCCACATCTTCTAAGATGAGACAGAGAAATGTTTATTGAACTCTTATCTAATAATGAGAACTGTGATAAAAACTTAAATTCTCAGCAGGATAAAATTTCACTTCAGTCATAATATCACTCCTTGAGGTGCCCAGCATGCAGCTTTATTCCAATGCATTGGGAAAGAACACCTGGAGGTGCGCAGGCCAAATTAGCATGGATTAGGATTGGGATGGAATCCTTTCAGTTATTGGCAAGATAGGGGATGCTAATTATAAGAAATTGCCAAGGGTCCTGGTCTCAGTGGAGACTCGGCTGCCCCAACAATGGTATAAAACACCCAGCGATGTAGCATTTGAAATTATAATCTAAATGGACAGTCACCAGGGAAAACAGGCAAAAGGGAAACCTAACTCTCAGCTTGATGTCTTGCTTTACATTGCTTACTCTGCCTCTGCATGGGCCCAATTTATGGGAATGGACTCATATCTACCCACTGTTGAATGGTAGCAGGGAATGTCACTTTATAGGACAGTGTATGTTTCAATTTATATAAATAAAACTAACAAATGAGGCTGGTATATGCTTATAGAAAAGGAAAATATAGGATCTAGTGGAGCTTCAAATAGCTTTCAACACTGATATAAAGTGTAGAATATATAAGTTCACAACCATGAGAAGAAACCATATCTTGCAATTATATCTAGCAGCAACATTTTAAAAATCTGATTATATAATTTATGAGAATATAATTGCATAATGCATATTTCTCTGCACTCAATTGCTTGTGAACTTGGATGGCTTCCAAGTCCAGGCCTTCGTTGTGCTTTCATTGTCTATGAACAAAACTTTGATTTGTGCAATGCACAGCTGTTTATCAATAGCAGTTACATGGAAAGTACGTTTAGAAATCGAGCCATACTGACTTATAAGAATGTTTTGGTAACTATCCATCTGTATTCAATTCAAACTTTGCTTCCTTTTAAGTATTAACACTCCACAATTGTTAAGGGGCAACTAGGGTCAAGAAAAGAAGGTACGAAAAAAATGCACAGAAATGGATCTAAAACCAACAGTGCAGAAGCGCAAATGATTATGGCAGCTCTCCTCATGATGAGGAGGATGATCTCAGAAGAAGGCAGTTTTTTCCAGAGGCACGAGGCATACGTCTGACTTAACTGATCACAAAAAACACTGAATTTGTCCATTTATGGAGTGGAATTTTGGACTGAATATAGTCTGCCCTATAGCTCATCATTTAGTCATTACTCATTTTGTGATGTTTTACATCACTGACTGCAAAAGAAATTCTCCTCCAACTTATTTGATAATCTAGTGTTCAACTTGTTGATGGACTATGTTCTCAGTAAAATGGACCCCCAAAACGTCATGTTCATTAGGGGTCTCTGCTTATATAAATTAAGTACAATCAACTTGGATGTTTAAGTCATTTCAACTTAAATTATTCTAAACTGACTTTAAAAAGAGAAATCAGTGGAATCTTATATAACTTAAAACAATTTGTTTAACTTATTTTGATGCGTTAAAGGAATATAAAAGCATGTTGTAAATATATTGATCATATAATTTTTTTTACAGTGTTATTTTACTTTGACTTGGCTCTGTAGACAATAAATAGACTACCATAAGAGTAAAAAAAACTGTAAAAGGGAATTTGGACTCAGTTTAAGCACACAATAAATACATCTGCCAATTCACAAAACCAAATGGATTCAAAATGATCTTTAATTTTCATTTGCATGCTGTAAGCACAAAAAGAATACACATCAGCCTATGGGGTAAAGCATGATTGGCCAGTCAAAACGCTCGCGATATAAACAACATTTTCTGTTCACGAAAAAAAAAATCAATCACTCCATTAATGTCAGTCATGTAGGTACAATGGTGTTTACTGTTGTCATTTTTTTCTTGACAAGAAAATGACAAATGTGCTCTATCCATTCATATAATTTTGTTATACTATGCAGGTGTCAGTCTTCGCTTTATGCTATTGGTCCCTGTCAATATCTAATCTCAGAGTCTGAACTCTCTCTCTCTCTCTCGACACGGTTACGTATACTACATCTTTCTTAGTGCCTCTGAATGCTGCGGTGAGTCTTAATGAAAATAACGAAACGTATTTTGTTGCACTCACACACGGAGTCTTTTAATTTAGGATTAGGTGACAATAATCAAAGGTCTTTCCGCCTGACGCGCCTTTAAATACATTGAATATCGAACTCCGTCTTGTCGCGTTGAGGAAAAATGAATTTCTAACACACAAGACGTAGCTGTCGACTTTAAGCAAACTGCATCCAATCACCCCGAGGGAATTCAACTAATGTCGTTTGAACAAATAAAACCACACACACACACACACACACACACACACACACACACACACACACACACACACACACACACACACACACACACACACACACACACACACACACAAGCTTATTAAATTACTTCATAATCACTAAAAATCCACCTCCAATGAAATCACGATTAGTAGCCTACCATAAATATTTTGTCAGGTGTTTTCACAAGTCAGGAAAGCTTTTGCTATGGATAAATTATCCACATGAGTGATTCTGTGCTCATGATGAATTAAAAAGGCCTTCACGGTTTTTTTTTATCGAAGTAGTTTTTGCTTTGATTAGACACTAATTATTACAAGAGCACAAAACCCACAAGCATAAAATTGTCTTTAATATTCAGCAACAAGAAAAAAAATCTTCAAAGCAGAAAAAGCCAATACGTCGATTATTCAATGATCATAAAACAAGTTATTTAGGCGTTCGGTAAGGCAAACTGTCCCAATGAAATACTTTTATTTAGAATAGCCCATCTTTTTCTGTCACTCACACATACACCAACAACAACAAAACAACACAAAAATGTAGCCCAATAAAAGAGTGACTGAGAGCATGAAGTCTTCAGTAGTAGAAGTTAATGTTTTTAATGTCAACTTTTTAGTTTTTAGTTAGCCTATCTATTTTTTAAGATATATATAATATTTCTTTAAAAAATTGTAATAAATCCACATAATCCCCATCCATAAAATATTTTTACTGAAACTTTAACTCTCGATGGTGTTCCACTAAAGCCAGTGGAAATAAGATTGTTTACCGTGATAAGTAGGAATGGTTATGGGAGGCTCCCCTTGCTTTCCTCATACACACACACACACGCGCGCCCACGCACGCTTGGAAGCAGAGGGTCGGCGTAAGGGAAAGCTGGCTAGGCAGATTTACTTTTCCGCCTGATCGCGCTCTGGAGTGCAGGCCAGCGGAGAGAGGGAGAGACAGCACCTGGCCCGGCTTTAGCATCCCCATCTCGCTTTATTGACAGCGTGATAAGCGGGGCCAGACCGTGCGGTTTCCAGTGGAGATCTCAAGAACTCTGCTGGGTTGCACCGGATTCACGGGGTCTAAACGGTGGCAGCACTTGATTCTCTTGTGCTCTCCCTTTTGAAAATGTGCATAGGCCTACTTTTATGAATCTGCTGTGATCTTTAGTACAAAGATATTATCTTTATTGTCTTTAATTAGACTACTATTAACAGTTGTTGGTTGCATTGCTCCTTGATTCAACTGCGAAATACGCCATTTTAATTGGCTATTTTATATATGCACATCTGACAACATGATATAAAGCGTTTGTGTTATTACTGCGCGTGCATATGGACAAACATCAGTTCCATAATATATATAGGCCTATGGGGTCCCATGACATTAAACGTAATTTTGTGTTGTCATTCAGAATAAATAATTAAAAGAGCAATAGCAAACATGATGAGTTTTAAGTTGTTATATTATCTGCTGGTGACAGTTTTTAAACTGCATAAATGAACTGCAAAATTGCACGTGCATTTCATTTAAATCCTATTTTGAATCTAGGTCTATTGTATCGCAACATAAAGTGCTCCTTCTTGTTTTAAAGTAATCATAGGGTAAAAAAAACTCACTAATTCATACATTATTTTCATGATAGTTCATTTTAAATTGTTACATTTAAACCCATTAAATCGGAGGAACCTCAAAGAAACTTCTTATGGCTTATAAACGCACACAGCAGACAGCCGTTCCTTCGACTTCCCGGTTTGGGGAATGATAAATGGCGTCAATTGTGACGTGGGCCGTCACATAGCCAATCGCTGCCAGGTTGAGGTTAATATTTAGAGAAAGTTGATGGTGAGACGAGGACGTCTTTTTTTTTTTATTCCGAACCACGTTTAAAGTGAGGTATTTTGAACTCGTCAAGACAACAGTTAACGTGCGTGTGTCGTAAGAAACACGAGGGAGAGTCCAAAGTTGGACCTGCTTTCATCTGTTAAATAGGCTAGTATTTTCATCAATAGCCTACTACAAAGAGGGGTTTACAATCTCTCACAACTTTTCCCGTGGTTCCCTTGTCGGCTTGTTGGACTGGATATCGTTTACTTTGGGAGTAGTTTTGGGAAACGGATCCGGAGGGGTGCTTTCTAGACACTCTTTACTCTTGTCTCGTTTGGAAACGTTCCTCTCATAACGAAATCCCTCACAGGCTATAGCGTTTATTGAGGTAAGTTTACGACGTTCTAAATGATTCTTTTACCATGTAGACCACATTGTTGCGCTGACATAATTTTGGGCTCGGCTAATCTCGAGAAATAACAAATATGAATGGCATGCAGCAATTTCTTTGCCCTAAAACTGTGCCGTGAAATTAATTCTTCTTCAATACTTAATACTCGTTTTTGACACCATGCCAGAAAATTGCTTTAAATGCAACGTAAAGCCTTAAAGACATTTGTAAACAGGAGATCCTCACAAGGACGGATTATGAGAAATACATAATCTGTCAGATGAGAGTAGCCTAAACATCATTCAACCAAATAACTAACAACCTTTTCATTATTATAAAAACATGGGACGTCGCGCATCTGTAAAGCTTAATTTAATATTACTAAATAAACAAAAAGTTGAAAACGTATTTGAAGTATTATAAACCTTCGCCAGTAAGTTACAAAATACAATTATAAATATATATAATAGACTACTAAAATAAATGTAAGATAGCCTAAATAAAAGAAAAATTAATGAATCTTTTAATAATATTGTATTTGCCATAAATTAATATTTTATATAATATATTAAACTTCCCATAATACAAAATAATTCTTCCCATAAAGCAGAATTAGTGTAGTTAAAAACTGTGCATTTAAATGTAAGAGAATAAATATTTTAACCATTATCAATGGCTATGCAAATTGCACTATTCAGTATGGCTACTGTTAAACAGTGGTTATTAACATTAATTTTAAGATTAAAGTTCCCATTTGACCTGTAATGCATACACTTTGCCCTGAATGCAGATTACACGTCCCATAAACTCTGTCACAACTGAAACACGTCATGTTATCGAAATAATTTAAATCTTCACTAACTATTCTCCGGGTTCTCTCCGTAATCAGAGAAAGAAAAAACGGAAATAACAATTAAAATGATCAGCCCAAGAGAACTTCTGTTTATTATAGCCTAATGAAATGGAATAATGTGTAACTTGCTTCTTTTAGATCCTAGAGTTACATACATAGCAGGGCCCTTTGCCAGTGTGGTGGTCGGTCGCTGTGGGCAACCACGCGCGCGCGCTTACACACACACACACACACACACACACACACACACACACAAACAGTTTAGTAAGTCCCCTCCCCCAGAACATGGTGACTGGAGCTTGCACTGGCCGATAAACTTTTCCCACATTGCCTTAATAAGAGCCAGTCTTTCTCTAGTTCTCTCTCTCTGACGTCAGCTGTATTCAGTCCTGTCCCCGCCCCTTATTATTGGTTTTTTTTCTCCCTGTTGAAAACTTTTAGGGAGAGGCAAGGCACCGTCTATTTTGCCTCAGGGAAATAACGACAAGATTAGGTTCTTTTTCATGACCAAACACCACTGACTGCTAATCCGAACTGTGCTAATTGATGGGAGGACTACAAGAGTCCATCCGTGTGAAAAATCTCGTATAATCAAATATTTGATTTAAACAGGTTGTATCTTTAAACGCTACGTGGTTAAACGTGGTTTTTATTTAGCCTACTTTATGTAGGCCTATATACTCTTAAAAGTAAAGTTCCAATTAGAACCAAAATAGTTTTATAACATGTCATGGAATCATCCATAAAAACGTTTAATTTAACGTTATAGGCTATGTAGTTCTGAAGAACAGCTAACGAAACATTAATAACTTTAACTTTCTAAAACAATAGCTAAATTTAAGACCTCTGATCTATAATAAGATTATTTGCTAAACCCGGTTGCTCAAAAGAACCATTGAAGAACCTTTATTTTTTTAAAGTGATTAAAACTGATCTATTTTAAGAACAATCATCACTTAGCTTGCTACGAATATTTTAATAGGTGTCGTAGGCTACAGCACACACACACACACACACACTAATAACAAATGTTTGAATCAGTGCAGTAGAGCAACGTGTTGCATTAAGAAGTGAATCCTTCACCAGCAAACACTTGAAATGGCGAGGAGAGGGGAAATATTGGAAAATATATAAACGACGTGGAGGGGTCGCACCGCAGGACCCGAGATGACAGTGCATGACGGTCGCGCCAGCTCATTATCCGACTCCCATTCAAGCGGCCTTTCATTGCGATGCAGACTCTTTGGCAGTGTCGTTTGTTTCCTCATTGTGCTATAGTGGGGAATGCAATGGTTGTCAGAGCTCGCATTCACTTTCGCGATAGTTTATTGATGAGCTCCGACTTTTAGCACTTTTCACATGTCAAAACGAAGTCAAGTGTATGCAACCACAGCTTAATTTTATGCTCCGTGCGTCCCAACACATTTAGTCTCTCTTTAAAGCTGCCCCACCATGCTATACTACGTCCCCCCTCCCCATCTCCAG
The DNA here is from genome assembly GCF_051911475.1 of Siphateles boraxobius. Lineage (NCBI taxonomy): Eukaryota > Metazoa > Chordata > Actinopteri > Cypriniformes > Leuciscidae > Siphateles > Siphateles boraxobius. The sequence goes on along the minus strand of NW_027509192.1, from coordinate 7,367,113 downwards.
TTCTTGTATCCCAACCCGGAATCTATTCCACTCCAGTGAACGGGTGGAACACCCCAAGCTGCGAGTGGCGAGCTGAGAGTGCAGCGCATGTAACCTCGAACACAGGCGCGGAGGGGTTGCTTTGGGGTTTACCGAGGTGTGTGCTAATGTCCAAGCAATCAACAAATGTAGTTTAAGTGTCCGGCCATGGACGTAATGATATTTTCATTTCCCCCTTGGCAACCCACGACACGGAGTTTCTTTTTCTCCCGCTGAAAAACGACAACAAATCACGCTATTAATGTAAATAGTATGGGGTCTCCCAAACTGATCATTGAGCGCGGCCCCTAAAGGCTGATGACATTCTCAGACACCAAGTCAACAATGACACGTGGAGAAAGTTTGCGCTCGTTTCAGTGGACAAGAGTAGCATACATTAACTCCATATTAATGGGGTTAAGTACAATAAGAAATTATGGCTAGGCCTATTGTAAGGTGTCTTTGTTACACTGTAATTAAACATTAAAGTACAGAGTAATATTAAGTAACTACACTCACCCAAATAAGTTAAGCAAGTTTCCGTTATTCAAATTTTATGTTATACAAGATTCAATTAAATTGTTAAGGCCAGTTTAATGTACTTTAAGTTGAAATGACTTAAACATCCAAGTTGATTGTACTTAATTTTAAGGCAGCTACTTTTTTTTACAGTAGGCTACATGTACTTATTATAGGGGTTAGGGTTTGGTTTATGGTTAGTTGCATGTAATTATGCATAATTTGTAGTTATTACTAGTAACTACATAACATATGCAACAATGACATAAAATAAAGTGTTACCGAAATTATTATTTGTACCCTGCTCCCTTTAATAATATTTGTCTACAAAAAGTACAGTTTCTGAACATGATTGTCATGTTAAATCGTGTTAAATCGACGATTTGTGTTAATTCGAAATTATGGTAGGCTACTTTGGTAATTCCAAGAACATTTTGTAGCCAAGTCAATGGCAAAAACTTTTTTTCTATAAAAGTGTCTAGTCGCCCAGAATTCAATAGCCCGATCACCCAAATGCATGTCAATGGAAAAAATGGTAGAGAATCATCTGCTTATGAGGAGTGACTAAGTAGGGTAAAAAAATAGATTTTTTTTTTGCTCGGCCCTTTTCCCGCTCTGTCACCGGGGCAGGAGGAAGTGTTTTGCTGGGAGATGATGACAGAGGTCAGGCTCAGCTAATGGGCCACTGAAGAGGAGAGGAGGCGAGGCACAGACCAGGAACACATACATTAATACACGAGTGCTATCACCAATCAGCATAGGTGCGCGCCCTCTCTCTCTCTAGCTCCCTCTCCCTCTTTCCCCCCCCCCGTCTCTCTCTCTCTCTCTCTCTCTCTCTCTCTCTCTCCTACGAGCGCACATTTTTCAGTCTCGCGCAGTCTTGACATCCCATTTTATTGTCAATCTCTGTGTCCTTCGCAGGGAATTTAAATTTTCCACCCGAGATCAGTTGGAAACTAAAGACAAACTGTTTGAGGACGATTTTCTTCAGAGTCTTCTCCTTATTGTAAACGAAGTATTTCAGCGAGGATACGAAGGCTGTTTGGAACTATGCCTCAAAAAGGTAAGTTAAGACATTCTTCTGTTTTGAGCAATTCGCACGCATATGCACCACTTAAGTGAAATTCTTGTTAAATGTACACGCCAGATTTAAAAAGAAAAACTGTTGGTTTGTAAATAATCAGTATGAGGGGGAAAAATTGACTGCTACTAAAGTTATTTGTGTCCTTGAAAAAAAAACTAAAACAGAAAACTTAAAACTGCATGGCCTCGTGGTGTCAAACTAAATCATTGATTTTCACGGACGCTCTTTGCCTTTTTGTGCTTCAGCTATGTCGAGTTTTGTGCCAAGCAAAGTTCTTATTTATGACAGAGAAAGCAAAAAGTCACAGTAGGCCAAGACCGCGATCAGTCCTGGAAATGGGAACGCAATGACCCGATGAGGTGGCGTGTCAGGTTGAATCACACCATCACGTTCAGCCGGGCGCCAGCACCAAATCGCACCGTGAACTTGGTGTTTTGCTTTTCAGTCAGGTCACTGCTGCCTTCTTTGTCCAAAGACTTACTTTTAAAAAGCAGAATTACATTAAAGTCTAAACTTCAAACTTAACCGTTAAGGTTTCTGCATTTTGTTGTTTAGTTTGTATTAAAAAAAACGAATTGAAAAATATTATCGATAGTATTATGTGTAGGCTATACGTTGATGTCTAAATAAATATTAAATTCTAAATTTTTTAAACGATGTAAAATTAAATGCATCTGATTCTATTTTAAACGGTGACAGTATTTTATATCCTGCATTATGCTACATATAACAGTTTTATAAATCTGTTGCGATATAAATCAGCATCGTTTCCAACTTTCGAAACTTTCACTCTAATGTACAGTACTTTCCGCAGAATATCAAAGCCTTGAGAATAAGTGTGCTTAATTAAGAGCCTTCATGTTGCACATTAGAACGAACAAAATGCAGATTAGGCCCTGTCAATTACAGACAGCACTATTAAAACAGATCATTAACTAAAAAGATGAGTGCAGGCAGAAGACCTTAAATAGCCCACATGGGTAAGAAATACTAAATAGTACTTAGTAAAATTACATAAACATTTATTTGCAATTTAAAAAAAGATTTGTTTCGATTTTCCGTATTTGTAGAAATTTGAGAAAACGTGAAGAATTAAAAAAGAGTTAAAATAATTTAAATTAAAAGGCAATACGGTACATTATTAAAATTATAAAATGTTATTTAATGAAACACGTGCAACTCAACGCTGGCAATTAGTGTATGTATTTATTTGTTGCTGTGCACTGTAAACCGCGCACACAATCCATCGACTTAAAAAGAAAAAGAAAAAATCAAAGCAGGGAGTATTTCTTCAGTGGCCTCCTTTTCGGTAAATGTATTGAATGGGTTCTTTATTGCAATTGTCTTTTACCAATTGAGCGCCCCACTGCGCTGTTGTACATTTTTTACAGCCCTTAACGACATATACCAGTAACACAATTACCTCCAGATACTTATAACAAGAAATTACTTTTCTATTTCGCGCTACGAGACAAACAAAAAGGCATTGAGGTAGCGGGCACCGGGTCATAGTGAGCTGCACTGGCTGATGCGGGTGAAGGGGGGTATGCTGAAGGAGGAGGAAGGGGGGACTCGCTCCCTTCAGCTCTTTGCAGTGGCGGTTCTAGAGGGGGGGCCGGGGGGGCCCGTGCCCCTGTGACAACAAGCTTGGCCCCCCTTGTGGCCCCCCTAAATGTGGAGTGTGAAATAATTTTTACAAAACAGTTTTTTTGTTATCGTTGTATGCGTATTTTTTTATTATTCTATCTTTGTGGATTTGCTTGTTCACGTGACAATTCGCATCACATTCGCGGGAATCGCGGCAGAATAACGCCTGTCTCCTGCACGCGAGAGAGGAGAGAAGGAGAAAGCTGGTAAATATCAGTTCAGTTGCAAGTTCATTCTTTATGTGCGTATCAGGTGTGCGATGTGTATTGTCTATTATGATATTGTAATCAATGTTTTAACTGTATACGAGGCACTGTGAGCTGACATCGCATTTGTCTATCGTTCTTTCACTGCTGTGTGCGGTTCATAGGTAGGCTATGCCCCCAAATTAGTTTATGTCTTATATTTATATCATATTATGTTCTTATATTAGAGTATCAGATCAGCAAGAGTGCCGTTTTCCCGTGCACAATTGCAACTGTGATATTGATGTTATACAACAGCTAAATTAACAATAAGTGAACATTGGGAGTTACCTTTTAGACACAATATTGTCAATAATGTTTGTTTTCCCTTTATTTCGACGACTAGAATTTCAAAATGAAACCGTAGCAGAGTCTCAATGCAACAGACAGCGATGATTTCTTGACTGAAATCCGCGTTTTGAAGGAATCACTTACTGCTTTCCCGAATGAATCAGCCGTTTGAGCGAATCGGTTGAATGAATGAATCCCTCAACTCACTTATTAAGACCGTGACCTTTTAAGATTAAGACCTTTTAGTTTCATATTTAAAGTACCCTTTAATTAGAACATTACAATTAGAAATCATTTCATATTTAAATATTGATTTTAAAAAAAATCTCATAGCTTTATTTATGCAATTATAAATGGAATGTAAATATATTAATGCCGCTTCTGTGTCACCTCTACACTGCAAAGATGGATTTTGATTAAATTATTTCATTTGACAGGTAACAGTGGTACTGTATAATTATTGTATAATTAAGTATTATTGTATAAATACGTATAATTACTGTATAATTTGTATGTTAGTATTTGACATAAAAGGTGATTCATAACTCTAAATAAGTTTAGAAAGAATGTCCATATATAGGTGAAAATGCCTCTGGAAATCAATTTAAGGTGGCAAATTAAATTAATAAAAAATTAATGAAAAAATTAATTTCGGTCCCTGCTGTTAACTGACCACTGCATAGAATATTAAAAAATATGAATATCTTTGTGAGTCTGCTGTCAACAACTAAACCAGCCACGTCACCAGCACAAAAACACAATCAGTAAAATATCATCTAATTATCAACAAAACATTGAAAATATTGTGATATATTTTGTCAATATTGCACACCCCTAATGTACGGTATGAATTTTGATTTCTTCAGGTCTTAAAAAGGCTTAAATTTGACTTTAAAAAGTGTGCAGGAACCCTGTAAACGGTTAGACGTAGTTACCTAGCAAGTCAGTTATTTTCAGTAAATGAATTAATACGCTTCTTGGTCCCCATTGCTTTTGCTCTAGTTCTCACCAAAATAAAGAGAAAGAAGGACATCATGTCAATTACAGTTACTGTGACTAATACTGAATATGTAATGCAAATGTAAAAATATAATGGAAATGCAAATGCATTGTTGAATGATTATAAACATGGTATTTTGCCTGTTAATGCCTGCAGTGCAGTGCAGAAAATGATATGACAACAATAAGGTCTAAATGTAACTGGCCCCTCTAACAGTACAACTGGCCCCAGCTTGGCCCCCCCAGTTGAAATGGTCTAGAACCGCCACTGGCTCTTTGTATTTTCTGAGAGTTGTTGGTACGTTTAGTTGGAAGCGGTGTAGCTAGTTAGGGAGCCCGGGTTTTACTCTCTGGGTTTTGGTGTAGAGGGAGAAAGAAAGCTATTGTTAAAATTCAGCGGGGCTTTGTCGGGGACCCCTCACCCCTCCTGGCTTTACTTTTCCAGCGCAGCCAGGCGAGGTAGACAGCGTGTGTCACCAGAAGAGAGGATCTGAAGGGGAGGGGAAAAAAGTAGGCCTTGCCAACAACATTTGAAGTTTTCTAGGGGAAAAGCAGATGTACATGTCGAAAATATTTTGCATAATAATAATTATTATAATAATTATTATAATAATAATAAAAAACTATTAATAGCCTATATTATAACAAAAACAACAACAATAATAATATAGATTATTAAACTTAACATAAGAAAACGTAACCAAACTAAAACTTATCTTAACTATAATAAACACAAAATAATCATTGTATTAGTAATTAAAACAATATCTAAAAAAAAAGCTTATATTAGATTTAGTTGTAATGCTAAATAAATAATTACGGCTAGGTGTACTAATAAATTGTTTTGCTTTGTCCTAGGGATATTTTAATAGAGTGAAGCAGATGCGAGTCTATAAATTGTTTTAAGCGGACAGTCAACTCTGTTTCCAGGCAAGTTTAAACCCTGGGCATAAGTGTATTTGTGGAGACAGTATTTTTTTGTTCTCACTTTTTGCAGCATGAATGCAAAAATAAAATGCTGAAGCTTTAGCCCATGCACACAATATTGTCCGTAACTTTCTTGCACACAAGTCTTACAGAAATTGCACTAAAATACACATGATTTAAAAATGTGAAACTGACCAATATTATTCTTTCTTTATGACTAATAGAATACTATAACCGGGCCACGTGGGAGTCTGGCGTCGCGTCCATGATGCAAAACAGTAAGTGGAGTTCTTTTCTTTTTCTGAAATGCGTTTTTGTCTATTAAATAAAAAGGTGAGCGAAAAAAATAAACAGGAGGGAAAACGCGAGAGGCGTCCAGCCAGAAAGGCATTTGTTTTGGTATATTAGTGAAGGCAGTTTACACTGTTCGTCAGGGGTGTTGGGCGCGTGCATGCTGCCAACATTTTTGCCTGACATTCACAACAGCTCCCTCAAAGTAGCTGAGCACTAAGCTCACTGCTAAACTCAAGCTTGACTTTAACCATTTTACAGTTTTATGGAACTTTATTCCATTATTTCAATTCGTACGGCTACATTTGAGAGAGCAATAATTACATTATCAGTGAGAAATTTCCTGAATTCAAAAAAAGTCACATAGAAGCCTGCATAGCTACACAACCTAGTAAGAGTGTCTAACCCATATGCTCTTTGCATAATTGTGTGTGTGTGTGTATTAGAGAGAGAGGATGTTTCTGCTTGACTTGCTTTTAAATAATTGCTGAATTAATGTTAGCATCGGCGGCCAATCCACCTAGTCCATTAGCAGAGACGAAATTGACATTGCATGATTCTGATGGAAAGTCTCTAATGTTTATGAAACACCGCGAGAGAGAAATAATAGACTGAGCTTTGATGCTGCATTGAGTGTTGTAGAGCATGAATAAATTACATGCGCTTATGTGTCTGTCTTTGAGATGTGTGAAGGCCAACTAGCAAAACATATACTTAGTCATTTGTAGAAAGCACTGAGTAAGTTATGATTACAATAAATGAGACATATTTTCTCTCTTAATGCTGGACAAGAGGTGTATGACATCTGTAACGAAGGTGTGTTGAATGTCATCCTCTCATTTCTATTCCTTTTATTGTTGTAAGTGCCAGTTATTTGCTCTGTCCTCATGTTTTAGTCACTTATTTTGACGTCCATAGATTATCTGTTTTGGAAGGTGCAAAAATTTGGAGTAACGAAGCATTTCAAATTAGGTCAGCAGAAGTAGAGCATATATGAGCGATAACTAATAATAATTAAAAAAAAAATCATATCCCCACACTTTAAAAATATTATTGGAACAAAATAAAAAAAATATTACGCGGCGAAAAAAGAATTCTCTCAAGGACAATCACAGGTTACGCAAATGTTGCCGTATGATTTCTCTCGTGTATTAATAAAAAGATATCAATCGGGTTAGGCCTTTGGTTTGTTTAAAGGTCACAGGCGGCAACTCAAGCTTTGTGCTAATAACTCTTATAGAGTGGAGCGTCCAAATTGACACCATATGTCTTCTTATTAATTGATTAGAAACAGAGTACCGCGCGCGCAATGATTGCCACTGGGCTAGACCCACACCATTCACCATGGGGAATTATAGAACGATTAAGACTTAACCTTTCAAGCGAAAGTTTTGATTTTATATCCTAATCTGCGTGTTGGCCAGCTCAAAACAAGTGGATACATTTAAGAGCCATACGGCATATGGTTGCAAAGCCAATAAATCCTCAATTGCGTCTATCACGGGATAGAAAAAAACAGTAGGCTAATTGCGTTTTTCATCCTGCATTTCTTTATGTTAAGAGTACTAGAAATATTAGCAGAAGTAGTTCTCAGGTAGAATAAACTATAAAGAACGTCGTTATCTTCATAATGCGTAATAAAAATAAAACACTCACGTATAACACAGATTTTATATTTCGCTCTGCAGATTTACGCATAAACCTACAGATCAAAACAGCATCCCGCAAATTTGCTCCCAGTGCTTAGATATAGGCAATGGAGGTTTGTCACTTGGGAAAAAAAGAAATGTCACTTTTAATATATTAAGGGCGAGGCGCGCCCCCGTGAACGTACACGCGCACAGCCCCTGGCTATCTTAAAATTAAGCTTCCCTTAAAGGGGAAATGAGTAGAGTCCAATTTAGTCTGAGTGATATCCAAATGCAGACAGAAAGGGTCGTTTTATCATGCTACTATTTGTCGTGACGATGCGATTTTCAAAAGCAGAGCGATGTCATAAAGTGACATGCCTGCCACAAGTGCTCCAACTGATCTTTTCAATTAGCCTTCCATGCATGATCCAGGGCGACTTCCGCCTATTTCCAGAAATTAAGCTCAAACTTGACATGCAGCTAGCTTTATTTTAAAGACAAATGTCAGGCAGGCTCATCATATTTTCCCCCTCTTCTATATTTGGAGCTTATTTATTGCAAAGGAGCTTGTGCTCTTGGACTCAATTTAACGCGAGGCTTCGGAGGGAAGGGAGCTGAGAAGTCAAGCAAACCGGGAAGGCTGCTTTTCCGTTTTGGCTTCAGGTTTGGTGCCTTTGGTCTGCTTTTTGGAGGCTTTAGTAACATAAGCCAATTGCTTACATAGGAAATGCTGTGCATTGCTTGATGCTTTTTTTTTCTTTTTCTTAAAAAGTTGTTTAACTTAATGTGTGGGGCTATGCTTTAAACCATTGCAGCGTTTAAGAAGTTTTAGTGTAATGCCACAAATAGCATTCGCCATCTGATCCGTTTAAGGCTTTGCAAAGATGCGCAAATCTCGGCTCAGTGGGTTGGAGATGTTTTGCTCCAGATCATTCGAGAGCGCTGACGCTTAATCAATGTTCTGCATGTGTAATTATATTACAATTGTGTATTAGGAGATTATGATATTATTCGAGCACATCTGGAGAACTGTCGAAAACATATGACAGCTGAGCAACAGCAATAATTACCGGCTATGCTGATTTAAAAGCGATTTACACTGGTCTCTGCTGAATATTGAGATTTGTTGACAATGCTCTAATGCTTGACTTATTTTAGACAATTGCGACCTGAAAGCTTCTTTTAATATAAACAGCTGTGATTGGATTCTATTTGAATAGATTCTGTATGTGGAGTCTGGTTTGCTAAATGCTGGGTGAATTACAAGCTTTTTCCTTTTTTAGGTCACAGTGGAGTGAACCAGCTCGGCGGTGTGTTCGTCAACGGCAGACCGCTGCCCGACTCCACAAGACAGAAAATAGTTGAACTCGCTCACAGTGGCGCGCGCCCGTGCGACATATCCCGGATTCTGCAGGTGATGATAAGGCATTTCCCTTTCATGTTAACTCTTCACCAAAACAATTGCAATAACTTTACAGTAGTTTTGTTTCACATTTGTGCTGTTTCATACTGCTTTTTCCCAGCTGCATAGCAATTTTTTTTTAAATAAACCTTTGCATTATTAATGCCAGCGAGCAACGAGGATTCATTTCAAATTTCATTTTGGAATGCATAAACAGTGGTCTTGTGGAATGGATCGAAGCACCACCTGGTTTTTTTCCATTTGGCAATTTTTAAAATTTGGCGAGCGAAATGCATTTTTAAAAAGTGCATCATTTCTCGTACCACTGAAGACATATTTTTTGTGTTAAAGGTATTTCTTGTGTTATAGACCCATGCTGATGCAAAAGTCCAAGTGCTGGACAATGAAAACGTAAGCTTATCATTGCTTGCAGCATACACTTAACATTTCACACTAGTTTTAAATAATGTATGTGAATTGTTTCTTTTGTTTTCCATCTAGGTGTCGAACGGCTGTGTGAGCAAAATCTTGGGTAGATACTATGAAACAGGCTCCATCAGACCCAGGGCGATCGGAGGAAGTAAACCACGAGTAGCGACTCCAGAGGTGGTCGGCAAAATTGCCCAGTACAAGAGGGAGTGTCCGTCAATCTTCGCGTGGGAAATCCGAGACAGGCTGCTATCAGACGGGGTCTGCACAAACGATAATATACCCAGTGTAAGTTCATTCATATAAGTTGCCATGAATTCATTAACAAAATCATGAGTTAATGAGTAGTAATTTGATGCGTTGCTTAAATGCATGCACTAACGACCTTGAACTTGAACATTCTCCAACATCAGCCATCCCCGGCCACTGCTGTAATCTCCTCTCCACTAGAGGACAATGCAATGCGATGTAATGCTTTGGCACGTAGGCCTGTGTAGAAATGGGGCCAATCGTTCCGAAAGCCAAGATGCCACATCGTGGACGCGCGCTTTAATTAATGTGCCGCATCTTTGGGTTCGTCTTTCAGGTGTCATCGATAAACAGAGTACTGCGCAACCTGGCTAGCGAAAAGCAACAGATGGGCGCAGATGGCATGTATGAAAAGCTGAGGATGCTGAACGGTCAGACCGGCACGTGGGGGACCCGGCCGGGCTGGTACCCCGGAACCTCAGTGCCAGGACAGCCCAATCAAGGTATGGCTATTTTAATTTCCATAGAGGAAGATTGTGCAAAAAGGGGCATTGCATTCGCTGATTGTTATTTTGCGATCTGGATATAATTGACATTTATTTGTGTAGCGCTTTTCACGATACATATGTTTCTAAGCAGATTTACAGAAAATGCATGCAATTTAGAGTGAACTGTTACCAGAGGTGGCTCTGTCCAAGTAATGCATTTCAGAAATGTACATGTATAAATCACGCAGTTAATAATGTATAATGCAGAAACAATGAGCTCATTGAAGTAAAGTTGTGGACATAATGATTACAATATATGGAAAGTTTAGCATTGGTGCATGTTGATTCAGAGCAATTCATGATGAATTATTATCTAAAAAGGTAAAACAATTAGGCTACCGTAATAATAATAATAAAGAAGGCTTTTAGTTCTTAAATTCCATATAGTTATATATTAAATTTAAATAAATGACTCATAAATTATATTTTGCACATGCAGGGCTTAAATTATTGTTATAATATTAATAATTAAATTAAATACCTTGAATTACTAAATTAGCCTATATGCCATAAAGATAATATAAAAATTACGAATAGTAATTCGAGTTGCAATCCACATTCACAGTTCATAAGAAAGATTCATCGAAATAAACAGGGAACCGTGTGTGGATTCCCTGTGCAAAACATGTTGCTGTCACACAGAAAAATGAACAGTTCTGTCGCTATGTAATAGCTCATTAGAGAACGTTTTGTTTCCCATTAAGGCGACTTAAATACGTGTTTAGTTCGAGGAGACAGCTGTGGAAATATTCCACCGGAGACACCCTGGACATGATATGGCAACGTTTGCCAATTAGAGTTGTTAGTGTTAAACGCGCTACTCAACGAAAGACAGACGTAAAAATATACAAATATAGAAAATTAATGTCTGTATAGCCTAACGTCGGCGTGTCAAATCATTAACTGGTTGCAGAAACTTTTTTGAGCTTTGCCAAGGAGAGCATATCCTAAAGCTGGTTCACATGAGCAAAAACCCGTTATATATAATATTTAACATGTTTTTATGAGAAAAAATAGACATATTTTACCTACTAAAACTATATAGTAAAAGATACTGGACTAATTTGATTTCACCTGACATGCTACATAACAAGTAGTCTACATGTATAGCTATGCATATTTAATACGGTTTATTGTCATGTGGCCTCGTAAAGCCTACCAGAATGTGTAAGACGAAAACGACAACATAGCCTACACGCGAGATAACATGCTTATTTACTTTAATAAAGTGCTTTTTTAATCGATTGATTGCCACATTGCTAAGCATCTAATTTCTGATTTATGACAAACTCAAACCTGTGCGTTTAAAATATAATAACAGCCATAACTATCTGTGTTGGGCTATTTTTGAGGCTTTTTAGCTAAACTACATCGACTACCTCTCTTATATAGATGTCATAGACATTAGTCTGGGTGAGGTTTCTGAGCGAGAGAAATATGGTCGCAATCTGATGAATGTCACGCAACACTGAATAAAATCGCGGATTCATCTGGGCTGACAGGACGCTAAAAGAGACAACTCTATCGCATTCAGAGGAACAGCCCCTCCCCTCCGCCATAGGACCGGGCTACTAAAGCCGTCTAAAGGATTTGGACATTTTTCCTTTTCCAAGGGTCCTCGCATGTTTTGATCAAGGCCTCCACAGCTGAAAGATGCCGCGGTTGTTTTGCCACATTTTTGCTTGCCTTCCGCCTCACCGATTACGACAACGCCCCAATAAGGAATGATTTTATTTCCCACCGCCTTTCTCAGAGAAAACAAATCCTAAATCTGGCGACAGTTGGTCAAGCATTTGAGAACAGGCCACACATTAGGATTTGCTCTTGAAAAGCGAGGATACTAGCCTACACCAAAGACATTTTAAAACTTTTTTTGAACATAGAAAGGCACTGTTTTTGATGAATAAATTACTTTGAGAAGAAAAGGAAAGGTATAGGCCTGATATGTCAGTTGCCTTAAAATGATTAAGTTATAAACCATGCGTAATTGAAAGAAAATAAGTAATGTGAACTTGACAATTCCACATAACTTAATTTATGCGGAAACGTAACTTTTTAAGTTAGTCTATGTACTTAATCATTTTAAGGCAAAGGGTTTCCTCACTTTTTTTAAGTTAAGTCAACTGATCACTTTTTACAGTACATACTATGAGCTTAATTTTTTAAGGTTATTATTGTTACTCAGTTCACCACCTTATAACATAATTTACTGATTAGTCAAATCATCTACTTCCAAAAAAGGTGAATTAAATTTCATAACGTGGTTTTTACTAATTTATCCTCAAATAGTTTGATATGTCTTGTGTGAAATCAGTTAAATAAACCTGTATATATATATATATATATATATATATATATATATATATATATATATATATAAATAATCAAAAGGGTTATATTCTCATAGCTGTAACCTGTGGGAAACTATAATCTCAACAATTGCTCATTTGCTCTATAAAACCCCCAAAAACTAATTGTAAGCTAACATTATTTCAAAAAAATAAACATATATAGGCTGCAGTATTTTACTGACAGGCAGATTTTTTTCCACTATAGTGTACATGTCCTGTGAGCATTGTTTAATAAATGTATAAAAGACCCTTTAAATATTATACATTCCAAATTATGACTTTGACACAGACTGGAAGTTTGGCCTGTGGCCACGCGACTATTTAAAGCAACACCCATCTGAAAGTCAATTCAGTCTGGAGTTTCATTTATATTAAACAACTGTGTGTAAAATATCAACAAGTTTCTTTAGACTTTTCAAACTCAAATATTTAGCCTCAAATGTATCTGGTGGGCTTAATTAGGCACTGGTGTCCAACAACACAGCGGGGTTAAAGCTTATCGACTCACAACTGGCACTCCTATCCCCTTGTCTGGGACAAACAAGAGCCTTCGCATTTCGATGTCTCATTCACGGTGGCCTGGCTGTTTTCTCCCTGTGCCTATAAGAAGGAATAAATCCTAACTGGGGTTGAACGGGCCGGCCCTAGGGACAGTGATTAATGACAGTAGAGCATAAAGGTTAACACGCCGAGCTGAAAAGTCTGTTGACTGGAATCCTCGTGCTACAATGACTGCTCGAGAGAATCCTTTTGTTGCCTGGTCCAATTGTGTCCTCAAAATTCAACCCACGAAAGTTTGCCATCCGTCCTCACAGCGAGTATTTAAGAGTTACCCTACTCTCCCGCATTGTGTGACTGAAAGCATCCCTCTCCTATTCAAGTATTGGTGGTCATCTCAATAGCTCTGCAAACGCCCATATGGTGGCCGTAGCCTAATTGAAGAACTCTGGGATGAAAAGGGGGGAGAGGGTGTTTGGTTTTTAAAAACATTTGAAAAGATTTCTGGGACATTTTATCGCATTTCTGTAGAGCCCTCGAGCTCGTCAGCCTTTGTGACTCGATGCTGAAAGATCTAAGCGAGCGAGCTCGAAATGTTTTCCCACAACATTGCAGAGGGCGATACTGTAGCCTACAAAACACTCCACTCATTTTGTGCCACATTGTCCCTACATAAATATGACAAGCAAACTCTAATATACCTTAATTAAAGCATGGAGTCCAAACTGAAAATGAGAATCATGTTTTTAGACAGAATTATCTTACGTTTTATATTTCCTTTCCAGATGGCTGCCAACAGTCAGACGGAGGTGGTGAGAACACAAACTCAATAAGCTCCAATGGGGAAGACTCGGATGAAACACAGATGAGGCTTCAGCTGAAAAGAAAACTGCAAAGGAACCGCACATCTTTCACACAAGAACAAATAGAAGCACTTGAAAAAGGTAAACATTGAGATTATTACTATTAAAGCAAAGACCAAACAACAGAATCACACTTCATTTCGAAAATACTACTTTTTTGGTAAACTTTTATTTGTTGGTTTTAAAGATAGCTAAATTACATTGCATGATATTGTTGCTCTTTTTTAACATTATTTTTTTAATGTTTCCACCAGAATTTGAGAGAACGCACTATCCAGACGTGTTTGCACGAGAGAGACTTGCTGCGAAAATAGACTTACCAGAGGCAAGAATACAGGTGAGCGTAAACACTAGAATATACAAAATCAGAATAAAAACTGTTAAAATGGGACACTTTCTAATAATGTTTCATCGCCCTAGCTTTAAAACATTATCATAAATGTCATAAATAGCTGCTCAAATGATTTCACTTTTTGACGATATCATAGTTTTGTGGCTTTAAGCACTTAAAATTTAGTCTCTCTCTTCTGGAAAAAACAGTGCAAAAATATTGATGACTCATCCTGCACTACACAGATTTTGTCCAATCAAATGTTGTCTTCAATGAGAATGTCCCACCCACTAAAGTTACCTTCAACGGATTATCAAGTAGCTGTGATGTAACTAAATCATTATATATATATATATATATATATATATATATATATATATATATATATATATATATATATATATATATATATATGATAAATATGTCAACGACATAGGAAAGAAAACTGCTAGAATAGATTTGAGTGAATAGATTTCATGGGATTTTTAAATAGCTGAGTGTCTCCTCTACACTGCAGAAGGAAAATATTAAATACTAAACTTGAAGTGTCCCACTTTATCAGTCTTCATCCTGCTAGATACTAATTGTTGTAATTTGTTTTAAAATTCTTTGAAAACTAACTAAAGCATGTCCGTCCAGGTGTGGTTCTCAAACAGAAGAGCAAAATGGAGGAGGGAAGAAAAGTTGAGAAATCAAAGAAGACAGGCCAGCAACTCTTCGAGTCACATACCCATCAGTAGCAGCTTCAGCACTAGCGTTTATCAGCCAATCCCTCAGCCCACAACGCCAGGTAAAGGCCCTAAAATGTGCATACTGTTGGTGAATGAAGGCCATAAGCAAACACTACTGAAATTATACAAGAAACTAAGTTTTTAGACTTTTGCAAAACATTTTTTGTTTTTACTTTTTAAACAGTATCCTTCACATCGGGCTCCATGTTGGGAAGACCAGACACGGCCCTTACGAACACATACAGCGCTCTGCCACCAATGCCAAGCTTCACCATGGCCAACAATCTTCCTATGCAAGTATGTCAGTTTAGTGCTTCACGCTGTCCTATATTGTTCTACACTGTTGTGCCTACCTCAATGCTTCAAAGGATTAGTAATTCGATATTTCCGCACACTGTAAATCTAATGCAACTACAGCATACAGGTCTGTAAGGCTGTTTATATCAGATGTGAGTGTTGCTGACAGGTTTGCTCCTCTTCCCCCCTCCACAGCCCAGTCAGACCTCATCCTACTCCTGCATGTTGCCCACTAGTCCTTCGGTGAATGGGCGGAGCTATGACACATACACACCACCGCACATGCAGGCACACATGAACAGCCAATCAATGGGCACCTCAGGCACAACCTCAACGGGTAAGTTTATATATATATATATATATATATATATATATATATATTTAATTAAATATTGTTGTATTTTATTTTTAATATTATTAATATAATTTAATATGATAAATATTTTTAATTGTAATTTAAAATTTGTTTTTAACTTAAATATTATACATATATATTTAATATTATTTATATATTTATATTAAAATGTATATCATTTATAAAATGTATAATATATACCATATTTTACGAAAAGAGAAATGCCTAAAATAGCAGAATACACGTGATGCATGATAAGGATAAACTTTTCTGCAATTAAAATTTTTTTTAAAAAAAAACATTTGATTTATTTATATTTAATTTTGTTTTTATCATTATATGTTTTAATATTTTTTATTAACATTTTGATGCATTTTTTTATTTATTTTTTTAGAAATGCTCTTAAGTTACATAATATGACAATCCTAAATATTTCCTTAATTTTTGTCATGCTACAGGTCTAATCTCGCCTGGGGTGTCTGTACCAGTCCAAGTGCCAGGCAGTGAAGCAGACATGTCCCAATACTGGCCCAGACTACAGTGAGAACAAGACACATGAGAACAAAAAAACAGAGGAGAGGATAAAAGAGAGGAGCTCCTTCATCTCCTGACGTCTCTCGGCTTCAAGGCAGAGCTGTTCAGCAGTATTTTACTATGGAAGGAAAAGAGGAGACTCTAACGGACCTTTTTGTACTGGGATAGTGCCACTTCTCTATCATTCTTTGGACACAAAGACTTGAAGAATAAAAGAGAACAGACTTCTGTAAAGTGCCCGGTATTATATCGTAAAATGGAAAAAAAAATCTGTTTTTGAGTTTCCAACTTAAGTCATTTTGATGTATTTGTACATGTAATGGCCAATTGTATGTTATGACAAAAAAAACAAAAAAAAATTAACAACCATGGATGGACTGTCAAACTAAGTTGGTCTTGCATCGGTGAGCGGAAGAACATTTGTGCAGGCCTATTCATCATTCTTTTTTCATCATCAGCTGATATCAAGAACTTCTGCCCATTTCTGTTTCAAATGTGGACCTGTAGAAACAAACAATCTCTGTATCATTTCAAGACAAAAACAGCAACAGAGTTCAAAGGAAGCCAATCCAGAATTTGTTTTCCAAAGCTTGCAGACAAAAGCAAGCTGTTGAACATGGTGACTGCTGAACTGGAAGAGGAAAATGTTTGGTAGCTTAAAACGGTAGATTGTGTCTTCGATGTAATTCAGTTTTGTTTATGTCAAAATATAAGTATTTGTCTTCCCTAGAAGTCTCGCAGAACAATTTCTATAATAAAACTAATTTCATTTTATAATTCTCTGAATATTCAATACATACAGTACATGCTGTACATGCAACATAACATTAATGTAGCCAAAAATAAGAATGGCGTATCAGTTATTAGACTGTTCCGCATATTCATTTTGTTGTCCCTTTTCATGATAAAAATCAACGATCAATTTAATCAATCAATCATTTAATTTCATCCAATCTCATACAACTCTTTGAAAAACTAATAATTGATTAATTCATTTTAAATGTTTAATCTGAAGCAGAATCTTCTCAAACAGAAAACTGTTTTAATATATATATATATATATATATATAGAGAGAGAGAGAGAGAGAGAGAGAGCAAGAGAGAGAAAGAGAGAGAGAGAAAGAGAGAGAGAGAGAGAGAGAGAGAGAGAGAGAGAGAGAGAGAGAGAGAGAGAGAGAGAGAGAGAGAGAGAGAATAATTCAAAAATGACTAAATAGGCCATGTCAGCTTATTTATCAAAAACGTGATTGAACATATATCGGTAACATTTTACAACAAGGTCTCATTAATAATGCATTAGCTAACATGAACTAACAAAGCAGTTTTTTTTCTTTGTTAACATTATTTAGTAAACATTTAAAGTAAAAGTTCATTGTTCAAAGTGTATTAGCAAATGTTGAAATTAACATTAAGATTAATAAATGCTGCAGTGATGTTTATTAAAGGGTTAAACTAATTCAAACATTTCTATTAATTAGAATGAAGCTGAAATGAAATAAAATATAAATATCTGTTGAAAAATTTAAACTAAACAAAAAAACTGGTAATAAACAATCTAACTGAAACTAAAATTTAAATATAAAAAGCCAATTCAAAATAATAATACAATTATAACTACACTAAAATAACACTGGTTCATGGTTAGTTTTCATGTAAAATGAAACTTTATTGTAAAAGTGTTACCGATAAAAGAAGCAAACAAAAAGAACTCGCGCAACTGTACCTAAAGAAGAAATCAAAAACAATGCATTTATCTTACCAGTAAGTGAAATGATTGCAGGGTAAAATATGTAATTTTGCCCCCTCGGTAGACTCAGCAGGCAGGGAAATGTAGAGAAAAATCCTTACAGGAGAACGGTCAGGTACGTGTGACAGCGATCGGCCTGTTCGTCACGTACAGAAAATAAAGCGAAAGCTAGGTACAGTAACACAGACATTTGACAAAATGATACAGTAGTCTGGAAAATGTATATAATTTGTGTATAACTGTCCTATCTAGGCTAATATAATATAACTAATTTGAAATCACAATCACCTAAGGGTACGTTTACACGACAGCAATGTACTAAAAATGGAAACATTCTTCCTTCGCGTTTTCAGGTAGGATATGAACATTCTCAAAACATAAGAACATTGTCAGAGCGATTAACAACACTGTACTATGATGCCAGGCCAGTAGTTGGCGATGTCCCTTTGTAAAAATGTGCTATGTGGCACTATGTGCCTATAGATTAAACACGTAATACGCCTGCGCATGATGTCACCGTTTTCACAAAATCATGTTTCTGTAGTTTACACGGAGACGATGACGGTATCGTTTTCAAAAACGTGCACTTTGAAACCGTTTTCAAAAGTTTGCTTTTCAGGAACCCAAAACACCATTGTCGTGTAAATGAACGACCAAAACACATAAAAAGTTTTCCGTTTTTAGTTGAAAAGGGTGTTGTGTAAACGCATGCGTATTATGTGCTCAGTCTGGAGCGTAGTGACATAACAGCGTTTTTAATAGTTTTGTGTTAATAGTAAATAGTGTGAACGGGAATCGTTTTAATAACGTTGTCGCCTGTACGTGAAAATTTTTTAAAAATAAACAACTTTTCCGTTTTTAGTACATCGTGTAAATGTACCCTTAGTGTATCGATGGAATTAGTAAGATCTGAGTGGAAGTTAGGATCCAATTTGTGTTGATGTCAAAGGCAACAAAAAGAAGAGATTTAAACTCTAACGACTGTTAGATTTACGAATATACAGGATGGCACTGTTAACGTTAGCATAAAATGTACTATCAACATTTATTGTAGGAAATTTAGTTGCTCTTAAATATTATGGTATGAGAGTTTGAGGAGGTGGATGAATGAAGCATCTATGAATTGTATTGTCTTGCAAACAGCTGCAAACAATATATATTTGAATAGTCTGAGCTGTTGCAAAATTTAACAAGTCAAGCTGGATGCTATGTATTGATTGAAATCAAACACAATCCAGGAAATGTTACTGATTTAATAGTATTTGATTAACTAATAGAGTATGTGGAAGTTGAACAGGACTGTAAAATAGTGTATAGTTCAAATTAAAAATCAATTGTAAGAACGTTAAATAATATGTTAAATGACCCCACACCGATAATAGTACCAGTCATTTTGTCTGGACTTTTTTTGTCCCCATGAGTAAAACAGCTTATGAATCACACAGAATGATGTTTTTTGAAAATGTAAAAATGCAGGAAGTTTTCTGTGAGGGTTGTGTTTAGCGTTAGGGGATAGAATATATAGTTTGTACAGTATAAAATTTCTCTATTCTCTAATTTGAGGTTCTGATAAGTGCAATTTGTATTTTTTTAAACAGAAAATACCAGTGTAGATCAGTGAATGCATCCGTGCCAAACAACAACTTTCACAACCTAGAATATTCGTTTAAAAACAAGTTTGATGGCCAAAGCCATCCATGTATGAAAGTTGTTCAGAAACAGCCTTGTCGGGGTAAGTTTTCACACCACTAAGCGCAATGCAAAGGAGACTTGTGATGGGATGCGTGTTCAGCCTGCAGCAATCACATTTAACCCGCTTCGAAATGGAAACCCCAGATATGTCTGTTCCATGTACATGGTTGTGAGAATTTGAGTTGATTTGGTTGTATGTTTAGTCACAAGAGGACTTCAGAGATGGAGGATACCTCTGATCCAAAGTGAGGCAAAACTTTACCCTCTCCTGCTGAGGAATAAACAACAACGGACCTTAAATTTAGGTTCATCTGTAAAGGATTTCTTGAGAAAAGGCCATTAAGGTTTGGAGACGTGACTTAGTGGTTTGGCACACAAGGCCACGAGCTGTGTTGCTCATTTGGAAACACAAGTTCAAGTCTAGCTTGTGACATTTCCTGATCTCACTTTCCCTTCCTCTCCCCTGTGCAACATCAATGAAGTAGCAAACAGCTACAAAATAAAAGGTAAAAATACATTAAAACAAAATATTTTAAATAAAATAATTTAAAAAATCCTCAATATAATATTTGATAATTAATTAATGATATATTTTATAAATAATATATATTAATCAAAACAAATAAAACAATAATAATAATAATAATAAAATAAATTAAATTGAATGAATACTAATTTTAGAAATTTTGGGATATTGTATATACTAAAATTATACGATATAATAAAACATTTAAAATAAAATACATTAATAGAATACAAACTATAAAAAGTATAAAATAATAAAATAAAAATAATGAAATATAATGATGTATATTAACAAAAAATATAAAATAATAATCTATATTAATCAAACCAAATAATAACAATAATAATAAATAATAATAATAGTAATAATAATGAGTACTAATTTTATTTTATAGGATAATTTATAAACTGAAATTATGTATTTGAAAAATATATAAAATAATAATCTATATTAATCAAGCCAAATAATAATATACAAATATAAAATGTAAATAAAAAAATAATTTATTAATTGCCACTAAATAAGAACAACCCTGTAATATTATTTCATAATATATCTGTAGTGAAGCAATCTCTTATTATAGGGTGTTTATGTGCTAATCGAGTGTGTCTGGCTGAGGTTTAAAGGCCCGTGAGGTTTGAAGCACAGGCCTTGTTTGCATCAAGTTCAAGAGGAGCAGAGGAAACCCAGGTGCTTCTAGCTGACCCCCCCTCCCCCCCACAACCCCAGCACTTACTGAATTCTGCCAAAGCCTGTTCCCTCAAATGCCAGGCTGTTTCTGACAAGTCTAGAGGCCAAAGCTGCGTCTCTGCTAAAAGAGAGAGAGAGGATGAGAAGTGAGAAGGCAAAAAGACCAATGAAAGGCTGGAGAGAGGGAGATATTTGGTCCCTTTTCCGCAGTTGAGGAGCATTTAAATATGACAGGACACAATTATGCTGTGCTCTGTTGTTGGCTGCAGATGCATGCGCCCTGTTATAATTTTACTCTGAGCATCTCTCTGAAGGGTCTCTGCACAGCAGACCCCTACAATAGAGTTAATGCAGCTGTGTTTGAAATGATAAACACAAAGGAAACGAGGAGAAAAGACAAAGCCGCAAAAAAACTGAATCCAGGAGTAAAACCAACCAGTGAACAAACTGTCCGTAAGACTGTACTGTAGTCCGCAAGACTACTGAGAATGGATAAAAATAAATAAAAAATAAGTAAAACTATTTTATTGATACACTTCGTGTATAATACATTTACGTATAAATAGGCTACATTAGTATATGTATAAATTGTAAATAAATATATGTATGTATGTATGTATGTACTGTGTGTGTGTGTATATGTGTTGTAATCTGAAGACTTTATTTAATTAAAACCACCTTAAAACAATAATGATATCCCCTTTTATATAAAGAGTCTGGATTAGGACTATATCGGAATTATCCTTTGTGCATGCTTGAAAAAAGATAGATAATGAGAGAAAGAATGAAATAAAAGAAGAAACTCGTTACACAGAGCGAGGATTATAATGATGGTATGTTCCATCAAAATGCTATTAGTCTAGTGGGAGGCTATCCAATGAACGCCCTGTGCGTAAATCCACATAATGTTTTCCAGAAAGTGCAAAGAAGGGTTATCAGTCTGTCTGAGAGGGGAAAAGACAAGTGGCTGTTGGTACTTGAGCAATAATGCTTCAGTATTGTGTTGTACGAGTGTGTGTATCCTTTGCCTGCCAGTGCTTTATATACTGAAGCTTGTAATTTAGAGTAATAGCCACTTCACACGTCCTCAGAAGCACCAAACCCCTCCTCTCGATGCCCACTTGCAGAGACAAGCTCTGCTGACCAAATACTGCTACTTATCGCTCTCTGAATGAACTAGCACAGCTAAGCTTTATTGAGAACCTCTCGGTCCACCACTTGTGAGTCAGCAGGTGAAGTGACACTTCAGCTCACCTAAAGGATTAACGAGTTTAATTCATTCAAACACCCTGTCAGAAATATACTGAGATGATGGAGGTTTTTATATGAAGTCCAAATTATTTGCACAAAAACTGTGCATTAAAAATAATGTAAAATTAAAAAACGGCATCTGCAGACTGCAAAGCTAGTGACCTTGAACATTGACATCCTCTCTGTGCTGATTTTATTACGTTGAGGTGGTGGAATTTTCAGGGAAAGGATTTCAGTAATATTTTGTACTTATAAATGTGTTTAATCATATTACCTCTCCATTCACAAATCCTACAGTTGATTACAGTAGTGAAAGCTGAATGGCCCCGGCCAGGATTTAACAGATATTTGACAGATGAGTGACAGCAGCTGGCAAAAAGAGCTGGAGAAACAACAGGCCAGACACACAGAGCATGAATGACACACAATCGCATATGCAGTTATTAAATAACACACACACACACACACACACACACACACACACACACACACACACACACACACACACACACACACACACACACACACACACACACACACACACACACACACTCGCGGCTGGTGCTTTTCAACAATGGAGGAACACGGATGTAATTTCATTTTGGTATCAACACTGCTGCTGATTATTTTTTAAATTAATAATGTACTAAATAATGAAAATAATTGTCCAAGCTCAGAATTGTACATATTTTTTTTTAATAAAGACAAACTAAATTTGTATATAATATAATAATAATAATAATATAATGTAATGTAATGTAATGTAATAATATAATATATACATTTAGGAGATGCTGTTTCTGTTAAATTGAAAAGACAAACTGAATTTGTATATAATATAATATAGTATAAGATAAAAATTTAGGAGAAGCTGTTTCCATCATCCGGGCACATGTAAACTTTCGCTCACAAACTCAACTCAGTACAAATACACACTCAGCAGATGGAAGGGCGGTCTAGTCTACACCTCACCCTTGACTCCTCTTTTTGGAGCGTCTCAGGACACCCCAGTCAGTGAGACAGACAGAAAGCGGTGTCTTTCTGGACCAGAGCACAGTCATCCGAGCCAGAGCCCGTCATGGCGATGGCAGCATGGCACTGCTTCTCTATTGTGACCACCCCCCAATCCCCCCTCCTCCCACCTGCAACTGTGGGACGGGGCAAAGACCCAACTCTCCTCCTGAAATAACTCTCGCCACCCTAAACACTCATTCAGACCAGAAGAAGAAAAAGCATGAGTAAGCAGATCACGCTAACAAAACCCATTATGCTAACAACAGCAATAAGAAATTACCTGCATTACTAAAGCCAAAACCTCAGGCCCAAATCTCACTAGAATGTAACTTTATCTTTACACTATTGGTGGCTCAGCAGTGCATTGCCCCGAACACGTGTTTTTGGTCTTGACAAACAAATTCCTCAACAAAAACACTGCAGGAGCGTGAGGATTGCGTGTTAGCGAGAGATCAGGAGGGAGTTCCACGCTAACAACTTTGTGTAGTTTAACAGTGTTTATATAACTAATGTGGGTGAACAATTTGTGACCCAAATACCATGATTTCCTCAAACAGAGATTAGCAAAACAGTCCTTACCATAAAAACAGCATCAAAGGAATTCCAAAGCTCTGGCAGGAGTCGCTAATGATAGAAGTATTAGGTGCTAATTCGTGTCATTCGTGTTCCTGGGGACATTTTACACACAACAATCAAGCTAGTGAGGACGTAGTAATTATTA
Source organism: Siphateles boraxobius (assembly GCF_051911475.1). Taxonomy (NCBI): domain Eukaryota; kingdom Metazoa; phylum Chordata; class Actinopteri; order Cypriniformes; family Leuciscidae; genus Siphateles; species Siphateles boraxobius. The sequence goes on along the minus strand of NW_027509192.1, from coordinate 7,343,232 downwards.
GGGAAACTTCTGACATTAGCATTGTGAGACAAGTTAAACAAACTTTAGCAGTTTTAGCATTTTGCAGTTTTATATGTATACATGTATATATATATATATATATATATATATATATATATATATATATATACATATATATATATATATATGATAAATTGTGGAACCCAATTGTCAATTAAAGGCAAAAAGTCAATTGTCAATAAATACAGATTTAAAGATTAAAAGTTAAATAAAGATTCATGTGCATTGTATTACTTATCTGGTACACCAGTTTATACTCTCACTTTACTTAATTCATTTATTTACTCACACCATAGTTAAGCCTTTCAAGTTGTACAGAAAAAACTCCTAAGACATCTGTGTGTGCTCTTGGATTTCCTTTGAAAGGGATGATTAAACTTGTTTTTCAGCAATCCAAGCTTTGGGCCGGTCCTACCACCTCTGTCTGGCAGTAATCTCGAACTGAAATTCAACACTACTGTTAAAAACACAAAAATTTCTCGGCATGCCCATAAGCCCCGGTCCTCTAGAGTTACGCAGCATTGTTCCCCGCAACTTCTGAATGATTCTGCACTCCTGACACAGGAACAGGACCTGAGCAGATGTTTTGCTAGGGTGGAACAGTCTTCAAAGACTACATTAGAACATCCTGACTGGTAAATTAAGGTCTTCGGGTGCTATGGATCCTAAAGGTGAGAGGATAATTAAATTAAATAATACTATAATAGAAGAGGCAATGAATGTCATCTTAAACAAATCAGACATAGCCATTTAAACAAAAAAACCCCCCACAATTCACGGATCAGGAAGCCGGATGGAGAAACTATAACTATAAATATTTACCTGTATGCCAATCAGACCTTGTAAAGGGCACACTGCTTGATACGGATGCTCTCTTCTTATTGCTCACATTTGAAAAATAGATTCCCTTCAGATTCTCTATGGATTGCCTACATGAAAAGGTCATTTGTAATATATCAGGAACATATTCACCTGGAAGTAAAAGGACCTTTGGAATATGCTGAACTGAGCACAGTTTTGGCCACATAGGTAGAGAAAGTTAGATAAAAGAGCATGCTATTTCCTGTCGAGACAGGTTATTTAAACCGAGAATTCCTTAATCTATGCGTGTGTGGAATGTCCCATGTGAGAGCCTGTGGAAGCATTAGAAAATTACTGTGTAAAATATTACAATTATGGGTTAAATAAATTTGGAAACAGTACTGATGAAATGATGAGAATATTTTTTAATAAACAACAGTCCAGAATTAAAAGAGTCTCCAGTCTTAGAAATATAGGTCCCACTTTATATTAAGTGTTTTTTACTACTATGTACACTGAACAGAATTATAAACGCTACACTTTTGTTTTTGCCCCCATTTTTCATGAGCTGAACTCAAAGATCTAAGACCTTTTCTATTTACACAAAAGGCCTATTTCTCTAAAATATTGTCCACAAATCTGTCTAAATCGTTGTTAGTGAGCACTTCTCCTTTGTCGAGATAATCCATTCACCTCACAGGTGTGGCATATTAAGATGCTGATTATTTCAAATGTAATTACGTACAGGATTTTTTTTTTTTTTTAAATACAAGTACAATGGAAAAGCATGTTTGCACACAATGACAGCATTGTATGAAATTATTAATTTAAATGTTAATATACTGAACAAAAGTATAACCAGTCAGTATCTGGTGTGACCACTTTTTGCCTCACGCAGTGCAACACATCTCCTTCGCATAGAGTTGATCAGGTTTTTGATTAAAATGCACCGGTGTTCATTGTCCATAACATACGCCTGCCCATACCATAACCCCACCGGCAACATGGGCCACTCGATCCACAACTTTGACATCAGCAAAACGCTCACCCACACAACGCCATGCACGCTGTCTGCCATCTGCCCTGTAGTGAAAACCGAGATTCATCCGTGAAGAGAACACCTCTCCAAAATGATAGACAGCATGATTATTGCACAGGTGTGCCTTAGGCTGGCCACAATAAAAGGCCACTCTAAAATGTGCAGTTTTATCACACAGCACAATGCCACAGATGTCGCAAGTTTTAAGGGAGCGTGCAATTGGCATGCTGACTGAAGGAATGTCCACCAGAGCTATTGCCCGTGAATTGAATGTTCATTTCTCCACCATAAGACGTCTCCAAAGGCATTTCAGAGAATTTGGCAGTATATCATACTGGCCACACAAACGCAGACCACGTGTAACCACACCAGCCCAGGACCTCCACACCCAGCATCTTCACCTCCAAGATCGTCTGAGACCAGCCACCCGGACAGCTGCTGCAACAATCGGTTTGCATAACCAAAGAATTTCTGCACAAACTGTCAGGGAAGCTCATCTGCATGCTCGTCGTCCTCATCAGGGTCTTGACCTGACTGCAGTTCGTTGTCGTAACTGACTTGAGTGGGCAAATGCTCACATTCAATGGCGTCTGGCATTTTGGAGAGGTGTTCTCTTCACGGATGAATCCCGGTTTTCACTACAGGGCAGATGGCAGACAGCGTGCATGGCATTGTGTGGGTGAGCGTTTTGCTGTTGTCAAAGTTGTGGATCGAGTGGCCCATGTTGGCGGTGGGGTTATGGTATGGGCAGGCGTATGTTATGGACAATGAACACAGGTGCATTTTAATCAACAACCTGATTAACTCTATGCGAAGGAGATGTGTTGCACTGCGTGAGGCAAAAAGTGGTCACACCAGATACTGACTGGTTATACTTTTGTTCAGTATATTAACATTTAAATTAATAATTTCATACAATGCTTTCATTGTGTGCAAACATGCTTTTCCATTGTACTTGTATTTAAAAAAAAAAATCCTGTACGTAATTACATTTGAAATTAATTTCTGTAATTACATCTATAATTACCCTTCCTTTTCCTCTAAACCAACCCTTAAACCTACCCACACCACCAAACCTGCCCCTAACCTCACCCGTATCCCACCTCAATAACAACAAAAGTGTTTTACAATACAAAATGAACACAATAAGCACATTGTATATGTGCATATTATATATAAGTACATAGTAGTTTAAGACACCTAATAGAAGTCTGACCAAAAATATAAATAAAAGAAAAACTAATTGTAGTGTTGGAATTGTGCAAAATTTTGGCTGATACAGATTATTAATAATAATGACAATAAATATTTTCTCGTTATGGCCAATAACTGAAAAATGGCTAATATTAAAATTTCGCTAACACTTTAGTTTAGGGCCCAATTCACACTATTAACTAGTTGCTTATTAGCATGCATATATATATATATATATATATATATATATATATATATATATATATATATATATATATATATATATATATATATATATATATATATTAGTAGGATATTGGCCCTTTATTACTTATAAAGCACATATTAATGCCTTATTCTGCATGACCATTTTCTATGACCCTTAATCCTATCCAATACCTAAACCTAACTACCTTACTGACTATTAATGAGCAGTAATGAGGAGTTTGAGGCAAAAATCTTAGTTCATAGTGAGAATTGGAACCCAATCTAAAGTATAACCTAAAATTCTTTCTATTTTGTCCAAAAATGTAAAAAATAAAACACTAAAGTAGTTTTAAAAGCTGCAAGTGAATCTAGGCATCACAGCACAGTACAAAAAATGGATATTCATTTTGAGATTTGCAAAAAATTACATTTAAATTTTTTTTTTTTAAAGATGAACTTAAAGTGAGTAGCCATAGTCATACATGCATACAAAAACTAAATACTCATGCAAGAAGTGCATTCGATTTTTATGTCTACAAACAATATTTTCTAACATGATGCAATTAAACTTTCAAATCATTTTGAGATCCTGTGCTTTGAAACCAAAAACAACTCAAATAAATAGTGGTGGAGCAGCTGCAATTCAGCACAATATAAAAGATGGTTAAATGCAATAATACTTTGCGAGACACTGTAAGTGTGTGCATTCATGTAAATATGTGTGTCCTATTATGAGTGTACTGTGTGTTTGTTTGGTGCTTGGAGCTGAATCAAGTGCAGCATGGGCAATAGCACAGACAGGCCAGATAATGTGTGTGTGTGTGTGTGTGTGTGTGTGAGAGTGTGTTAAATATTTGAAGAGTGTGAGGCTTGGCCCTGGGGTGAGAGCAAGAAACAGTGCATGAGCAAAATACATGTAAGTGCTGCCTTCAGATTAAATACAAAGGCACTGCGAATGTTACAATGGAATGAACTATGACAACATATCTGAAGGCTCTTTACATGCTACACACACACACACACACACTGGACAAAAGTATGTATGTATGTATGTATACACACACACACACACACACACACACACACACACAGACATACATATTCACTGTACACACACAGTATACTGTATACTGCATGTATACACACACATGTATACACACATGCTCACACACACACTTTTTTTTCTTAAACAGATGAAATGTAAAATGTCTCGATTAATCAAAAATTGTCAATAAACAAACTAGAAATTCAACTCTCAGACTTTACAACTGAAGAGATGAGAAAGCCATCTAAACATTTAAAACAGGTGTCGAGAAGGACCGGCATGCAAGAATTCATGAATATTAATGAGCGAGCATTTATGAAAATGAATATTCATAGGACAGATCCAATCTACTCCTCTTCGGTCACACTTTCTGTGCATGTTGACGTAAAGCTCATATAGATGCTAATCTCTGTTAAAAACGTGTGATATAGCATGTAGTAACTGCCACAGAAACAAGCTTTTTAATGACAGCGTTGTTAACGTCGGCACGAAAGCAAACGCTCCTCATTTCACGTGTGTAAATCCAGTCTAAAGACGTAGGCTTGATCAGCCGTAAAACACAATGCTAATCGAGTCTTTATAAGGTCACTGTCGTGCTCTGATGACCTCAAGTTAGAAAGGATCATGACAAGGATTTGTTCCACAAGGAGATCTAGGCTCGTTTGTATTAGGGATATATAATGTCTTTACAGCAAGATATATCCATTGGGAGTGTAAAAAAAGAGACATAGCTTACAGAAAGCTTTACAACGAGAAAAATGTGTCTGAATGGACGAAACTATGTAACAAAATGTTAAAGATAAACTTATGCATCACTTTCCTTCTCATCATGCAACATTTTGCACAGGTTTAGAGTCACATTTCGGCTTAGACGAAATTCATGAGGCATACAAGCAAATTCTGAATAAAGCTGTCACTAGTTCAGTTTGAAGGAATCAGAAAGAGGCTATTTCAAGCCAAAAACCATCACCACAAGTGGCATGCGACCATCTCACTCTCAGTTATTTCACAGAAACCGAGGGAAAAAAACAACACTTCTATTTGCATGATCCTCCTACATTTTGTACATAGTAAGAAGTGTATTATCTTGAGTTGACGACAGCGAGGAGATGCATTAGATGGATGTTTTATTTATTCTTGGCTTTTCAGAGCACAGGCTGGTTCTAGAAGTGACAGTTTTTACTAGCTAGACGATGCAAGGAGGTGACTGCGAGTCCTGTCAGAAACTATAGATACCACAAATGTACCAAACAATGTTCGCAAGCAGATCTGTTGCCGTTTTACAGCGAGGAGGTCATATTTAGGTTTTTGTGTCATCCTCAAAAATAAGGTCAACATCTGCGGCAAGTTGCATTAACAGCCATTATGTTAAAGTCCCCTTGTAGTCAATCATTGTATCCCATAAAACTCACCTTTAATCACCAAAATAATATATTTAAAAAAAGTCTTGAATTTTTTTTTGTCATACCTTAAAATAGCTTGAATGTAGCTGTAAACCTTTGCCTCATTTAGTATACGCGGTTCAATGAATATGCAAATTAGCCCCGCCTCCACTCACTCGCACCAGCTCAGAGATCATTGATGATCACACGTTGACGTGATTGGTTACAAGGAAGTTTGTGACGTCAGAAACCCCAACGATTTCAAAACGCGTTTTTGAGACTGTCTTTGGTTCACCGTTTTGAGGAGAAAATACTCTGCAATGGTGTTGACTTATGCATTTGTACATGGTTTGTCTTAAAGCACATTAAAAACACCACTTGACATACAGTGCTGGTCAGAATTATTTGCCCCCTTGGTAAATATAATCAAAGATGGCTGTAAAAAATAAATCTGCATTGTTTATCCTTTTAATATTTTATTAAAAAAATAATAATAATCTAACCTTTTATTGAAGTAAAAGAATTGAAAGTGGGGCTAAAATCACATTATGAAATAAATGTTTTCCTTCAAAACATTGGGAACAATTATTTGTCCCCTTTTATTAAATACTTTTTGCAACCTCATTTTTCCAAGATAACAGCTCTGAGTTTTCTCCTATAATTCCTGATGAGTTTGGAGAACAACTGAGAAGAGATCAGAGACCATTCCTCCATACAGAATCTCTCCAGATCCTTCAGATTTCCAGATCCATGTTGGCGCTTCTTCTCTTCAGTTCAGCCCACTCGTTTTCTATAGTGTTCAGGTCAGGGACTGGGACGGCCATTGATGTTTGTTTTTGGATCACTGTCCTGTTGGAAGATCCAAACATGGCTCGTTATAAGACAGCACAGGCTGTCAGGTTTTGATTTTTTACCTGTTGGTATTTGATCGAATTCATGATGCCATGTATCTGAACAAGATGTCCACGACCTCAGTCAGAAAATTAGGCCCACAACATTAAAGATACAGTAGAGCATTTAATTTTACACATGGGGTACTTTTTTATCCCTGTATGAACCAAACCCATATTAAGTGTTTGCTGCTAAAAAGCTCTTTTTTTGGTTTCATCTGTCCATAGAACATTTGAAAAGTAACTGACACAACTGGAACTTCAAACGGATGGGTTCTATGGTCAGATGAAACAAAAAAATGTGCTTTTTGAATTTATTTAATAAAATATCAAAAGGATTAACAATGCAGTTTTATATTTTAAAGCCATCTTTGATCATATTTACCAAGGGGGCAAATAATTCTGACCAGCACTGTATAAACAACATTAAAAGCTTGCTTTTCATCACAGGGGGACTTTAAGACTGTATCTTAAGTAGGCCTACTAGTATGACCAACTAGCGGTTAGTCAAGGGGCAATAGTCTTACTTTTTAGTATCAAATTAGATCAATCTCCACTTTTATGTAACTGACTAATAACAGTTATGAATAGTCTTATAAAAAATGGATGACTAACTTGTCAGACTAATCTTAGCAGTTTAAGCAACCAGCCCCTGTTAGGAGACAATAAGTATTATATTATACTTCTGAAAGCATTTGCAATCGATATCTGACAAAAGCTAATAATCGTCTGTTTAAAAGCATCTGAGCACACTTCAGCAACACAGAGGATAACATACAGAGATCACAAAGGATGATGTTGTCAATAGTAACCTACTTTTCCCTTGCACAGTTCAATAACTCTAACCAGTTGAGGCCAAACAATGGCCTTCTGGGTAATATATTCACACTGTCACTATCCTCACCAGAAAAAAAAAAAAAAAACCCCTTTTAACATTTCGTTTGCATGATACTGCCTGATTGTTTTTACAACAAAACCCTTTATGAAAGAATGATTTGGCTGATATTGCTAAAGCATTATTATAAATAGTTTAATGAAAAACAGCATTATTTTTTGCCATAACCTACACTATCTCTGCAAATTTAAACCAGTAAATTCCTGCAGGGATTGGTGACTACACTAAAGTGATTGTGACAAGTCCAAACCCTCCAGCACATACAGAAAACACATTTACAGTGTCTCTTTTTGAGTGTCATTTGTTGGGCACAATCACTGTAAAATGGCTTGCTGGACCAAGAATATTGCATGTTACTGGCAAGCGAGACTTCATTCATGAGATTCTGCATAATGAATCAAAGCTGTTTAACGCCTCAATGCTTAATTTTCCCAAATGGGAAAACCAATAAACATTATTTTTGCTGTTAGTTTGAGGTTCTGAAATCATTACATACAATATTCAAGTACAAAAGTGTCAATGTGTCACTGAATCTGAATAGCCTTGTAACATTTTCCACAGATTTTCACTCAAGATGATACGTTGTTCAGAGCAACTTAAAGGTAATGCTATTTTTCAGAACTAAAATATGTTTTTGTATTCTCTCCTAATATCTACCAACATTTACATTCAACCATTCACTAGCGTTTGGGGTTGGTAAATTGTTTTTAAAAGATGTAATGCTCACAAAGGCTGCAATTATTTGATCAAAATACAGTAAAAACAGTAGTATTGTGAAATATTTTCCAGTTTTCTGTTTTAATATACATTTAAAATGTAGTTTTTTCCTGTGATGCAAAGCTGCATTTTCAGCATCATTACTCAAGTCTTCAGTGTCACATGATCCTTCAGAAATCATTCTGATATACTGATTTGGTGCTCAAGTTCAATGCTGAAAACAGTTGTGATACTTAATATTTTGTAGAAACAGTGTTGCATTTTTTATCAGGATGCTTTAACGCATCCTTGATGAATAAAATGAATTTAAGAAGAAAAAAAACTTACTGAACCCAAACATTTTAACTGTAGTGGTGATCAAAACATTGTTCTGTTTCTTTAAACATCTGACAATCCATTGTATATCAACCAATGGGGTGAGTTTGGGGCGGGGCTATCTGTTTGGACATCCAATCGCAAACTATGAGAGTGTTACTACAGGAAACCTGCTTTGAAATAGTCATTTGTTTTTACAGAAATTGCACTTTTTTTCATGAACCATGCAACATCTGCCATTGCAAATAAATAATTTATGTGACTCTAAACCAAAGCTTCACATTAAAATTTTAAACAAAAATACAGTGAATCAATGTTTGGTGCAGGAGGAGTAAAAGTGTTGCAAAGTATTTTGAGTAATGGATGTGTGAGCATCAAAAACTCAGTGGAATGCTGTTATTCCACTTCAGCAATCTTTGATTTGTAATCCAACCCCAGGCAGCGCTCGTTCACCCTTTCTCTCTCTCCCTTTCTGTATCTCTCAACACCCTTTCACAAAGGCCTCGGCCATTAGCGTTCCAGCTTGCTGTTTTCAGTAAACCTTTCCTCACTGCAACATCATACACCAAAGCCCAAAACCACTCTTTACAACGAATGTCATAAGGACATTTCCCAGCCCTGAATAACAGTTTTCTTTGCTGGGAAACTGTTTCTGAATCTAATAATTATCCTCTTCATCCTCTTAATTCAGACTTTAGTGTTTGGCTGAGAAACGGGCCGGCTGCCAGCTCAAAGCAGAGTCTGAGTTGTCAGGTGGATTACAGTCATATGAATCGCTCCGCAGGAGGCTGAGCAGCCTGCAATTACAGCGTGGCGGTGCCTTTGATTTAAAAGAAACTTTCAGAAACTGACTAAAATGTTGAATAATAAGCCATTAGAGATTCCGAAAGCTGGAGCCCGAAAAGAAACTCTCCCTCCCTTGAAGTTTCCTTCATTTCTTTCGCATAAACACACACACACACAAAATAATGTTTGACGTCACCAAACGCCGAACAACGTCTGCGCTAGTCAGTCAAGCACCTGTGACTAGCTGCTTTCACTCATAGTCAAAAGTTTCGACAAATCTTTACAGGACGATTAAAAGCGGTAATCGCTTTCTACGCAAAAAAATATCAGTTTATTCCATTGTACTAAAAGCCCTGAATGGGATCCTTTCAAAAGAACGTGAATCTTTTATATGACGGCCTTTGGATTTTTAAATGAAAATGAGGGGTCAACTTCTCTCATTTTCCTCACAAAGGACTGAAAGGAAGGGACCAAGCAGACTTGAAGTCTACAGCAGAAGGTGATGAGATAAAAAGAGACACAGCCAGCGCCGCCCCGGCTCACATCAATGCCGCATTGTGAGCCCCGCCAGAGACAAACGAGCACCGGCCACAATCGGAGCGGGGCCGTAATTAAATTTCACACAATATGAGGCAGCAAATGACATGTAAATTATAAATGGCTGATTCCTTGCTTTCCATGACAGTGTTAAATAAGGGAGGTGTAAGTGAAATCATTAGATTATGCCATTCAGTGATGGGAGGGAGGGGGTTTTCAAAAGGTTGCAGTCTTGGAGGGCCCGCAGCCAGCTCTGGCATAAATGATGCACTCGGAGACTATTTCAAACAGCAGCGGGGACAATGCCGAATCAGCCCTTGATTGTGTTTGTCCACCTAGGTATAAAACAGACATTATGGGCATTTTGTCCTGCTCACCGAGATGCTCGGGCGGGCTAAAAAAGAGAAGTGAGATAAGTGGATGTACTTCACTGGCTCCTTGTATCTCCCACCAATTACCCTCTAAATACATAGACACAGCCCACTAGCGTCAACAATGAAATATAGCTCGAAAAGAGAAAAGAGGGCCATTTCAAAAGCGTTGTCGCACGCATGGAGGAGTACCGTGGGGTAATTGCGGAGGGACAGATGAGGGACCGCTTCTTTTCACGGAGGGAGAGAGAAAGACACACAAATACAAACAAGAAGGGGTAATCTCACTTCAAGAGACTTGAAAAACTTTGAAACAAAAAGCCCTTTGAAAGCTGAATTTGAGAGAAAGCGAGAGAGAGCTCGCATATATGTTCAGTTGGTGACTAAATGTAGACGGAAAAAACAGGGAATGTTGTCAGGTCCAATTAAACCTGGAAAACAAACAACAACAACAACAACAATTTTAAATACATATGTATAAAAATGATGATCATCATAGGCTTCAAAAAGTTTTCTGAACTAAAGGTGATTAAAAAGTAATGTGTGGGTACTGTGGGCCATCCCATACATGTCCACCTTCTTAATTAGGACAAATCCCCTTTTAGCCAGTACTAGAGAGAGAATAGGCGGCCCTAGAGTGTTTGTGAAGAAACTCATTAAAAATGTGGAATGCTGCTGCTGCTGCTGAGAGAGAGAGAGAGAGAGAGAGAGAGAGAGAGAGAGAGAGAGAGAGAGAGAGAGAGACAAAGAGAGAAAGAGAGAGAGAAGCTCCCGTTACAGCTTTCTGCTTGAGTAGCCACAAGTGGCCTCTAGGATAAATGTTCCCCTCTCGTCTCAAGTAGTTGTCTTGAACCAAATGCCGAGAGGAGAAAAGAGCCACAACTTGTTAGTCAACAAGCTAGCTTAGAGGGGCCAGCGAGGGATTTGGAAGAGCAAGAGCAAGGTTGTGCCACATCCAAACACACACACAAACATACAACGCACAAAAGTATTGAGAGACTGCAACATCCTTAACCAAACAAATGAGATCCTATAAACCGCAGTGAGTAGCATCAAGAGGAACATTGTCATCAAATGTCTGATTTTAATATATGTGGAAATGTATCAATGTAAGCAACATTACACTACTGCCATCCATCCATCCATGGCTTGACATTAATTTTTTTACTCGCCAGTCACTGTAGCTAGTGGTTTTCCAAAGTTACTAGCCACTCAGCATTTTTACTGGCCAACATTTTTGACATCGATACCATGGGGAAAAACTGACATATAGATATTTTTAATATTATCTCATCATTGGGCAGCAGTTATATTAGGCTGCTGTCACTTTAAGACCTGACACGGATCTATTATACGATCGCACATGCTTTTTCTTTCTCAACCATTTACGTTCACTTTAAACATAACTGACTGTGTTTACGTGAATACTCAATAAGACCGGCATTTTGACTTTATTTTGTGTGTATTTGACTGTTTAAGAGCAGCAAGCAGCAAAAAAAGAACTCAATTTAGTGCTGAGAGGCAGCTTTGTGGAGCAAATGAAACAAGTGAGTGAGGGAAGGCGGGTTTGTGTGTCAACTCGCTGTCGTAGAGATCAGAGAGCGAGAAAGCACAGCTATTTTGCAGAAAATGAGTATTGGAGGCGTTCCAGATATCGACAGGTATTGAAAAATATATACTAAATCTGCACTTTATTCTTTCAGATGCCTTTTTAAAAGACTGCAATTGAAAAATGTACTGTATATATTATACATATACAGGTATTTCAACCGGGTTGGTGGGTGTTAATGTCAAACCCCCTGCATCCATCCATCCATCCATCCATCCAGATCTGGATTAAAATTATATTACTTTTTTTTTTTAAAGTTAAAAAAAAAAAAAAAATCAGAAAAACAGAGATACAAAAAACCTCATATAAACACACACAGACATTTACACAGCTTCAAAAAAATAAGGCCACATATACACAGTGAAGGAAAGAGAGGACGCCAGAGAGCTCCACAGGGCTTAGAGGCAGGCCCCAGCCCAGATTAACCCTGATCGGGCCATCCACCCTTGGGCTCTCCTTCTCTTGCTCGGGCCCAGGGTTCAGCCAGAGAGTCAACACCACCTCCCCACTCTCTGTCCTAAACACGTGCACCGCAGCTCAACAAAACAAAGCCTGAGACAGCCAACATCCATTAATTTAGCCAAATAATCCTAATTCAGATCTGGCTAAAATTTACACTGGTCCCCAGAGCATCTAAAATAGCCAATTTTTGCTCATATGTATAACATTTACTTTATGATACACACCCCACAATTAAAAATGTAAATCAAATTGACAAAAAAAAGAAATATTGACATGGCTGTCAATGAACATGTTTGTGTGTGCACAATAAAACATTAGAAGCACTGTTGCGAGCTTCCCAAAGAGAAGAAAATTAATTATTTCAAATACATGTGGACCATTCATGAGCACAGGCTTGATTTGCATTGAGAAATATTCAGCAGAAGTAATTGGTGCACACTGAATGAACTCAATTTTCATTCCAAATTTCCTTGGAGTCCCAAGGCACTACTGCACGGGATGCGAGTGCCAATACAAACAAAAGTAATGTCAAAAGGGAACGCAGGAATAGAGGAACAAAAGGGAGAGCAAAATTGTTTTAGCATCGTAAATGAACGATGAAAGCTTCATTCAGGCGGTGGGCTTAAAAAAAAAAAAAAAAAAAAACATATCACATAAAACGCTGACAGTTGATGTCTTCATATAAATGTAAGAATTTACATTCTAATTAAAAAGAATTTACATCTTAATCAACGCAGGCTTAATTGTTCAGCTAGTGTTTTCCAGTAATGAAAAACATCATTGTTCTCCCAGAAAATGAATGAATGCTAAATTAACATAGCATATCATATTAACTATTACCATATTTTGAAGCTTTATATTCTAAGCGAGTTAACAGACTGCTACAAAAGAGTTGTCTTTTTACAACGCAAAGGAGAAAAACCTTTAAAAATAAACGTAGGTATCCTTATCTTCTATACATCATATACAGAATTACACTGGCACAGATCATTAAAACTAAAAGTAAAGATGTATACTCAATCAGTGAGTTGCACGCAACTACCAAGAGTTTTGCGAAGCTTCATGCTGGTTACCCAAAGCCACAGCTGAACTCTTTGGCTTCTTCGTGTGGAGGCAGCTGGGGCTGATGGGGGTGGTTAGGAGGTAGATACTGAGGGAATTATATAGCACAGCCCCACACTCAAGCCTCCAGACCTTTAGAGCTTTAGCAAGTCATGTAACATCCCACATGTCTTCTTGTTTTTGGAACAGAACACAGTCTTTATGCATTTTTACTACAAAGTGCTTCTCCTTTAAATGGAACTTTTTTCTGCTATGTACTAAAACATTAAAAAAGGTAATTGCATCTTTTTATCTCACAATGCACACTTTTTTTTGTGAAATTATCTCTCACAATTCGAATTTGATAACTGGTATTGGTGAGTTAACTCAAAATTCTGGTATAAAAGAGAATTGTGAGTTATAAACTTGGAATTGCAAGAAGTAAAGTCAGAATTGTGATAAATAAAGGTATTGAGAGAAGTAAAGGTATTGTGAGAAATAACGCAGTGGCAAGCAGTGCGAGGTCAAGAGCTGTGAGAACAGAGCGCGCGATTCCTACTAACGGCCTCGAGTTTCTCTGGAGGACTGACAAAGGTGAAGGACAATAGAGAGGACCAGGCCTGGACTTTACATTGTGTTTTGTTTATGCTTTTTGCAGCAGTAGTCCATGATGGGCTGCCGCTTTACTTTCGTTTTGTTGTTGGTTTATTTTATGATATTAAAGTTACGTTGATCGTTTGCCGGTTCCCGCCGCCTTCTTCCCTTATCAACAAACCTTGTTAAAAAAGCCAAACTCGCAATTCTGACTTTATTTGTCGCAATTAGTTTTGTCTCTTGCAATCGTGACTTTATAACTTGTCACATGTAATTTTTTATTCAATAGCAGAAACAAGGTTCCATAGCTTTAAACCTCAAACATTTTCTAAGAAATTTTGAAGCTTAATCTAGCTAAACGTAATTGTAATAGATAAATCTTACCTAAATCGTAATTATGATGTCAGCTGCATTCAAATCACTTTGATAGGAGCAAATTGGCGATGTACCTAAAAATACAGCAAGGTTTTCATCTCTACATCGACAAAAAAATATAAAGAACATTTCTACAATATCATTTATTTATACTTTTTTAAAACCATTTCTACAAAATAAGAAAATGAGCATTAGGTGCATTTTTGCTTTTATATGTTTTTGTCAATTTATCAAGGAGCTGTAAACTGAATTGTTATATTGCAATTGTACAATACAGTCATATTTTGTACATGCAACTTAGCTAATTTGATTGCAAATAAAAAAAAATCATAAATTTTAACAGATTTGTCGTCAACTACAGACGCTGCATCCATAGATTCCATCAGGTTCGCTCACTGAAACGGCCTAAACTCAAAAAAAAAAAAGTCTCAAAGAAAATCCAGTTTCCCATTTGTATGTGAACATTGTGTTGGTTTCATTTGTCATAAACAACAATACCCAATAGTTTCCCAGGTGTATTTGAAGGCACAGTCAGTTATAGCTTGGAGTCAGGTGTAAATTACACAATAATAATAAATGTATATTGCATATAAAGACTGTCATTACATGAAAACAAGGAGCTAAGTAATTTTTTTCTCCCTAGCTCATGCTAATCTCTGAGTATGCTAATAAAATAAACAGCATGAGACAGCAGAGTCCTTATCAGCTCTACAAGAAACCTGAGATAAAGACGGCTAGCAGCTTCCTCTAAACTAAAGTAATGTTCGACCGGTCTCAAGACACTAAATCAGTTTAATCAGCTTTTACACTTTCCAACCATTTACACGTTCAACTTTAAAACGTTGCTCTGCGCTCATTAGCCAACACAAAAGACTAGCGACTAAATGAGGCATGATTCATGAAACGGATACCTTTAATCATCACTCCTAGCCCCCGAAAGGTCGTTTAGTATATTATATCTAAGTGTGCAGCTTATTCCTGCTTCATTACTGATAATTAAGACCTGTCATATTTTCTTGCACAATGTGTCAGCTAAGAGCTTTGGCATCTGCCAAATAGGCATCCATTTTCAAAGCTGTGGAATGAAAGGTAAGGCGAGACGTTATAAAAAGTAGTCCTGGGGTTGATTTGATTAGCATTTCTGTTCGAAATCACGATTTCACAGAAAAAAAGATTAAATAAGACATCTTATTCTGATATCAGATAGCTCTCAGCAAAAGTGATGTGTTCCATGAACAGGGAATGGCTTGCTCGCAAGAAGTCTCTCGTAGCACTATCTCCTCAGATAGTTATCACATGAATAGCCTAACAGACTGAATTACGGGCAGAGACTTGGGAGCTGTGGAAATGTGGCAGAGAGATGCTAAAAGGGACAAAGTGGCTTTTTTCAGTAGCATCTGTTGTGGCTCGACTGGCATAAACTGGAGAAAAGCCTCAGAGGTGTCATGGGGGAGAGTAAAGAACTTTGCACGAGGTAAAATGGAAATTCAAAAAAGTGAAAAGAGGTTAAAAAAACAGGATAGGCAAATTTATCATCTCAGTCTATTCACCCACAAATTAGGATTACATAGTATCACGGTCTTTAACATGTAGCAAAAACTAGAAAACGTTTCCTGCTTCACAAGGGGGTTAATGAGATTTTTTTTGTCATTGAGATTGACTTATTGGTTATATTACTCGAAATTAAATGACAAAAAAAAAAGAAGAAATGTGCTGTGTGAGTGTTTCTAAAAGAACAGCTGAAGGAGTTATAGCAAATGTCACATCATTATCTTTTCTAAATGCTGTAATCATTCTCTCTATATTTTGTCCCTCTTTTGGAAAGTCGCGAAAAACAATCATGGATTTTTTATCTTTTGCTATTGGATCAAACGGGAATTGAAAAAAAATTGTATTTGCTGTCATCTCCCGTTCACCACTATGGAAGTTTACCCCAACTATGACGATTTCCGCTTTTGAAAACCCCAGAAATGTGAAAAGGGTCCAAAAAGGTATACACCTCAGGCCTCAACGTGACATCATGACTTTGCGTAAACATACACGCCACTTTCAAGTCAAGTGGCGTGTTATCTATACGCATTTTTAGCTATCCGCGTGTATGTCCACGCCGAAACGAACCGTCATCTTCCGCGTGTATGTCTACGCCATTAAATGTCTGAGTGATTCCGCGTGTATGTGTACGCCGTTAAATGTCCGAGCGAAACGAAGCAAAATGTATATCTACATCTGGGGAGCGATATTTTTTTTCCTATGATGGTAGGGGAAGACTCATAAATGGTATTAACCCCAGTGACGGGTAGGTTTAGGGACGGGGTTGGGGTAGGTCATATATTTATATATACAGTGATGTAACGTTAAGTCAACGGCGTTGATAAACACGCTGAAAAGTGATTATGCGTGTTGATAGCACGCCAAAAATGGAAATACGAATTGGCGTGTCATACATTCGCCATTTCATGAGATCAGTCTGCAGGCCTAACAGATTTCAGCAGGGCCAAAATGATATTGAAAACGAATTTCTCTTGACACAGCGAAAATTGACAGGATTCTTCAAGCATTTCTTAGCTTTCATTTTTTTTGTTGGAAAATGGTTCAAGGCTATGGCTTCATGAGAATAAAAAAAACACCCCCCAAAGGCCTTAAGTTTGCTCAGTTGAAATGATCTGCTTTGACAAATTTAACGGCTCTTTTTTCTCCCTCTCCAAATGCACTTGTCACTCAGTATTAGCCGTCCTCATTAATGACAATGGGAAAGTTTATCTTAGCCACACATTTAAAATCATCCTCAGCTTACAATGGGGCTCAAAAATCTTCCACAAAATAGAAGGCGGACCTACTTACACAGACACCCTTTTTTGAAGTAGTGTTACTCTTTATGCCTGACTGTGAAGAATCTTTCCACAACAATAAGGTACATTCTTCGGTGATCAATACTTATTATCTGTGCTCTGGTACATCTCTATACAACCTCTCTGAAAGGCTACCTGTGGGGTTTGGACCTGATGGTCACTGCTTGATCCACCACTAGAGATGCACAATAAAACTCTTTTTAAAGTCATTATTGTAGGCTGTTACGTAAACATATATATATATAATATATATATACACAAAAGTAAACACACACAGAAGTGGCCAAAAGTGAACTTTTGAGGGGATATTTGTTTTTTTATGACACTACAATTTCGAGTCAAATGGTAAAAATATGGGGAAGATTTTTTTTTCTATTTTAAATATGAATGAAAAATAAAACAGTAAACTTGGTCAATGTGTTTATCTGTCAAAATTATTTGAAAAAATAAAGAAGACAAAAACAAAAAGCTAACAGGAAAAAATACAATTGACTACAACATAATCAGTTATTAATATCTCAAAGGTTCTCTCTTGCTTTTGTATTTTATTAATTTCATTTGTGATAATCACAAATTAAAATTGATTCCAAGCACAACTACACTATATGCTTACAAAAAAATTAACATATTTGTAACAATATTTAAATAAAAGGTAAAAATGTAAATTTTCTTGTATATGTATAAGCAAGAATCAATTTGAATGTATATTTATAAATCCTAAATACAGAAGCTATAATTTTTTTAAAAATATTTATTTGTAAATTTCAATATAAAGCTATAATATAATTATCAATATAATGTGAAAATATTAATGATCTCAATAACTATATGAATGTATACAAGTAAATCATGAATGTTTTCAGATTTCAAATAAATTAAATATTGAATGGCCAGATTGACCCTTAATGAACTATGAACATATTTAAAACATAAAACATCCACAATGTATGGTAAATAAATAAACAATATAAAAAAATACACAAAATTTAGTAGCTATCCTAATAAAAAAGATTCTATGTATTTTTTTTTTTACTAAAATACACAGCAGTCCTCTTATCTTCTGATGTGAAATGTGATTTGGTGTTAAACCAGATGTAGACACACCGTCATTAGTTCTACACAATTCCCCATGTGTTTAAAATGCGCATGGTCAATGTGTCTGTTTGATAAAGCTGCATCAGACTGTATTGACGCAGCTTGAACTGAACTCTTTTCCATTATAGGACTACTAAACTAAAATGCAGACAATATAGCAATAATTACTTTGGAAAGGAGTGATACTTTCATTGCTGCCAGTTAATTATCATGCCTTTTAGTCATTTTAGAACAGCAAGTGCTGAATCACATATATCACAGGCTTACTTGTGTCAAAAAAGCATTTGAGGTAAACTATCAGATGATTGTCTAATGGGAATTTATATGTGACTCACATACCAAAGGCACTCCCCACACCCCCTTAGCAAAACCCCAAAGCTTCCATGCAACAAAACAGCTTTGCCTGCACCGGCCCATATCAGGACGAGACACAAACTGTGGGAAAGTTATTTTTAAGTCGAATGCCAGTGGAAACAAAGCAGGAATTGCTCCTGGCTATGGCACTCTATGGCCTGGATCAAAATTCCACCTTTGGACTTCCCCTCTAAATACGGACAAGAGGGGAGCGGATGATGCCTGGGATGTTGATAACAATAAATTCAGCCAGGACCGTAGTCCCCGTTGCCGTTGCCCAACAACCCGACACTAGAGGTTTTTTACAACTGATACTTGAAAATAAAAGACTTAACAACATATAGTTGTTGGTAATGCTATAATATAATCACTAGAATCACCCTTTCACAGTCTTTATCGTCCACTTAAGTGACCAATCATTTTGGTAAACATCACGTTACGTTTACTCGCTGGAAAGACTAGAACTGTGACCTATTGAAATGCTAATTTGTCAAATTTTTTTCACTGACATTAAAATAAACATGCAAGAAATGACACTAACACTTTTTTTCTCGATAGTCCACTTTCTACTAAGTAACTTTGCAACTACATGTCAACTACCAGTCATTACAGTATTAGTAGACTGTCGGCTTAATATCTACTAAGGCTGTGTATCAACCAATGCAATTTTTCCAGAGGCTATAGCTTATTAATCCAATTGTTTTCAATGGGAGCGCCAGATTTTTTTAAACGCCAACAGCATGACAAGGTGCTGAGTGTCTATTTCCCACTGAGCGGGAACATTTTTTACTTGTCGCCAAGAGTTGAGAATGTTCAACTTTGGGTAAAAAGCAGTGCTCATCACGGTCACTTTTTTCCTAGCCGTCCAATCACAGTGGAGGAGGGGGCGGGACAAATGCCTTATCAATTCCGTATCATATAGCACACATTTATTTTGATTGTCCCCCAACAGATATTCTACTGACTATAACTTTGCAACTACATGTCAACTTATTCTACTAACACTAACCTAACAGTCTACTAATACTCCAATGAGGGTTTGTTGACATGTAGTTGCAAAGTTACTTATAGTAAGTAGAATGTTTAAAGTGATTATTGAAATAAAGCGTAACCAAAAAGGCAACTTCTGTCTACCAATTTTTCTCTTTTCTTTTTACATAATACATGTGAACATTTGCTTCTGAGAGAAGCATTTTTGGTTCATTTTAAGTTATCTACTTTGCATGAAAATGTGTTTTTCCAAACACATTAACCTCTTCAACATTTTAGTTAAAAATCCTACAAACACTTAAAATAAAGCATATGTACTATAATGATTATTTACAGTATGTCTGAATCAATGTGCCATGTAGTCGTTTTGCGTGAGATAGGATACCACTACTGCAGGAAATTAACTTTTCTTCAAAATGCAACAGATAATAATTTTCTAAAAGCAATGTTATGCAGTTTTTGTAGGTGGTTAAAGGCCCAAAGTTAGATTAGACAGGGAAAGTAGTGTCTGACAGATACTGTATAGAACACTTAATACTAAAGGAGAGTTTAAACCTCCTTGCAAATTATTAATTTGTAATGAAACTATTAACTAATGAATTTATTAATTTATAATCTGATCCAGCATGTGATTTCTTAAATAACTTTGTAGAAAAATGCTGGAGACAATAAGATGTTGTTAAAAGAATATTCAATATTCAAATATTCAAATATTCAGAATATTCAAAGAAAAAGTAGGCTAAGAACAAAATGGAATTTTTTTTCACTTATTCACGCATTTTATTTATTTAGAATTGACCGATAATCACTTCGGCAGCCATCTTGCCTTCAGCACTCAAAATAGCACCTTGCATCTTGCTTAACAAGAGCCACAATAAACCCATCATGTATATTTATAAACATAATACACCCTCTTAATTTAGACTCTACCACAATCACAAATCCCTTAGTTGCCCCCACTTTTGTCCTTATTTGCTGTCTCGTCTTTACAGTTACCATTTCTCCATCAATCTTCCTCCTTCCCACTCTCTTCCTTCATCTATCTCTCTGCCCTCGCTGTACCTCTGGCAGGCTGATGCCAACATGTTTCAGGTTAGAT
Source organism: Siphateles boraxobius (assembly GCF_051911475.1). Lineage (NCBI taxonomy): Eukaryota > Metazoa > Chordata > Actinopteri > Cypriniformes > Leuciscidae > Siphateles > Siphateles boraxobius. The sequence goes on along the minus strand of NW_027509192.1, from coordinate 7,322,564 downwards.
TGCAGCCAATAGGAGCACAGATGTCATGACAGAATCTGACAAAACAGCTCAGATAAAAGCGCTACTGCAGGTGACAAGGACCTGAACTGGTGACCTAGACTCCAGCAGCTCGGCTTGTAGCAGAAGCCTCCAACAACAGAAACCACTTAAAATTTGTTTGCTATTTCACTACACAAAATACCTCATTAATATATAAATCCATTTAATCCAATTGCTGACATTCCAATGTTTTGAGCTTGATGGTCTAAAAAGGTTGTTGATGAAATTTACACATTACACACAGCGTTATCAACTATAAATTAATGCATTTATATATGGGTAATAATTACTCAAATTATTTGACTATATTATTTAACTTTGTTTAAAAAGTTGTAGATTTCAAAGTATCATTACATTAATTGAAAAATATGCAAATAAAATATGCAGTTACTATCGGTTTATTATTTATTTGACCTAACTGCATGTTAGTAAAACATATTAAAGTGTTACCTTCTTGTAGGTTTCCTCAACAGGTGCAACCTGTTACCAAGAATAAAGATTTAAAAAAAAAAATAATACAAAAGGGATGCTGTTTTTTTCTTTTTCTTTTCCAATACAAAGACTAAAAATCATGGAAGCATGTTTGCGAAAAATGAAACCACGCTGCAATATATACATTTTCAATTGATAGAAATAAAGTCACAGTTATGAGAAATAAAGTTGCAATGTACAAGTAATAAATGAAAATATAATTTCCATTACTTGGTGGAGAAAATTCTGGAATTTTGGTACAACAAAAACACAAATAATCCTTAAAAGAGCCGTATGTAAGATTTTGGCCAAAACTGGTACTACAATCACTTTCAAATTACTGTAGAGCGATGTATCCCCTTCCCCTCCTCCCTGACTCGAGGTTGCCAGATAAGCTGCAGGATCCAGCAGGAATGTAGGCTGCAACAAGAAGCTTTTTCTGTTAATTATGTTTATGCTTCAAATGAGAGATGTTTTGCAAATAAATTATATATCGCAAAAATGTACTAATGGCGATTAGCCAAATATAATCGTAAAGATGTACGCTCGTATGTGACAGTACATTGTTTGAACAGTAGCTGTTAGTCTAACTTGTGACGGTAGGTATCTGTCATGAACGTATAAGTACAAGCACAAGCCTCTGTCACTGTGTGTAACCGATATCAAAGACACAGCTATTCATTTAGCTGGCGCTATAGTGAAAGCTACCAGCTGTATTTTTTAACTTACCCCGCAGTACACGTCCATAACGCTAAAATATGTGATGTAAAAGATTTCATGTCATTCAATTATTTTTGGCTGTAGAACTTGCATGATAAACAATAATGGGCGTGCTAATTTTGTTTTCCTCAGCGTCTCAGCATAATGACAGAGAAACGGGCTCTGATAATGCTAATGTTAGCAATGACGACTCGCCATTTTTATTACCCAAACAAATCCTTACCTTTTCAATTCGATGACACACCTCCTCCATATGAGCTAACTTACATTAAGTCACGTGAGAGTGATCTGAGCAGGAAGATCTGGGCAGAATACACCTCTCCTTCAAACTGAAAAAAGTTTAGCCTGCAAGGCAGGAACTTCTAGGTTAGACGGAGAGCTCCAGCCTGCCGCTACACATATGTCATGGATAGAAATCCCACTGGACCACGCCCACGACGAGGCCACGCCTCTCGTGGAATGAGCCCTGATGCCCAGAGGGCATTGCAGACCTTTTGACACGTAAGCGTGGGGACGTCCCCTTATCCAACAGCTCTTGTAGGAAGGTGAGCAGATGCGCCACCCCACATGTCCGTGGGTCCAGACCTCTGTCGGTGCACCATCCGGAGAACACCGACCATTTAGATGCGTAGAGCCTTCTCGTGGAAGGAGCTCTAGACTGCGTGATCGTGTTCATCACTCCTTCTGGCAGGGCAACGAGTACCCGTTGATCAACCATGCGTGCAGAGACCAGCGCTCTGGATGGGGATGCCAGATCGCGCCGCGAGCCTGACGCCGCCTTCACACTGGCAGTTGAAATCAGCTCCGTAATACGCAATACGCCCCCAACGGACGTCGTACTACACAGTGAAAAGCGTCGGAAGCGGGTAGAATAAAAATGTCGGAGAGATTAGAAAGGTTGATTCTGTCAGTTCTGTATGATCTCTCTGATGAGGGTTATAGAGATATTAATAGGAAGGCTGCTGCGTGAGGAAAGTTGCTCAGGACGTTGACATGTCAGGTCGGCTAAAAAATGTGATATAGTGGTATAATTTATACCACTATATCACATTTAGTTCGATGTCTGCCAACAATTTAATTGTATTAACTGCCCTAATAACGTTAGCAAATCATGAAAATAAAAAAATGACACGACAACTTAACTTTTAATAAAATAAATAATGATTTTATAACGATAAGAATTCAGGTTTGTTTATCAGTATCATAGCAAAGCTAACTTCCGCTGGAATTGTCGGATGGGAACCGTCCATAGCTTTTCGCAAGAGTTCAATTTTTTGTACGCATCCGGATGACCAACGGACTCGGTCGGACCCGTTTCAGACCCATTCGCATGCGGTCTGCGAATCTCCATAGGAAATGAATGACTTCCGGTCGTTTCGGACCCGTATCGGAGCTGATTTCAACTGCCAGTGTGAAGGCGGCGTGAGAGAGGAGATCTGCCCTCACTGGAATCGGCCACGGAGCTGTAAGTGACAGCCGTGCTAGTTCCGGGAACCAAATCTGATTCTCCCAACGCGGGGCTATGAGGAGCATAGAGTGCCGCGTTTCCCTGATTCACTTGATCACCTGTGGTAACAGAGAGACCGGAGGGAAAGCATATGGCGGGAGGCTGGGCCAAACCTGGGCCAGCGCGTCCTCGTCCTTCGAGAAGAACGTCGGGCATTGAGTGTTGTCTTTTGACGCAAATAGGTCGACTTCCGCTCTGCCGAATAAGCGCCACAGCTTCTGGACCGTTTGGGGGTGCAGGGACCATACCCCTGGGGGAACATTGTCCCTGGACAGTTTGTCTGGGCCGTCGTTCAAATGGCCAGGCACATGCGCCGCCCTCAGCGAACGCAGGTTCATCTGAGACCAAATAAGGAGGCGTTTCGTCAGATTGCAGAGATTTCTGGATCTGACACCGCCCTGACGGTTTACATAGGATACCAGAGACATGTTGTCCGAGCGGACAAGAACATGTTGGTCCTGTATGAACGGGAGGAAGCGCCAGGAAGCTATCATTTCCAGACAGTTTATGTGAAAACACTTCTCTTGGTCTGACCACTGGCCGAAGACCGGTCTGCCCTTGAACAGTGCGCCCCAACCCGAGTTGGACGCGTCTGTCGAAATGACTTTCCGATAAGAGATGGTTCCCATCATCACTCCCTGCTGGTACCAGTCGGTACTAACCAGGGCTGCAGAGCTAACCAGGGCTGCAGAGCCGCTATGCAGGTCTGAGTCACTCTGATTTTCTGGCCGCCAGAAACCCAGGCTCGGCGGGAGGTGCGAGCATTCAACCAGCGTTGGAGCGGGCGCATGCGCAGTAGGCCCAGCTGAATCACCGCTGCAGCTGATGCCATACAGCCCAACATCCTTTGAAATGTTTTCAAAGGGAGAAAGCTGGCCTTCTGGAAAGATGCGGCTAGGTGGCGAACATGGCGCGCGCGCTGTGTCGATAAACGAGCCGTCATGGCCACCGAGTCCAGTTCTATTCCTAAAAAGGAAATTGACTGGCTGGGCAGTAATGAGCTCTTGGTCCGGTTGACCGTGAGGCCCAAGCTTTCCAGGTGACTGAGAAGCACTGTTCTGTGAGATAGCAGTTCTGTCTCTGACTGTGCCAATATCAGCCAATCGTCCAGATAGTTCATTATTCGCAGCCCCTGACTTCTCAGGGGGGTGAGCGCCGCGTCCATGCACTTCGTAAATGTACGGGGTGCTAGGGACAGGCCGAACGGCAGGACGGTGTATTGATATACCTGACCATCGAAGGCGAATCTCAAAAATTGCCTGTGACAGGGTATTATCTGAATCTGAAAATAGGCATCCTTCAGATCTAGAGAAATAAACCAGTCCCTCGGGCGAACGTGCGCGAGGATTTTCCTGGTCGTAAGCATTTTGAATGGTCTTTTCGCAAGCACCTTGTTCAAATGTCTCAGATCTAGGATAGGTCTGAAGGCTTCGTCCTTCTTGGGTACGAGAAAATATCGGCTGTAAAAACCTGACTCGCTCAGAGAAGGTGGCACCTTTTCTATAGCCCCTTTGCACAGCAGCTTTGCTATTTCTGAGTGAAGTAGGTGTGCTACTTCCGCATTCACTATCGTCGCGGTCCGGGCTTGAAAGCACGGGGGACTGCGAATGAATTGAAGTGTATAGCCCTGCTTTATTGTGCTCAGCACCCATTCTGAAATCCCTGGGATGGTTTCCCACGCAGCTATGTGAGCCGCTAGGGGGCGCGTGTGCGTGTGCGCGGGCACGAGACTTACAAGTGTATTTGACGCCCCGATCATAATGGATGGGGAGCGTCTTATTAATGCCCTGCATTTTGTGATAACACTTAAACTCGCGGGCGGAGCCCGGGGGGAGGTTTGTGTTAGTAAGCGTGAACGTTCTCTGGCGGGCATGAGACTTACATTCATAACCTGCTTTTTTGATCGTGTAACAGAGCGGGCAGATAGTGGGCACAGACCTATGGACACATTTCTTACATTCAACACTCGAGCGGCTTTTCTGCGCTTTATGAGAGCGTGCTCTGTGAGTGACACGAGATTCCAAGTGCTTGTGTGTAGGGGGGCACACTGGGGCGTGGGCACTTTCACTACACTTAAAACACCGTCGGCGTGAGCCAGACCAGACATTATACTCTGTTTGAGATTTCTCTGGGTCGCCGTGAAAGTGCGTTTGTTTTGCAGGCGAGAGGGTGAACAAACCGGCTTGTTGGCTGCTAAATGAACCACTGCAGTAGCCTGTTTGAAGGGGACTGACAGGGAAATAACCTTTGACAGCGGTCCGGCCGCAGCGGGACACGCGTGTCTTTTCTTTTTCTTTTTCTTTTTCTCTCTCTCTATCACGCTTCGCGTGCTCAGACTTCAGCGTGATCTTCTGCGGAGGCCCTCTGGGGGGCGGCGGTCTGTGACGGCTATCTGAGCGTGACCTAGGGCGGCCGCCCTGACGTCGCTGCGAAGGCTGAGGCTGTGCTGGACGCTGGGCGCTGGCTCGCACAGGAGGCTGTTCTTTTCTTTGTCTCTCGCGAGAGCGGCCTGTAGCGGAGCTTGAGCGTCGCGGCAGGAAGAGGTTCATGGCCTGCGTGGTCTTCTGTACCTCAGAAAAACGGTCAACGATCCCGTTCACCGTTGGGCCGAAGAGACCAGTGGGGGAGAGCGGCGCGTTCAGGAAGGTGGCTCGCTCAGTTTCCCTCATATCTGCGAGCGTCAACCAGAGGTGCCTCTCTGTTACAGTCAATGCGGCCATGGCTCGTCCAATGGCTTGAGCCGGCGGTTTTAGTGGCGCGAAGAGAGAGATCCGTCGCACTTCTCATGTCTGTAACCGCAGCTGGATCCCCACCCTTCTCATCCCATTCACAGAGGAGGTCGGCTTGCTGGATCATTAGCACAGCCATGTAGTAGAGAGCAGACGCGGCCTGGCCGGAGGCGTCATATGCGCGGCCGACCAAGGCGGAAGTGGCTCTGCAGGCTTTTGACGGGAGGGCTGACCGTGACCGCCATCTCGCGGAGGGCGGGCAAAGGTGCGCTGCGACCGCCTCTTCCACAGGGGGAATAGCCGTGTACCCTTTTTCGGCGGCGCCGTCCACTTGAGAGAGCAACGCGGAGGCCTGGGACTGAAGTCTCGAGGAGAATGGTGCGTTCCATGACTTCATCAGCTCCAAGTGAAGTTCCGGCAGGAATAGGGGGGGCCTGCTTGCTGAAGCTGCACGGCGGCGACTTTGAAGGAAACAGCCGTCGAGCCTGTTCGGCACGGGTTCCTTCGGCAGCGACCACTCGAGCCCGAGACGGTCAACAGCTTGCGTCAGCAGGCGCATCAGTTCCGCATCAGAGCCCGCAGGGTCGACAGCGGAAGTGCTTCACAGAGCTCGCAGCCCCCGGACGCAAGGGCGAGCTCTGCATCTTCCAGGCCCAGGCAGAGAGCGCAGATCAAGTGGCAGTCTCTGGCGCTGAGCGGGGCTCTACACGAGCCGCAGGAAGCGTGAGGCATCTTTAAAAAGACACTCGCTGCTCTTTTAGAATATAGCAAGGTAAAGGATACGTCGCCGGATAGCGTAGCTAGCACAGATGGCTGAAGGTGGCGAAGACGGCCGGCTTCCTCAGCGCTGTCCTAAGCTGGCTGTTCGCTGTTCGACGGCGGCGGTGGCTTCTCTCAGATCCAGTGATGCAAAGAACTCGCTGAAGAGACGAAAAATCAGAGAAGTCAGCCTACAGCCCCTACTTTTATACGCTAAGCCACGCCCATTCCGGCGGGCTGTGACGCTATGAAGGCGCGGGCACCCTTCATTGGGCGTGACGTCACGCCGGGCTCACTGGTAGGCTGCAGCAGTTGCCCGCAGGGCAGCCAATGAGCACGCGAGATGGCGTGCTCTAGGTCTGCTAGCTGCTGCACTGCGTTGACAATGAATACAAAATTAAGGATAAATTTTTTTTGGCTTCAATATCTTGAGAAGATGAATCTTTCCCGTAGCATAAGCTAAACTTGCGCAATACGAGAGAACCTCTCGTAAGAGAACTAATCCAACATAGCTCACCTGTCCTGAAGTTAATGGTAGCCTCAGGCTAATGTACCTGCATGGCTGAACGTTACAGTACTTCCATCTACAACTAAGCTCAGCATTATACAAGAAAGATTTGTAGTGGTATTAATTTTATTTTAATCTAATTTAGGGCATATAACAACACTTTCCAATTTCCCAGTTGGAAGACTTGTTTTAATTTGCTCTTGCAGTTTTGTTAGCATTTGCTAGCTAGAAGATACATTTGTGTTTTAGTCAGGAAGGCAAACCTTATACTTCATTTTACTGATAAGAGATCAGTCTACTTGTTGCCAATCCTCACGGCATACTAAAAAGTGATTAAGAGGAAATTGTTCCCATAACTAGCAAACCTGCCTGGAATCACAGCCAATTGTGTTTCTTCACCTGGCCCAGGCCTGCAAGCCTACTTGAAATTTGAGCTTTGAGCAGATTGAAACCATTAGTAGTGGGAACAAGTTCCCTTCAGCAGCAGTCAGCCTTTATCTGAACCCACTCCAAAGACAGACCTGCCAATCATGTTTCAGGTGACACACACACACACACACACACACACACACACACACACACACACACACACACACACACACACACACACACACACACACACACACACACACACACACACACACACACACACACACACACACACACACACACACACACGGTGCTTATGTGTTATGGGGACATTACATAGACAAACACATTGCCTTAAAATAATGAAATAAACTTCATGCGTAATTAAAAAAAAAAGAAAAGAAAGAAAACATTTTACAGCTCTTTAAAATGTAGCATCCCAGGAGTTTTTGAAGGTAAAGAAGTGGAATATTCTGCAATGGCAGAGTCAATCCCCTGATCTCAACCCGATCGAGCATGCATTTTACTTGGTAAAAAAAAAACTAAAGGCAGAAAGACCCACAAACAAACAACAACTGAAGACAGCTGCAGTAAAGGCCTGGCAAAGGAGGAAACACAGTCTTTTGCTGATGTCTGAGTTCCAGACTTCAGGCAGACATTGCCTGCATGCAAAGGATTCTCAACAATAGCAAATAGGCAAAATCATGAAAATTGTGTCAGTGTCAGTTTTTTTACTGAAGTACTTGCCCACATAATCATAGGCATGCCTTAAAAACTTATGACAGGATGTGTGACCATCCTCTCGGTCAGACGATCAGAAAATCAAAGGCAATTGGCATGACTCAGACCCAGGCCTTAATACCTCCTGATTGTGCAACTGTAAGCTGGTTTTGTGCGAGTACTGGGGAGCGCCGTGGCTTTAGCAGCAGGGAGATTAGTGGGCCGGCCAAAGTTGGCCTCCAATCCTTTGCCCTGCTGATGCCTGGAGGCTCTTTGAAGTAGACCCATCATACCTGGCATTGCAGCAGTGAGAACTAGACTGGTGTCAGCTCTAATCAGTTGGCTTGTCTGAGGATAGTGAACCCAGGCTTGTGCTAATTGGCCTAGTTGAGGATTATACCCCTTTGCTGGAGATTCAGGACAATAATTTAGTCAAATGGAGCCTTTTTTATCTCTGACTTATTAAGATGCCTTCATTTTTTTCTTTTTCTTTTTTTAGAAATGGGAATAGAAAGACAGGTTAGAGATGTATACACACAAAATGAAAAGAGCAAAATAAATAAACATTACTTTGACAAAAGCAAAAGATACATGCAGATTTCATGCATTAAAAACAACTTCAGAAAGTAATTTAATTTCTGATATTTAAATGATGACATTGAGGGACTGTTTTGAGGGGACACTGGCTCTAACGTCAACTAGTTTTTCGGTATCTCCCTAGAGCAGAAGCTAAGTAACTCGCTAAAACGGCACTGGCCTGCCACGGCTGTGTTCTAGAGGGAGGCAGGTGGTATTGGAGAGGGCCAGCTAGTGGGTGCAGAGGTTTTTAATGTATCTCCGGGGAACTAACGAGACAGACCGGCCTTAAAAATGAGTAGGGAGTAACAGAAGGGAATGAAAGCAATTCCAAACGACACAGTAATCATTTATCTTGTGAGAAAATGGATCTTAAAAATAAATTCAAACTACTTTTTATAGATGTTAGAGAGGCTTTGAGTTTACTTTCTCTTGATGGTTTAATAAATGTGACATTCAAGAAGCAAGATGCTGAAAAACAGCAAAGCGAGATGTGACGCAACATTAAAAGACAGTTTGTATATATAAACCAACAATGATAAATACATAGAAAGACAGAATGATAAATAGATAGAACGACAGACGGACAGATAGAACAGCAGACAGAACGAATGATAGAACGACAGACAGAGTGATCATTACAATGATAGATAGAACGATAGAACGACAGATAGACAGACAATGATCGACAGAATGGACATAATGAACGATCAATATAATGATAAAATGAAAAATAGAATGATAGAATGACAGATAGATACATAGATACACAGAACGATCGATAGAATGACAGACAGAACGAACGAACGAACGATAGAACGACAGAGAACGAACGGTCGATAGGTGACAGATAGAACGATAGGACGATAGAACGTCAGACAGAACGATCGATGGAACGACAGATAGATAGACCGATTGATAGATAGAACGATCGATGGATGGAGAGATGAATGATCGATAGATAGAACGATAGATAGATAGATAGATAGAACGACAGAGAACGATCTATAGAAATGCAGAGAACGATCTATAGAAATACAGAATGAACGATCGATAGAACGACAGATAGAACAATAGACCGACAGATGGAACGATAGAACTAGAAAGGACGATAGAACGACAGAGAACAAAGGATCTATAGAACGACAGACAGAACGAACAATCAACAGAACGACAGACAGAATGATCAATAGATCAACAGACAGAGCGATGGAACGACAGACAGAACGATAGAACGATATATAGATACTAATTAATTCGATTCAAATTTAGAACCAATTGACAGCCCTAGTATAGAGAAATCACCAGAGCAAAGCAGAAGGTGAACTGTGGCAATGTGACAGGACGCCCAAGTCTCTTAATCAAGTGGTCAGCTAAAGAGGTCATCAGGTCAACAAAGGGGCAAATCGGTCATTTGAGGGTGAAGTCCCAAACACCAAAGCGGTGCCAACCCAATAGAGCAGCCGGCCTGTGAAAGGAGGGGAGGAGGAGTATGCTAATTATCCACTGAGTATTCTTATGTGAAACAGGGCCTGGCTTAAGCCCCCTTTACGGTCTGGGGAGGATCAAATGGGTCCAGGGTTGTCAGTGCTGCCCACTTGTTTCATGTGCACCCATTATCTCGCTCCCTTGCATTGACTGGGACAGATAACTATCACGTCACTATGGACCCTCCTCTGTTTTCGCACATTTGATCTTTCACGCTCGGCTGGTCGAGGCCAGGGGACTTAATCAGAGAGAGGTATGGCATTCAGACACATTCAGAAGTGGTGGCTTTGCGAGAAGATCTCCCAGACCTAAAGAAGCAGCACCGAAGCTCTTTAGATGCTACCACCGGCCACCCACAAGAGCTTAGAAGCCATTATTGGCCCTTAATACTTCAATAATAGAGAGATTACTGATTGAGACTGAATACAATTGAGCCTAGTTATCTAAACCCGTTGCCCATTACAGCACGAGAAGACCAAGCTAAAAGCTGAGAGAGTCCTCTCTTGAAACGCTAACTAGACATTTACGACCAATTTAACCTAATATTTGCAAACATTGCCGTTGCAAATGTTTGATGGACCTTGGAACTGTTCAAGTGTCTTAATTCAGCTCAGACCACGCATGTAATCAGGTTTTAAACAGCATCATTCAATCAGTAATTTGATTAAGGAGCTTCAGTAGGTAAACTGTTAAGTTCCTCTTGACTACAGACATGGAAAATGTTGCCAGATTAGTTAATAACCCACAAAATGGGATCACTGAATATCTCATTGACGTTAATACACAGTATAAAAGGTCACATTTTACATTATTATTGATACAAAATAATATATATAGTATGTTTTTTACATTAATTTTTTACAAATGACAAAAAATAAAGCAGCCAAAAAATGTCTTATATAAATATATAAATAAATAAAAAATGCATAACATTTTTCTTGGTTTCTCTATGCTCGACTCAGACTAAAATATTTATGTAAAAAAAGTATATATATATATATATATATATATATATATATATATATATATATATATATATATGTTGTATTGCCAGGTCCATTCTGATTCACATGCTATAAATAAATAATATGCATTCATAAGAAAAAAAAACATATCAAATAACATCTATGCATGCAGGGTACAACAATATGATATACTTGAGTGAGAAATGAACAAATTCAACATGTGTTTGTTTTTACATCCATGCTTGGTTGCACAGTGATTTGGCCTTAGTCAGCTAGCTTGGCTTAAAAGCACCGGTGAGAGACTCAAACACACTCCAGGTCACCAGGCAGAGGTGTGTGAGTGTGTACGAGTTGCACAGAGAGGCCCTGCCGGAGGACAAAAGAAAATTAGGGACAAGAGAGTAAACCTGCCAACCCAGATGGATAAACCTGACTTGCTGATGAAGGACTCAGCAAAACGTTCCCCACTACGAAAGCACCCCCTTGGACTAGCAACACCTCCCCGCACGCTTGCACAAACAAACACACACGCTCCTTTTGTCAGCAGTGTAGTTTCAACACTTGAGGCAATGAAGCAAAATGTTGTGATTATTCTCATGTAATGAAGCAGAACAAGATAAACAGCCATTCTTGTTGGAGAGCAAACAATTAACCGTTCTAAGGTTCTGTGGTCCTTTAAGATGTCTAGGGTTCTTTGTCACACTCACCTCGGTGTGTTTCTGTTTGATGGAGGTTAGGTTTTTGTATGCCGTATTTACTGTAAGCAGATCTGGCTATCACCTTTCACCATGCCTACAGCACGCTCGAGTCCTTTTTATTTTATTAAATGCACCAGTGGGCAGCTACCAAAACAGGGACAAGTGCAAGAACACAGGGAGAGAGAGAGAGAGAAAATGAACAAATTTACATATAAAGCAATATCCAGGGTTAAATACAAGTAAAAATGTACAGAAATTAGATTTTTGAAGAGAATGTGAGGTGCTTGATCATGCAAAGCTCACAGGCGCACTGCTAGGTTGTTGCGAGGTGGTTGCTAAGGTCTTCTGGGTGTTTTCTTTTTTTTAGCAACTTTTAGTCACTGGTCCAAGTCAATACTGAGTCCCAACGTGGCTCAGGCATGGTTATTATTAACTAAAATAAAGTATTCAAAACTATTTCTGTTAATTGAAATGAATATAAATATTAGTTGGAAAACTTAAACTAAATGAAAATTAGAAATGGCAATAAACCGAAATAAGTTTAAGTAAACTAAAATTGATTCTCTCATTCATATTTGTATCGCAAACAACGTTGAACAAGTTATGTGCCAAAGTACAATGTTACACTTTATTTTGATGGTCCATTTTAGACATTGTACTAACTATAAGTAACTTTGCAACAACATATCAGCTTACTGTAGACTGTAGTAGTTGACTTGCAAAGTTACTTAGGGTCAGTAGAATGCATGTTGGGGTAGCATCAAAAAAGTGTCAGTAGATATTAAGAAGACAGTCTACTAATAGTCGAATGGCTGCTAGTTGACATGTAGTTGCAAAGTTACTTATAGATAGTAGAATTTTTAAAGTGGACCATCAAAATAAAGTTTTACCAAGCATTTAGGGTTAGGGGTTAGTTCAAATCGTTAAAAGAACAATAATAATAACATGCATTTTTGGGCAGTATTATTTTACAGCCCTGTTCCCCATGCACACTATGTACTTATTTATTTGCAATAACTGGGTAATAACCCTAAACCTACCTCTAAACCTAACCTTAAGTAGTTACCTTATTTTACTTTCTCAGGTAAGTACACTGTAAGTACACGCAATTGCACCTACTGTAAAATAAAGTGCAACCATTATTTGTACAGAAATCCACTTAAAATGAAAGTCTCTGGGGTGATAGTTGTATGTTTGCCACATTGACTTCTATTACAAGTCTATATACAACTTGCAAGTGCATATACATCATGAGAAAAAAAAATGCTGCCCATTTCTCTCCAGTGCCTTTTTGAAATGGGAGACTGTGTGTAAAAGCAGAGGAAAAGACTCGGTTTAATTGTATGTGACAGAGCGGCTGGCATGCAGAATTCAGCCATGCTAATCTGAGCTGTGCTACAGCATGTAAAAACACAATGGCTTGGACAGTGACACATTTTGCTCTTCTGGAGTGAAATTAGTTTCACAGATTGCTTTTTTTAGTCTGCCTGATACTTAAAGCCTATATGAAGCTGGTTTTACCTCCACATTTAAGATAAACAAGATATTGAACAAGAACGTGGAGGGTGGGATTTGATTTTATGCATAAGGAACTGATCGGATTGTGAAGAGTGATCTTTGTACAGTATGACAGGAGGGTCTAGGGGAGGGTTGAAAAATAAGAGGGCTTTGGTGATGTCGTCTGAAAAGGAAAGTTGTTTCAGTCATATGTGATGCAAATTTACAACGACGATTTGTAATTTTGAAACTCTTCAATTGATCACAAAAAAGCAGGAGTCTGCATAAACTAAATAAATACACTATCGTTCAAAGGTTTGTGGGTTGGTAAGATTTTATAATGTTTTTGAGAAGTCTCTCAGCAAGGCTGCATTTATTTGATCAAAAATACAGTAAAATATTGTGTATTGTTATTACTAATTAAAAGGGTTTTCTATTTTAATATATTATAAAATGTAATATATTCCTGAATTTTCAGCATCATTACTCTTCAGTGTCAAATGATCTTTCAGAAATCATTTTAATATGCTGATTTGATGCTCAACAAACATTTCTTATGTTGAAAACAGCTGTGCTGCTTCATTTTTTTTGTGTGGAAATATATACATATATTTTTTAATTTAGGATTCTTTGATAAATAGAAAGTTCAAAAGAACAGCATTTATTTGAAATCTAAATATTGTGCAATATATTATAAATGTATTTACTGTTACTTTTGATCACCTTAATGCTTCCTTGTTGAACAAAAGTATTCTATATATATATATATATATATAAATTAGTATTCATTATATATATATATATATATATACACACTGTATATATATATATATATATATATATATATATATATATATATATATATATATATATATATATATATATATATATATATATATATATATATATATATATATATATATATATATATATATACTAACAGACACACACACACAAAATCCATGTTGAGTGGTGTTTCCTGCCAGTGATGTAATGGGGTCATTTATTTCAGTAAACAAAACAGTTGGAGGAGACCTGAGTTGGCCTGCTGATATTTACAGAGAACAAACATACTCTCCCGTTAGAACACACACACACACACACACACACACACACACACACACACACACACACACACACACACACACACACACACACACACACACACACACACACACACACACACACACACACACACACACACACGTTGTACCAAATACCACCACGACACCAACAAAGCTTGAACCAAAACTGTCAAATATTCATTCCATATAAATGACACCTATAAACACACAAAATGTAATAGGATTATAAATTGAAATGAATATTGATTGTCTGATTCCAAGAACTAGATGTTGAGATGGCTTATGGGAGTGTGTGTGTGTGCGTATGTGTGTATATCCATGACCAATGGGGATCTCGTTCGGCATTCTGCAAAATTCCCCCGAGCCGGTCTGCTGATCTGAACGTCTGATTGAGTCGTGTCACACTAATCTATCCTGACAACACGCGAGCAGTTGCCATGTACCCCTCCCAACCCCTAATGCACTTTTTTGTGTGCAAGAGAACGAGAGAAGCCCATCCGCCCCTCCATTCACTTCAGAGAGGATGACGTGGTTTGTGTGTGTGTGTGTGTGTGTGTGTGTGTGTGTGTGTGTGTGTGTGTGTGTGTGTGTGTGTGTGTGTGTGTGTGTCAGAATACCTCAGGGTTTATGTGAAGGGTGATTTGTAAAGGAAAGAAAATCAATAGGTGGTCCATAAATTTCCTCTGTAGTAACGGTATATTTATATAATATCATATAAAATATACAGTAAAGGAACATGTCATAATGTTAAATAAACAAACATTGCATGTATTTATGTCTTTAAGTCTGTTATCTGATTGGCTTAAATATTCATAAGATTATGGGAACTATAAGTAATAACTTTTTTATTTATTTTTTTACTTTTCTAGTCATCAAAATGTTGCATTAAGAGATGGACACAGCATAACCTTGCTTTATATTTTATTATGTTATTAATTTATAAATGTATATTATTATTTTTATTTGTTTTAAAGTAAAGTACAAATGAGAAAAAATAATACTAGTATTTGATTGAAATGGTCAGTGCAATTTTATGAAGGATAATTTTTGTAAAGGAAAAAAAAAAAATCAATAGTTTGTCCATAGATGTACTCTTATATTTTATATGTTGTAAAAATAGAGTTCCTGCAGAGGACATGTCATAATGTAAAATAAACATAACAGTTGCATGTATTTATGTCTTAAACATGTATGATTGGCTTAAATAGTTATAGCTTATAAGCTTTTTTTTACTTTACTTAGTAAAAATAGTTTTTTTATTTTTAAAAAGAGATGGACACAGCATAACCAATGCTTTTATATTGTTTAATTATTAATTTTAAATATAATATAAAAATCGATTTTTAGTTTTTTGTACAAATGAGGACAAATAATACTAGGAATTTATTAAAATTGCCATTGCAATTTTTTAGCAGGAAATGAAGATTGAAAAGAAATACCAAAAAATGCCAGAAATTGGGAAAAGCTAGAAAAGAAGTCGCTTGTGTTGAAATCTTTCCATAGTTATTCCTGCACCATTGTCTGGCCTGGTCTAATCCCGTCCCGCTCCAGATGGGGTTCAGGCCAGGAGAGAGGACTGTCACCCTGCAGGTGGGTGTGGAGGGCGGCTGGGGGATCACTCCTCTTACGCCTCACCTTCTCCTCCACCCCCTCTCCCCAAAATCCTGTTTTTAACACATGACCGGATGCCCTGAATTATTCAACCTTTTCAATATTTCACATGGCCCCCTTTTCCATGTTTGTTGCCCTGGCCTTATGCAATTTTCATGGAAAAAAATGTTTTTGTCCTACTTTAAAACACAAGCGAGACAGAGCAAAGGTTTGGTATCACTGGTGTGGAGACTGTTGTGTATGAAGACTGAAAGGGGTTTGTGATAAAGACACGACAAGTTTCTCATGAAATTAGACTGGCAGAATCGTTTTTTGTTTTTTTAAAGCTAGATAGATAAAGCTATTTTTTGTTTCCCACATACATTTTCTAAGACACTATAGATTAAATGTTAAAATGTGACTATAAAACACTTGATTTTGATTGGTAAAACAAGCTATTATGGGTTCAAATATTTATATACTGAGTGCCAAAATATTAAATTGTCCCAGACAAAGGATTTCCTATATAGCTATGCTAGTTTCACCTTTCTTGTATTACTCTGCAGAATCTTTCTTCTCATATAATACAATAACTTAAACTAAAAACAATACTTGTATGTCTATTCATTCATTATTTGGAACACAACAATATGATTAGTGGCATTCGTTCTTAAAAATAAAGGTTCTTGTTGGCATCAATGGTTTCATGAAGAACCTTTAACATCCATAGAACCCTTACATTGCACAAAAGGTTCTTTATTGTGGAAAAAGGTTCTTTAGAACATTATAGTTCTTTTACAAAAAAAATTCGGGAACCCAAAATGGTTCTTATATGGCATTACTGCGAAAACTCCCATTGGAACCATTTTTATTCAAATTATACCAACTTTGGATCGACGTACAAAACTATCAAATATTACCCTAACATTGTATATTATCCTTGTATTGTAATCATTACGAGCACAAGTTGTAATTGCTGCCAAACACGTTTACTGTGTCTGCTTAACTGAATACATAATGTTAACGAACACAACATATTACAGCTGTATATCACTGCCATATGGACATTACTTTGATACACTCAACTTTGAAACAAGCATTTCCCCATTTCCAAGCTGCTTTGAAACAATATGTATTACGAAAAGCGCTATAAAAATAAACGTGAATTAGGTTTTTAATAGTGAATTTTACAGATGGTTATAACAACAAAAAGCCTGATTATGTCTACTATACTTTATATAAATAAGCTTAGAGTGTTAAAATGGGCAATGTCAACTTTACTACACAGAACCAAAATAACTACATTGTGTCATTTTGCATACCTCCCTATCCACAAATTTGGAGTGCTTTGAGAGACAGAGTCGAGAAAAGCGAACTCTCGAGGTTGGGCATGTTGGCTGGTGACCAGCGGGCTCAAGCCGCCCCATTCTCCCACTGTTTCCTTCAGAGTCCTGGCTGCCGCTACTCGCCAACCCCCCTGACCTTCCATAAGGCCCCAGCCCAGGACACCGCGCCTGTCCTGCCATGTGGTTGGCTGTACACTCCTCTCTCACAGGACCCTTTTCATCCAGAGTGGGGTGGGGGTTTAACATGTTCTGTAAACACACACACATAAAAATACAGTAGGAAATATAAGCGAAGATTTAGATGTAGACGCACAAACAGCCTGACACACATATAGCACTCGCACCTCATGAGCAAGTTATTATTAAACTTTCAGGTCAATTGTGTGGTAGAGACTCAACTTGAGGCTTTCAGCAGCATAGTGCAGTAGAACTGATGAAACATTCATGCTCGGAGAGCCATGTTTCTTTTCTTTTTTTTGTGTCCATTTTCATTATATGTCATCTCTGTTGAGTCAAGTCAAGATCTCCTTATTCACTAGTACCTCTTACAGCTAATCAGCCTGACATGTGAACTTACATAAACAGAACTCCAAAACTACGGGATTGTGAGTTTGTAAAATTAACACCAGAGAATAGCCCCCATACCCTTTTTAAGTTTATATAACCAATTCATGCAGGATGTAACAGGCTTTTAATTATACATTATTCAAAGTTTTAGAAAACGCACTAACAAAATGAGGATCTGCTTTTAATGCTTTTTAAAAAGCACTTTCGAACCCTTACCCTAACATGATAAAATAGATACAACTATTTCTTGTTTCTCATCACATTTCCAAAACACTAAAATAGAAGGCAAAATTGTAAATATGACTATAAAATACAAGATTCTGATTGGTTTTTCTATGTTGAAATTATTTTTATATAAACTGTAAAACTGTCCAAGACAAAAGATTTCGTAGCTATAGTAGTTTTATGTCTCTTGCACAGTATTTTTCTTCTCAAATAATACAATAACTTAATATGGTTGTCTATTTACTCATACTTTGTTACACAATCATATAATAAGAGGCATATTGTACAGTCAGATGGTCAAACACACACACAGAAAAAAAAACATTATGCCAACTATGCTTTATATAACTAACTAACATGGATGTTTAGTAACATTAACAATCTGAAACCAAATTACATCAAGATTAATCTCAAAATGGCGGAACTGTGTAGACAAAAACAGGCATCTGGTGGGGGCCACTGTCCCGGGTCCTCAGAGTGTGGCCGGTATAGGGGTTGCCCCTGCCTTCTGCCTATAGAACAAATGTGCCCAAGTTTGGACCCAGGGTTGCCCACAGTCTGCTTGCACCAGCAGCCAAGACCTCCATATGCCCACCCAGCTGACACCGTCTCCAGCACGCTGTGACCCCAATATACAGTAAAGCAGACCAACACTTCCCAGCACATGCCCAGAACGTACACAGAACCAGTGCACTAGGATACGTCCATGGATATGCATGCATTAGTGCTGGGGAAGCTACTTTGGAGGTTGCCAAGCTGATCATATTTTCAAGTAGTTAAATTACTGCCAAGCAAATATTTAGAAAAGGCAGATTCAAGTAAACGCCACTGAAGCCTTTAGCCTTCTGTATTTTTAATCTGAGCCATAATTTTAAAGCATAACTTGTACATAAATCTAAACTAAATATTTTTTTATATATAATTTTTTATAAAAATAAAAAAACCTTAGCTGTCTTAATGAACAGTAGAATTTATTAATATTAAAATTATTTAATTAAATGCATTAATTGACTATTTTAACTAAAAGCATTTATATAAAATTTATTTTTACCATCAAATCTGTAAATAGTCTGTCAATAATAGTCAGGAATACAAGACATCTTAAATGACATGGAGGGACTCAAATCTGTGAATTGTTTTTTGAATCTATTCTTTCAGATTTCACTAGAATGAGTTTTTAAAGCCCCCATTTACATCTGTTATTAAAATACTTTTTGGTTTACTGTGATAAGTCACACAAAAGGAGAGAAATATACCTGAATCTTCAATTTTTTTAACACTTCGTTTACACTTCTCATTTCAAATGGATTGTATGAAACAAAAGTTAATATCAGGGGTAAATAGGGCCTTATTGCTAGTTACTTCCCAACATGCATGCATGCACTCAAATACACACAGCAATGTGGTTACAAAGATCAAATGCAAACACAGTAGCACAGGCATATGTAGTTATGCAACCCTAATATCAGTGTGTCCATTAAAAGTCAGAGCATTAGTAACCACAAAAAATAAAAGCCTACTGATCTCTGAGCAGCTCTCACAAAAATTACAAAGCTTGTGATACATTAACACTTATCAGGAGTTATCCTCTCCTAAGAGCCACTGCTGAAGGCTCCCGTTGCATTAATATTTTACCAGATTAATATTTAAACACATCAAATGGAATATAGAAAATAGCATATTGAACAGAACCTCATTAACCCACAAGAGAGAAGCCAAGTAAGTTTCATTCAAAGTGCCTTTTCATTGTGTGTAAGAGGATGGATGGATGGATGGATGGATGGATGGATGGATGGATGGATGGATGGATGGATGGATGGATGGATGGATGGATGGATGGATGGATGGATGGATGGATGGATGGATGGATGGATGGATGGATGGATGGATGGATGGATGGATGGATGGATGGATGGATGGATGGATGGATGGATGGATGGATGGATGGATGGATGGATGCATTTGGCAGTAACTACCATCTGCTGTTTAAAAATAGTTTACTAAAAGAAGCACTAAACTAATGCAAAACAACCAATCAACTGTCTAGACTTCCTTTATAAATGGCTGGATGGCTTTCAAAAGCAAGTCACAACTTTTTTGGCACGTCAAGTTTAGGGTTGTGAAGGAGACTTCATGCACACTGAGGAGGAGAGAAGCCAAAAAAATGTCACACCGCAAGATCACAAGTAGACTGCTTTTGGCCAGAATCATAGATCAGAGCTCCATTGTGATTTATAATTTCTCTCCACATATTTATAAGTGAATATGAAAGCGGTTTAAAAGTGCTATAAAGAGTGTGCTCCAGTAGACAAATTTTTTGTTAAACAAACAACAACAAAAAATGATGGTTAATATAGCTGAGGTCCTGGCCTTCATACATTTAACTTTAACTTTTACATCTTTATCCAGATGTATTATCTCCATTATATTGAGGCTGAAAAGGAAAGAAACATCTGAAATAAAGTAAACTTACGGTGGGAAAGGCATGATGCCCTTTAACATGTGGCGTCGTGCCAGATCACGGTGGAAAAAAGACTTGCACAGTGTCATATATGACACTCAACAATACTTGTTTGCCTCTGAGCTGCCTGGAAACAGCTTGCTGGCTGCTGATGATGGCAGACCCTGGAGGCCACCAAATCCCTGAGGTAAAGGAAGGAAAACATTAGTAACATGATAACAGGGGAGGAGAGGGCTCAGGGAGCTTGGCTTCTTCAGGTACCTGGGCCTGTTCTTAACTCCTGAACCAGCATCCAAGGGACTGGTGACAACAAGCAGTGGGTGTGGGGGTGGTTATAATGGTTGATTATGATGATGATTTCAGTCAATATATTCCATGATTATTATACCAGTCTGCTTGGCTGTTTATATCATATTATACACTTAAAGAGTAACAAATAAATAGTCATTTTATCGATTTTTTCCCCCCACTAAATCAACAGTCCCCCTATTATAGTGACTCCCCCAGGAATAATAATAATTATAATAATAATAATGATAATAATGATAATAATTCATTACATTTATATAGCGCTTTTCTCGGCACTCAAAGTGCTTTACATAGAAGGGGGAATCTTCTCATAACCGGGGATTAAGTGCTTTGTTCAAGAACAAAATGCTGATAGCTTATAAACTGCCCCATGTGGTGTTTAAACAACCTTTCAGTTACCAGGACAAATCTTTCAGTTTTTAAAATATTTGTTAATATTTTGTCTACTGTGTTTGTTTATTTTAGTTAAATTGTGTTTGTTTCAGTAACCAGAACAGGGCTTTATTTATTTTTTAAATAATTGCTTATATTTTGTCTAGATTTTGTTTGAATATTTTAGTTAGATTTTGTTTGTTTCAGTTACCAGGACAGATCTTTATTATTAATAAAATAATTGTTTAAATTTTTTCTATATGCTTTTGTTTATTTTAGTTAGATTTTGTTTGTTTCAGTTACCAGGACAGATCTTTATTTTTTTATTTATTTTTATAATTGTATGTATTCTGTTAGGATTTGTCTATATTAACTTGTGTTTTGTCTAGATTTTGTTTGTTTAGTCTCATTAGATTTTTGTTTTGTTTCAGTACCAGGAAAGATCTATTTCCTTTTTTTTTTACTACATAATTGTATATATTTTGTCTATATTTTGCTTTGTTTTTTAGTTAGATTGTTTTGTTTCAGTTACCATGACAGATCTTACATTTTTCAAATAATTGTTGATATTTTGTGTTATATATTTTCGTCTATTTTTAGTTTGTAAGCCAACAATAAAAAGAGGTACAATCCCCAAAACAATATATCGACTAAATAATTGCAAAAGAATGACTTCAGCGGTACCATGATGGCAACCAAATGTTAATACCTTGTTACTTTGACACATACCATGAATCTGAAATGATACATTTTCTTATTCATTTTAAATCACCATGGTATTTACACAGCACTTCAAACAATGCCATATAAACTAGTACCATAGTACATGTCTCGAAAAACTTTAGTATTACCATGATACCATGTCCAGAAAAATAAATAAAATAAAACAAACAACATGGTGCTTTCTGTTAATGTACTGAATACATAGTCTAATAGTATAAACAATTATAATGCATGCATGCAACACAAGTCTACTCGAAAAGATCTATGGAAAACCATTGATAAGTGCCATAATCAAGACACTGGGGAAGCTGTTAATCAGTGACTGCCATTCACAACCTACAAGAGACGCTTAACAAGGGGTGAATTCTGCTGAGACTGTGATGGCTTCATTACACTGGCCTCACTTACCGTCTGGAAAAAAAGAAGAAGAATGATTTAATGAACAGAGTTAAGATTTGACACCACCACAGCGCTAAATCAGAAATAATGAACGAGCCATTAACGAGGGGCTGGGTGAGAAACACCTGATCTGCACCCCCTCCTCCCCCCTGTTTGTCTGTCTATCGCTCCCTCCATCTCTAATAAACAGTCCACAGCTGAATCAGGGCATCACCTTCACCTGCCTCTGCAGCACTGAACCTCTGTCTATCAGAATACACCCACGCACACGCGCACACACACACACACACACACACACACACACACACACACACACACAATGTGCCTCTGTCTGTCACACTACTCCTACGCAGTGTACTATATGTACACACACACACACACACACACACACGCGCGCACACACACACACACACACACACACACACACACACACACACACACACACACACACACACACACACACACACACACACACACACACACACACACACACACACACACACACACACACACACACACACACACACACACACACACACACACCCCTTCACCTGGAAGATGAGCTGTCTGTCAGGGAGGGAGACCGTCTTTGGGGAGTGTGTGGGGGTCTCTCTGTCACAGTAAACCCCTGTCTGTCACACTCGCAACCTCAGACGTGAACACGCATGAGGCACGCAGTAAGAGAAGCGCAGAACACACCTGTCAACAGAAGAATGTTTAATTTGAACAGGGCTGCCATTGTTTGATAAGATAATGACTGGGGCTGCCGGTATAATCATTTCGTACATTCATGTTCGCTTCGGTATAATGAAGGTGAGGCCTGATAGTTCCTGAAATTCGCTAAACAATCATCAACAAGTTTTGAAGTAAATGTTTTGAAATGAGACAATAAACAAAAACACAACTAGGACAGGAAAAATAAGTATGCTTTACCGTGTTGCTTTGACTCGATACATTAAATACATATTTTCACAGGGTTCTCGAGTTTGCTAAATTGTTCTTTGGAGATTAAAATTTCCTATTTATGTTATAGGTTTTTCAGTTCAGCATATTTGGTTTTTGGGTTCTTTAAAGCACCAGCAGAAGATGTTTTTTTTTTTTTAAAGAAATAGACAACAAAAAGTTCTTTGTAGAACTAAATTATGTTAGATTATGTAAGATCCTCTCAAAATTGTTAGTCATAGTAGATACACAACTGTTTGGGGTCAAGACTTAAACAAATATATTATAATAATACTTATAATTAGCAGGGATGGATTAAATTAATCGAAAGTGACAGTAAATACATTTATAATGTTACAAAAGATTTCTATTTCAAATAAATGTTGTTCATATGAACTTTCTATTCATCAAATAATCCTGAAAAAAGTACTACGGTTTCCACAAAAATATTAATAATTATTTTCAACATTGATAATAATAAGAAATGTTTCTTGAGCAGCAAATCAGCATATTAGAATGATTTTTTTTAAGCATCGTGACACTGAAGACTGAAGTAATGATGCTTAAAATTCAGCTTTGTCAGCATAGGAATAAATTACATTTTAAAATAGATCAAAATAGAAAAGTTATTTTATATTGAAATAATATTTCACAATATTACTGTTTTTATTGTATTTTTGAACAAATTTCCCAACCTGGTCAAGTACTGTAGGTGTTTATTAGCTGGCCGGCCACCTAGTCTCTAAGCTAAAAAAAAAAAGAAGCCCAAAACCTTTTTAAATCCAGCCAACAGACAAGGGGAGACCATTTAAGAGCAGAAAACCAGCTTAGACTTTTTTTTTTTTAAGCAAGCATTACATTAACTATAGACATGTTCCACTAGCACTTGACAACCAGAAGGTTCCAAAGTTTAAATTTAGCTTAAACACCCTAACTTTTTGTGCTATATCTAATACATGCCAAACCATTGGTTTGATACTTCGTTATTGAATGCAATGACATTCTTACCTTTATAATTGTGGCTTAAGAGTCCAAATACTTTGTTGATTGCATCCTTGATCATACACAGCCTCTGCTTCAATCTCCAGTTAGCCAATGGTCTGCAACTCCCTGTGGCTTTAAGCTGTTTGGAAACAAATGCTTAAACATTACAAAATCATGCTAGTATACTGGTACTTCTTTCAAGTGTTAACATTTCCTTAGCTTTTATGATCTTAACCAGGCCTATTACACATAAAAGGCCCATAATACCAAACATTCATTTAAGTGCTCCTCCAACAAACCCATCAATTACGGCACTCTTTACCATGTGTTCCATTCTGGACACAACTTTACAATTTAGCATTGGGGCACCTCTTGAAACCTGCTTTTAAAGAGCTGTCGAAGAGAGGCATTTTAACTTTTGACAAATAAACAATGGCGCCCTCTGAGCCCGCTGCGCTAAACACCGCTCACCAGGCCCGAATTAAATGAGGAGAAAAATGCTCAGGTCCTTTTGCACCACACCACGATTTTAAGGAGGGGAGAGGACACATTTCACACAGTTGCCTTTGTGTGTAATATATTGTATCATGGCCATCCAGCTGGGCGTATTTCATATAGATAATGATGAAGGCAATGCGAATATCTACGTGAACGAGTGGGTTAGCTAATTAAGATTATAGCTACCCAGAGAAGTGTCTCGGTACAGTTTGCACCCAGCAAGGCGCTGCCTTCATTGTGGGAAAAGCAGCACCATTTAAACAACAGGGTCCACATCACCTGGAGTGCAATTGATACCAATTATACCATATCATAAAGTAACCCAATTTAATAGTCAAGGAACCAACATGGGGCATCTGGCTCATTTATTAAGAGACAACAGAAAAAGGATTCATTTCTAGTCAGTGAGCAGTCAATGATAAAGCCCAGATCCTAAACTTAGGGATCTGACTGTCACAAATAAGGCAAAAGCAATTAAGCACGACCTGGCGCCAGGAAAGGGCAGTAATTAAGTGCGTTATTGTCTTTTGCCGTGCTATTTTAGCTTTAGTGGCGCTTAAGATGTTTTCGAAAGATAATTTTAGAACATAATCAATCCAAATGAAGTATAAATATTGTTAAATATAATTAATATTCAAAATAATAAAAGGATTAATGAGACTAACATTTAGGTTAAGATTTTGTTGTTGTTGTTGAATAAATTAAAGAACAGAAAGTACCAGTTTTTATATAATGTGTATATATATATATATATATATATATATATATACGCATTCAAATGTTTGGGATCAGTATGATTTAAAAAAATAATTAATACTTTTAATTCAGCAGTGATGCATTAAACTGATTGAAACTGGCAATAAAGACATTTTTTAGAGCTGCTTTACAGCAGAATTAAAATTTGTCTCATATTTGATGAAGTTTGCATCACTGATCATTATTTTCCTGTTTATCAATAAGAAGCTGCTTTGATACTATCAGTATTTTATAAAGTGCTATATAATGGTGATTTGATCTGACTAGAAAAAAGATTTCTATTCCAAATAAGGATCATGTGATGATGAAGACTGGAGTAATGTTGCTGAAAATTCAGCATTGCATCACAGGAATAAATTACATTTTAAAATATATTAAATTGACAAGAGTTACTTTAGAGCTTAAGATGCTGGTAGAAACAGGTGGAAATCAATGGTGTTAACTGTGGAATTTTCGGTAATGGATGGATCCGAAGTTCTAGAAGAGGATTCATTATTTATAATTTTTAATTCTATGAAAAGTTTACAATAACCATTAAAAATTGAAATATTGAACACAATTCTTTAGTGAATTCAATTGAAACCGGCTCCATTGTGAACGCCATAATCCACTCTTAATCTGGATCAGGGATTCCAGTGTGTTTTTTTACCCCTCTCTTGAGGCAGCAGTTGCCGTTCATCCCGTGCCTTTGTGTACGTGCCGGCCTCCTTAACGTTTTAGCAGGGCTTTGACTGGTTGAACTTTGATCTGATGTCTTCATTGAGGAGAACTGCAGGTTACCCATTCAAGATGCAAATCCTTTACCAGAGCCTATAGGCACTTTGTAAAAGAGAGAGAGAAAAACAGGGTGAAAGAGGGAGAGTGAGTGTGTTTCGATGGGAGGGGGGAATCCTGTGTGAAGTTGAAACACTCCGCACGCCCCCTCCACACACACACACACACACACACACACACACACACACACACACACACACACACACACACACACACACACACACACACACACACACACACACACACACACACACACACACACACACACACACACACACACACACACACACACACGCTCTAATCCACATTGCAATATGGATTAAGGTAGGGGATAACCTTTTCTTAACGTGCAAGAAAGAGTATGGCAAGGACAAGCCCGGGGTGGGCGGCTGGGGATCTTCTCATAATAAAGCAGTGCTGTATAAAAGCACGCTCTGTGTCAGGCGCTTGTGAATGGGCCTCAATGCAGCCCCATTCCCAGGCCTGGTGGGGAGGCTTGCCAAAGACTACCTAGAGCCAACTAAGCGTGAGTAATCCCTCCACACTCAATGGAGGGGGTGAGCCCCATTCAACCCTCTCAGAAGTTTAAGAGTTGATCAATTTATTATCTGTGGCGATTAGGGTGCAGGCCCAGTCACCTTCTTAAAACCCGAAAGTCAGGGAAGAAAAGAAAAAAAAAGAAATGGGTCTCTCTGTTTCCACAGCTTGCGTCGCATAACCGAGGCCCTCTAATTGCGATACTAATGCGCTCGAAACCTCTGATTTGAAATGAACCAAGGCAGAAAACCGATTTCATGCTGTGACAGTTTATATATTGCCGCAGATAGACAAACGGCCCATTGAATAGGAACTGTACCTTCTAATTTTGTTTCCGGGGGAGAGAAAATAATCGCTTTGTTACATAGGTAGAGAAAATTGGGCATAAAATCATTCAGACATTTTTTTTTTTACTCTTACAGTCTGATGTGATGTCTTTAGATGGGAATTAGATGACTGAAAAAAGCAAATTTGAATAATTGACTGTTGTAATTACGCCCCAAAAAAGGCTTTGTGCCTTTAACGGCTTGTAATGACAACCGAGTTAACAGATCGGTGCGGAAAAATAAACTACAAGTCAAACAAGCTTTGTTGGCTAAGGATCACACCCACTCCAACGGCCACAAAGGGTGCAGTGGTTTGGGACAAATCTCAAGTGCTCTTCACACTCACACTTCTTAGCACATGGATAAACAGTTTTATTAGCTCAATTCACAATAGCCATCGTCTTTTAAAAAAAAAGAATGTTAAACGCCACAGGAGATCAAACAAACTAAAATGACAGGCGAAAAGGGGAGTGTGGTGAAGCCATGCCTGATTCCTCAAGAGCAATGCTGAGGTAAACAAAGCAGGTGTAATGGGGTGTGGCTCAATCAGCTCACTAGTTCAGAAGCCAGTACACTGGCTACTAGCTAGGGAGTCAGCCATGTCAAAATAGTTCTGGTGCACTGAGACGTTCACTTTGTTTCTGGTAAGTGAATCTAGTGAGAGGTCAGGAAATTTCTACAATGCCATGTTTTAAGTTAACAAAAGACGAGTCTAAGTATAAATCAAGACAAAGTCCTATTTTCTGTAGTTACCTTTATATTTTTTAATGGCATTAACAAAAGATGCACTATGTGTTAAACAGTGCTGTAAGCTACATTTTTTAAATTTCAATGTATGTATTTTTTAAGAATATTCAGTGATGGAAATGACATGGACATTTCTTTGTCTTGCCAGGGCTGATTTCACAATAAAACACAATTAAATAATATTTTCACAAATTTTTTAGTTTAAGTAGAAATGGTGCACAAAAATATTCTCTTCACAAATGCCATTTACCTTTTTTCCTTTGTTTTCTTTACACAACATGTTTATAGAAAATCTATAGAAATTAAATACATTAAAAATAATTAAAAGAAAAAGATGTATGCAAAACAATTAAAAACATAAAAAATAAAAAAAATTCCAAGACTACTATTAATATTTTTTTTAATAGTCAACTTTCAATTTGATACAGTTAAAAAAATAAAATAAAATCTAAAGGCATATATATGCTCAATTTAAGAAACATTCAATTGTGTCAGTGTTAATATGATCACGGCTCCTGTTAGTCCACAAATTGAATGTTCATGACATAAAGATAGGGCTCTAGGGAGCAGAATAAGACACATCCATAGTTTATCAAGTGAGATATTAACATTCTTGCTGGGCAAAGCAGTTGTCACCTCCTCGGTTCACATGTTCATGCCCCTGTGTTTGACAGAGGTCACTGCCAACCCACAACAGACCGCCACCTCATTACCCAAACTAAATAAGTTGATTCTCTCTATTAAAGCCATGTGACAAATATGCTACATATTCACATGGACGCTGCTCAAAAGTGAGGCCCCGATTACAGGCCCAGAGCGGAAAAGATTGTTTCATCGTCATTCTCACACTCAATTGACTGTGTGGTTATGTGTGCTTGTTATGCGTGTCCTGGAGTCATTATATGCAATTCAGGCAAGCACGTGGATGGATGTGTACAGAGCTTTCAATCATGTTTATGAGGGCCCGTTCGTGCATATGTGTGTCTGTTTGACTCTTAGCGGCTGTTCCCTCTGCAGTCAATTTATCTTAATGTGAATTGAATGTGCTAACAACTCCAGCACCGTCAGACATCATTTCATATCAATCATCAGGTATCAGCCACACTGATCTGCAATGGCAAACACTCAGTAATTACGGCAACAAACAGATTTACTGTAAATTATGAAATTTATGTTGGCATAATGGCATAGAGCACTGAGAACTCTTAGTATGTTCAATTTTGACAGCTGGCTTGCTTGCAAACCCTTTAGCCATGACTATATTCACAATATAGCACTTCATTAAGTGTATACTGGAATAAATCAAACAAATTCCACAACACTGCATAGGACAAACGGTTTGGAGAATAAATAAATACCACAACCCTACATCGGACAAACGGTTTAGAAAATAAATTAATTAACAAGCAAAAAACAAATAAATGAATAAAAATTCTGCAACCCACAGGACAATTTTTTTAAATTAATTTACTAAACAATTTATATTAAATAACAAAAACAACAAATATTATTATAAATATTAATAATAATGGTATGTCTACTTACACCAAGTGCAAATGTTGTTGTTGCTGATGGTAGAGGCACGCCCACCATTGACTGATTGAACCAGACAAAATTACAAAAGAAATCCCGCTGATAACAGAATCAGTTGCGTGGAGAGGGCATAACATTTTTGGCGTAACCTTTAACCGAACCCAATTAAACAATAAATAAAGCAGCATCAATATTTATTTTAATAAATATAATCATATACACTGTGTATGTTGCTATTATTGAATACTGCTTTATATTATACTACAATACACTGAGGTGCAAATAATATCTGCCACCATTTGTGCTAAATAGCACCTAACTACTACCACTTAGTGCAAGGAAAATATTGCCATTTTCCACTTAGTGTATATAACATCTGTCTCGATTTGCACTTATAATCAAAATAAAATAAAATAACCACTGCCTACTACCACTATTAATAATGCTGTAATCATTTTGTAATGTATTTTCAGTCAGAACACTGTATTGACCAATCAGCATCCAGGATCGCAACTACCACATTTTATATAAAGTAATAAACCACTACTGTGATTTTAACACTTTTAAAGGGACTTTGCAAATAATTTCTCAAAAATGAAATGATCTATTTCAGTCTATACTTTGTAGCATGTTGACCGTTCTGGTCTCCTGGCCACTTAACAAGGTACATGTGTGAAAGAAGATGTGTCAGAGCCCCAGGGACAAATCACCTTTCTAACGCAATAACAAAACAGGCCATTGTCTCGCAGATAACACCTTAAATTAGAAAAGCCACTCTTAACACCAACAGTTCCTGATTAGACCTGTGAGCAGCTGTGGGCCAATCAGAGACAAGGACCATGGGGCATTCCTTTGTGACATCATTAAGGTAATGTGTGGGTAAAGGCTGATTTAGATCCCTGGGCTGGTCACTGTTGCAGTTTGCCGGTTAGGAGTGTTTTTCTGTTTGGGGAGGAGAGGAAGGTGTGAGTGTATGTGAGGGGCTGAATTCACCTGTTGCTTTGGACTCTTTCGACTGTTGACTCTTCCTGGGAAAGGAAAGAAAAAGTGTCACTCTCAAGGCAAAATAATATTTGGTCAGGTCTAATTTGACAAAAAAAGCAATCCCTTGGGTCAGAAAAGATCCATTTGTCATGGGGGAAAAAAAAGCAATTATTCTCCATATGGTCAAACACATACAACGGTCAGACATATTTACAACATCTTCACTATAGGATATTCCTCTCAGACCAGCAGGAACTTTACATATAAAACGAGGTCAGATACACAAAACATGTCCGAAACATTCTTTAGATCCATGGAAACCTGCACTACCCTTCAGTGTGTCTGCACTTTGCCATGCTAAGGAATGGAAGGCCTATCAAAAAACAAGCCAACATCCTGCATTGGATTCCCGTCCTCCCCATTTATATGGAAAACAAAGGTTTACGCCTTGACCCCACCCTCCATCAATCAAAATATTTACAATGGCCTCCCATCTGTCCGCTGAACTGAAGCGGCCCGGGTGCTTCTGTTCCTCTTCCCATTAATGGAGGGCTTTTCCTGGAGAGTCGTGGGTTTGTATGACCCCCTGGCTGTGGTGAATGCTCGGGAAGGTCATTAAAACCAGCAACATCACCGAGCTGTAATGACAAGCAGAAGATGCACTTCCTCTTTTGTGGGTTTCACTGACTGGCTGGTGGCTTTTTGTTACATCAACTCTGCATGGCTAGATAGTTTTGCTCCAGAGGCCCGATCTGGATTGAAAGATTCAGGAAACGGTGAATGAATATAGATGTCCACGGGACACATGCTAGTCGGAATGTTCAAGTCATGTTGTGAATACGCTGTCTTTACATAACGCAATAAAACTCAAGGAATTAATAACTAAAGCATAATGAATTCACAACATCATTTTACAATAGTGTATTCATTATAATGTTATTTCAGTAGTTTTTACATGTTGTTTTTCTGAAATGTCGATATATTTAAACGTATAAAATTTGGTTGAATTTTTCTCTGCTAAAATTAGATCCCATTTAAGTCAGTGGTTCTCAAACAGGGTGCCTCCACACCAAAGGGGCTTCAGGGTGACTTAAAGGTATTAATAAATTATTATTAATAAATTAAAATAATAAAACTCTTAATTAAATTAAAATGCTAAAAATCACATAAAATTTAGCTTCCACCAAAATGCATAAAATCAAAGATTGTATTATAGAACTGGGGGCCTTCGAGTTAAGGTTCAGAACCACTGATTTAAGTCATAAATGAATAGATGAAAATGATTGAATATGACATCATAAAATACTGACTAAATTTAAAGAATACTTTTATTACAAGACAAAAATGACAAACTAAAACAAAAAATTGCTGTAAAATGACAAAAAGTTACCTATGAAACTGCGATTCTATGATAATCTTTGTTCTATTAATGTCTAGCCTGACAGACGGGAAATACAGCTAACGTACAAGTACATGCACTTCAGCATGAAATATGATCAGTTCCACAAGAACTTGTGTTTTCCCCCTCCAGACCAAGCCTTTCAAATAACAGAATCAGTTACAGTAAAATTGTATTTTGATATGCAATGAACGTCTCTTTTCATTTGCAGCCGCAAACCATTTCGATTCAGCCTAAAAACAAAAGGCACTGTCTGCCTCAACATCACTTTGCCCCCAGACTTGCTGATTGTTCAACTATCTGCCACTCAATGAAAAAAGTGCCACCCAAAAGCCTGGCTTCCTTGTTTCTCCCTCCATCCTGCCTTTGTCTCCAAAACGGTGTAATTTCAGAGATTGAAGTCCTCACCGGTGCCTTCATTCCCCTGCTCTGACAACAATAGGACCCAAGTGCTTTCAGGAATGATGGATAAATTACTAGGTAGTAAAATATTATATCTAAGGTAGGTGATGGGTCCTTTTCTGCAGGGCTTGTCTCCATCAGTCTCATGGCACTGGAGGTAATTATAGTCTGTTGGATTGTCTCTCTCTCGGCATGGGAGAGAGCTCTGCTGTTTGTCATGAACTCATCTCGCCGAGCGATAGGACAGTAATGGTTCGAATTAACATCTGTTGCCTGGCTGGCATTGTGAAAGGCAATGACAGCTTCACCACTGACCTTTTCTGATTATTGAAAAAAAAAAAAGGCGAACAATTAGCTCCCCTCTCAGGAGCCAATAGTTTAAATTACAATGTATATTGTACGTTTGACTGAAAGACTGTCAATGGGCTCAGATGTGTGATTTATTGTGTCGTTTCATTGCAATCATTTGGTCATTTAAAGGCATTGGTTAAAACCTGTTATTTGGAGGTGGACTGGCGGTACGACAAACTCAGAGTGTTTTTCTGAGGTCAATGATGTGGTCCCGCCAATCAAAGCCTCATTAGATCATCGAAACGGCTAACAAATATCAACAGTAGCATGACTCAAAATGTTCAAGCACACTTCATAAACTTCATAATTACATTTAAAGAATGTGTAGTACTAAAAGTTAATTAAATGCACCCTTTAAATAAAATGACTAATAGAAAATACAAGTATGAATGTGGTTAATTAAAGGAATATTCCTGGTTTAGCACATGTTAAACTCAAACCAACAGAAATTGTGGTATAATGCTGATGAACACAAACACATTGCCTTTCCTTTGTTTAAAAAAAGGTAAAATTTGGGTTACAGTTACAGCTTGCAATAGAAGTGAATGGGGCCAATACGTAAATGTCAAAATACTTACGGTTTCAACAGAATAGCCACAAGACGTAAACAATATTCATGTAAATATGACTTAATGATAAAATGATTTACTAACCTTTTCTGTGTAAAGTTATATGTAATTTTACAACTTAATCTCTGCAAAACACTAAAACTGTAAAACTACAGTTAAAATGATTAGACAGCTTTAAATAATAATACTACAAAAGTTAACAGATTGTACTTTTAACTTGTAGAATTTGGTTTTATCTTATTAAGGTTTTGGTTTTATCTTAAATCTTCTAAGTTTCACATTTCTGCTTTAAAAATTCTCAAAAAATTGACCCCATTCACTTTCATTATAAGGGTATAATATATATTGCTGCTGAATTGTACTGAACTCAGAGTATTCCTTTAAAGTCAGAGCTAATTTTTGACAAGTTTGGACCAAAGTATGGGGTAAAACCACTTAACATTTAAATTTCACTTCTTGTGCGACAGCCCTTTCCAAATCACCTGCAAAGGAGCCAACGTCTCCTTCACCTCAGAAACAACTTGACCCCGACGGCCAAATAATGACAGCAAAGTTGAGTAAGGAACACAGTACAGTGGGCAAATATCATCAGCCTCACCCATAAACTCAAAGCTGAGTAAGGCAAAGACGAGAGATTCCACCGCTCTTCAATTTGTCCTCCCAAGGATTGTCTTTTATTGATGGCTTTCTAGGTCAGCGACCCTCCATGCTGTTCAAAGGATCTAAGAGGCACCCAGATGGGCCCTCTCAAGATGGAGCCTATTGTAGCATACTTTCTATAGTGTCTTACAAATGAAATGCGTAGGAGCCATTAGCCCAGAGTGGATTGTTTTAGGGGGTGTGTGTCCCTCTCAAGGGGGGTAATGATGACAGTCTGGGCCACAGATCAGTCATCAAAACAATTGTTTCGGGCCTTTTCTTTTGATGAGAGGCTTTCACTCTACTCTCTCTCATTGCTCTTAACTTCGAATAAACTCCTGATTGCCTCGACAATAAAGAGAAGAGAAGCTTCGAGTCATGAATGCTCCAA
Source organism: Siphateles boraxobius (assembly GCF_051911475.1). Classification (NCBI taxonomy): domain Eukaryota; kingdom Metazoa; phylum Chordata; class Actinopteri; order Cypriniformes; family Leuciscidae; genus Siphateles; species Siphateles boraxobius. The sequence continues at coordinate 7,288,609 of NW_027509192.1, read as the reverse complement.
TCTGTTGGTTTTACACCTCAAGAATCAGTCCAAGAAAAGTTTGAATGGTTGATGTTATAGCTTTAAATAGAATGGATGATGTAATAAAATCAGAGAAATCAGGTTATTTACCAACTTTTCCCTCAACATGATGTTATTAAATCTTGGTCAGGTCATAACAACAGCAGGTGAGGTACTTACTGTTGTCTTAAGGGATTGGAAAGGCAGGTGTCAACTTTCCACCTTGCTCAGCCAAGCACTGTTCAAACTCCCAGACACATTGTGTGAATTCAGTAGATAAGCATTGGCTGACACAGACATCACCTTATTGAATTAGGCTGTTTGTGCAGGCAGCCACCAGAGCATTCGGCCTCAGCTCTGGTTCTCACCTGTTGACAGATGGGACAGACATGCCAGTTACCTCAGAGGAAATTAGACCGGGAATCCAATTTGAATACCAGCTGTTTTTTAAGCAATTGGAGAGCCCCAGTAGTTGTTCAACATGGTCATCTAACAGGCCTTAAAACTGAGGTAAAGAACTAACAATGGGTTAAAGAAGAAATGCTTTTGTTTCAACTAACATTTCATAAGAATAAAATAATTCTTTAGAACTAGGGCTGAGTAAAAATAATGATTTTCCAATTATCATTACTTCACCACTAGTGTTTATCATTACTTTCAGGGATTGAGTATTTTTTATAAGATACATTAAAAAATCAAATGTATACATTTGTTCCTGTTGTTAAATCTTAAAACAAGTTAAAACCGAAATTAAAAAAAAGAAATAAATCGGTATCAATACTCAGTCTTACAGCTATTAAAACCAACAATAGTTCCTGAAAAATACTGACATATTGTAAAGAGATGTATATCTTAGTGTTTCACAGCTATTTACTTCTTTTTTTTAAGCACTTTCAACTTACATGTAGTAATACAAAATGACAGAAAAACAAAAAAGCCATAATCACCACCATCAATGAAAGAAAAAATCCAAATTAGAGCGTGCAATCATGGGTAACAAGCTAAATTTTGCTAAACCCGTCATCAAATCCATTGTTATCGTGTTGTTTGATTATCATATTTAATTTGTAAGTTGGGCCGGTGGGAGAGCAGATCTCTCTAATCCCCTTTCTCTCTCCTGTGCTCTGCTAATTTGAGTCTGTAATGTTGTATGCTTGTTTGGCAGTGATTGCTATCAGTGACACAAACCTCCTGGGAAGTCTGATCTGACTGGTGGGCCCTCATAGACTGATCTACAGGACTATCTTGCTATATTTGCATAAGCGGCAGGCAGCTTTGATAATGGACAGGCAGGTGTTATGCATTCTGTGACCGTAAGCTACAATCAGTTCTGGGGGTTCTGTTATTAACACTGATAACGGATATGTTTTCATTAAGCAGCCTAAGGAATAGGTCCCTCTATGGAGACTCTGTTTTGAGGGACGAAACGTGAATGCAAACATTTGCAATGCAGTAATATGTACATAGCTTTTCTGCCACTGGGCTTGGATTGGTAGGAAACGGTGTAAAAAACATATAGTTAACCAATGACTAGGGATGTACTGATATTTATCATCATATTATGAAAAATAATCGATAAATTGCCAACATCTATACTATTTTGTCTTAAAATAAAATAAACTATAAAAATCAATGTTAAACGTCAATTTAGGCATCACAACATAATAATGAAAAGTATGGAAAAATTGATATTTATTTTGAGATTTGCAAGTTATTACATTATCAGTATTTTTAAAGATTAACTTTATGTGAATATTAAGGCACCAATATATCATGCACCTTTACCAATGACTAATATGAAATTAACTCTGTAAGGACGCTGGTTGCTGTTCTATATTTAGCCTAACTGAACTGCCTTGAACTGATGTTGATGTTTATGTTATTACAAAATACATCACAAATCCACAAAGGTCCAAAAGACTATAGTTAACATCATTCAACTTCCCTTTTGTCCAGCATTTTGGCACAATGGACATGGCCTCATTCGCAAAGCTGTGTGGTCTGTACTTGCTATACAGTTTGGAACGTATTGTTTAGTACTAGCAGGTATGTTTTTCTGTTTGGGACCCCCTGGTTTGAAGCATTTCCAGTTTCCCCAAGTTCCCCACAGTGCCTGACTGCCCAACACAGCGGACAAGGACACATGGAGTAATTTAGAAGAGCAGCGGGTCGATGTTGTGGCCTTGTGCTTATTGATCTCATCCAGTCGACAGACACATCCATTTCCCACAGCACACAGTGGGACAGGAACAACAGCTTGACACCCCTAGATCATCAGCTCATGAGGAGAGGTATCTTTTTATTTGAGGGATTTTCTTGGAATGTTTCTTTGAAGATGCGGGAATGGGGAGCCATGAATGGTGAGATTCTTGAGAGAAAAGCAGCTCCTGGGATGGAGGGGTCTGTCAGCAGGGGCTGCCACTGTTGAACTATGGCATTCAAGGTATTCATGGACAAAAGGAAACTTTTACCAGCTTTGACCACTTCTGCTTCTTCTTCGAGAAGGAATGTAGGCTGAGAATTTGGAAGACCATTGTGCATTTGAGAGACATAAACTAGTCGTAGAATCAGAACATCTCACTTTCTTTGATTGCTTACTAAAAACACAGCAAGTGATGTCAAACATCTGCAATCAGAACAAACAAATCAGTGTAAAAATGTCCCAGTAAACTTGGCCATCATTGCAGGTCATTGTGGTAATCGCACAAAGGACAGCTGATCTAACCCCTCACATTTAAATGTGAGAGTGATAGATCCAGTTACTAGTAGCTATGACTGCAAATGGCCAACTCATTTACAATCTGAATCCCATTTGATTCCCAGCGGCTCTCCCAGGCATTTCTCTCCACAAGCTGTACCACCCGCCACTGATCCGGAGACAGAGAGCCAGCTTGCCACATATGGATCGTCCCTTGATATCATTCAGTCAGCGTGTAATCTTATTATGCAAAGTCTTAATCCGCACCTATGTCCCAATGCCCAAGGGTGGCAATATTGTGATATCAAGGTTCTGGTAGGTCATGTTGCGTGATCCCTACTCTATTCTTTGGAGAAGATGGGGGACTTAAAAGCCATCCCTAGAGGCCAAAGAAATGGAGAGAAAGAGAGATCTGGGGCGGGTCCAGAGGTATGGTTTTGTCTTGATTTTTTTTCCCTTTTGGATGACAAGATTGACATGAGGTCTCCAGCAAGGATTAGACTTGATTTGGAGCAGTGGGATTTTTTCCAGCAGACACATTATTGGACAAGGGAATAAGGGGCCACCAGCATGGCGAAATTGGATCAGGATTGGCAATCGCTGTGAGTCAGCAATGGAAACATCAACTGCTAAAACAGCAGCTGCCCTGCAGATCTCTCCTCCTTTCAAGTGAAACCACCTTCAGTCACTCGGAAAGGGAGCGGATAGAAAGCGAACTGGGGGTGAGAGAAGCAAAGAGATACGAAGGCTAGTGGTGGTGGGGGTAATTTTGATGTTGGTGAGACTTAACACTGGCGTAATGGGATTAAGAGAAACACCTTTGTGCCCAGAAAAAAGCCACCTGGTGCTGTAAAGAGAAGAGCTGCAGCAAGAGAGAAACAGACAGACACACAGACCGAGGGAGAGAGGGAAAAGACTAATCCGTTCCCACCTCTGGGATGTCATTCATAAAGCCGAGTGATTTCCGCTCTGCTTGCTTCAAGCTAATTCCATCACCAGGAGCGACAGGCGATGGGAATAAAGGGCCGAGCTCATTATTCCAGCCACGGCCTAAAACATGTAGGCATTCCCGTTCCAATTGGAATCAATACCACATGATGGGTTTCTTAGACCCGGAAGTTGTAGAATGATGTTCACTTCCTAAATGAGAAAGACAGGGAATAAAACAGGCAGCTCAGGTGTGGTGGACACTATGAAATGACACATCTACAGCATCTGCAATTACCACCCACTGCATCTCACTCCAAATTAGAGGGTTTCCCTCAATAGAGCTATAAGGCCAATAACCAATTAAGAGATTGGCAAACAATGAAGTTGCATCTCCAAGCAAGCTGTGCGTGGCCAAGCGGTTCCTTGTTGCATTTCATATTCAACTTGCCGTCGTTGATTAGCAAGTCCGCCTCCTTTGAGACATTACTGCTGTGCCTTTTCAGTCTATCAGGCTAAAGACAGAAAGCATCTATCTGCCAACATATATGACATGCTAACATTAAAAAACAGGCAAATGAAGGTGTGTGACAAGCGGGTTGACATAATTATTGGCAAGGGAGGACGTTGTATGTTTTGGTGTACTGGTTGGGGGCAGGTTGGCTTGATTAACAAGGAGTAGTTATTTTTAAAACCAGGTTCTGACATGTTCGGGCATGCAACGGTCGGGTGGGGGCACCTGAGGGCCAGGTGGCTTTATATGTGCACCAGTGCTGTCACTTGTTTAGTCTATGAGCACATTGGGGACGCTCTGGCATTGTGACTCCCCTTGGCAACTGCTTTCACAACAAATGTGTAAACAGCCTATAAAAGAAAACAGTCACGATTCGAACTCACCAAGTCATATTTCAAGCAGATAGTATAGCTCAGGTCTACACATTACTGCAAAAAAACAAAGCAATCCTGTGAATGCAGAATAAAAGTTGCCTATAAGGATTCATAGGTGTTTTGAGAGGTTATACTTTGGCTTAATATAACTGTATCCCTCTCTGTCGGTCTCTCTCTGTCGGTCTCTCTCTCTCTCTCTCTCTCTCTCTCTCTCTCTCTCTCTCTCTCTCTCTCTCTCTCTCTCTCTCTCTCTTTCTCACACACACAGGTCTAGCACTGCATGAGGGCTGTTAGCATTATTGCCAATTGAATGGATAGGATGATGGGATAGGCAGTAAACCTCTGGCTCTCTGAAAGACTCTCAGTCATAAACAAACCAGACAACCACAACACAAGTCTGGACCCATCAGCTTCCTGCAAACATCTTTAGTAGAGTCATCCATCAAAAATAGAGCCAAACCGATACAACCTTAAAGGTTAAGTGGATTATTTTAAATTAAAAATATAATTCTCCTATCCAATATAAAAACATCATGATGAACATAAAATTCTGTAAAAAGCATGTAAAAGAGTAAATACAGATCTATATAAATACAAATTTGGTCAAACCAATTGTCACTATTAACTACGATATTTGCCTCAATAAATTCCTAATAACTGCTTATTAATGGTTAGTAAGGTAGCTGTTAAGTTTAAGAATTGGGAAGTAGAATATGGCCATTTGCATTAATATGTGCTTTTTAAGTAGTAATATCCAGCCAATATCCTAGTAATATGCAGGCTAAGAAGCAACTAGTTAATGGCGAGAATTGGACCCGTTAAAACTGTAAACTGTTACCACAAATTTATTATTAGTAATATCACATTTATAATCCTGAATTCTGAAAATTTATAGGGATAGGCTTGAGATTTTATAATATTTTAAGTACGAAAAAAAAAAAAAAGTTCTCTTCCATCTTCCTCAAGGGTTCCCACCAGCTGGCCCCACTGAAAATGTTGAGATCAGAGGCAAATATGCAACCTTGTCCAAAACACACAAACTATTTTAAAGCAACACCAAGGAACTTTTCCTCTGCGGTCACCCTACAGGTTGGAAGCGGAATTGTCCATTACCGCTGTCATAAATAATTTAGCCTACCGCAGCCTACTGTCGCACGCGCATGCTCGCTGTTTATCCAGCACCGGCTTTGGAATCAACAATGGCCACAGACAAGGTAGAGTATGATGCATGATTTTATGAAATACATCACAAACGAAGAAAAACTATGTATGCCGTAAAGCAGTCGAATTTTGTAGTTCTTTTTGTGCTCCGGTTACTACCCGAAACCTGAAGTTACATAGTGCCAGTAAAAGCGATACAGACCACGTCAGGCTATGGCAGACGTGTCATTTAACCTATTGTAAGTCGATGTACCATCACAAGGGTCTTGGAAATATATTATGAAGGTTGTAAAACTACATAGTGTTACTTTAAAGGTTTGAGCTGAGAGGAGTTAAAAGAGGGAGGGAGGTTTCCTCTTTTGTCCAACCGCCTGCATTAAATAAGAAACCATGAGAGCAAAAAAGGTGATGAAAGTTCATTCAAAGAAAAGGGTCCTATCTTCCAGCTACTTGGAGTGCAGGCTTTGCATTAAAGGAAACTCTTTTCAAAGCTACCTGCGAACAAGAACCGGGATCAGTGGAAGTCTTGCTTAGTCAGACAAAGGTTTTGGGTTACCGTTCACACAGATGTCAACAGGGGAAATAACGTGAGAACAGACACCAAACAACGGAGAGACAAGGTTCGAATTAAATAGTTATGATGTAATTTCCCCCAGAAATACATGTCAGTGCATAAAAACAAACAAAAAACTCATATTGCACCCATAGTCCTGGTGAGGTGTCTGCAAATCATTTTCAATAACATTTAAAATATTTTTCCAAACATTTACCAGAAAAAGAAATTGCAATATCCAATAAAATATACATTTAAAAAAAAATTATATAAAACTACATAGCTTTCTAATTTTCTAACTTGAAAACTGACTTTCTGATCGTTTTTTATGAATGCTGAAATAATTCATTTGGCCAACAAACAAAAATACAGTTCACTCAAGCAATGACTAGAACATTAAAAAAACACATATTTACCATGCAAATTGTTATGAATTATTATGATTCTTTCATCATTTACAGTCACAGACATAAAGGGACATTCATTCAAAGAAACACAGCTGCCCAACTGCCTGGCCAGACCCACAAGTGCACGCAAGGTTGAAAGTTATATCCCCTCAAAAATAGAATGATGATGTCCATCATTGCACTATAATGTGTTGTTGATCCTGTCTGCACATATAGGGGGAACTGAGGACTTAATTAGAGATTTGACAAGCCCACTCTCCAAAAGTGATGAGATTATCCGTAATTGATGTCACAGTAGATTAAAGTTCGGTCCATTGCCGGTCCACTGGCAGGTCTAGCCTCGGTTCAGGCCTCAGGACATTGATGAAAAGCGTGGTTTTGCCCCGATCAAGCCGTTTCTACTATGGGACGACAGATTTTAGCAAACAGCCTAATGACTGTTTGAAGTTTAATAAAGCTATGACCCTATTCCAATGCCACAACCTTGCGGATCCCCCCAAAATTGAGTGGACTGGAGATTACAATAAGGCTCGAAAGAAAAATGAAAAGCTCATCATTAACTGGAGGGCCTTTATCGACCAGTGATGTGTGGAGGCAGTTTGAGACTTCATTGTTGGATGAGGAAAAAAGTGCATTTATTTACATGCAAACAAAGTTAACAAGAGCTAATAGGTTATTGAGTCAACCCGCCTGCTGACTGGTCCAATTGAGGACCGCCTGCCCGGTCCTCGCAAACACAGGGGAGTGAAAGGACGGCGAACAAACAGCATTTCAGTAAACGTCTGGTCTGTAAAAGAGCACGTTTAGCTCAGAGAAAACAACCAAGGGCTTTCTGTGACAGTGAGAGTCTAGTGTGACCCAATTCTGGAAACGGTTATTTGGTGATGCACTTGATAAAAGGTACATGTGAATGAAATGAAATATGCTGCTCAGTTCCACAAAAAAAAAAAGGATACTGGAAAGGTTTTTACAATTTGGTCACTTTGAAGATTTATGTCGAGACCATTAAAAAAATAGCTTTAAGAAAGAAATGTCTTTTGATTTCTGTATAATGTCAAATTTGAATCCACCCGATGAAAAATACAGACAGTTCCTGAAAAAAACACATAATTTCTCATAATGTAAGTGCCAGGCTCAGTTATGAATGGGGCTGACTTCCTGTTAAAATCCACTACGTGTCCATAGAATAAGTCCTTTTTTGGAAAAGAGTTAAATAACAGTCCAATAAGAAACTAGCCTGAAGTATCCAAAAGTGTCATGTAACCTTCTTAACTTCAATGCTGAGCGAACAGGAATTGCAGCACACAACCGTTTCCACTTCTTGTGCGTCATCCTTCTCTAAGATGAATTCTCCTCCACAGCGGCAGCCATACGTATAACATTCAGTGTCTGAAACAGAAGAGATGCTTTATAATTATAACCCATATTTATAATCTATTATTATAAGTTACTTGAGAACAGGGTTCTGACTAACCACAATCCCAGTTCATGTCGTCTAGTGTTATATGGGCGTCCATTGGCCAGCTCTGTTTCAGTTCATGTGCTGCAGAGAAATGTAATATGAAGAGGAAGTCAAATAATTGATGATCAATCCAGGATAAAGCAAGAAATGAGGCAATATGCTCTCTTTCTATCATGAACAATGAAGTATTTCATCAAAAACCAGTTAATAAGTCCTTTTAGCATTGCATTTTACAATAACAGTGGAGAAGGCATTACATTATTACTAATACCTCACTGACAACAAGAAAAAAATATTTATATTATAAGATTACTCTGAAAGTTTTTTATCACAAAAAAAAAAAAAACAAGCCACATCCAGAACCTCTGAGCTTTCACAGGAAAAAGTGTCTGGAAGAGTCCAAAAATTTACAGAGCAATCCTTGCTTGTAGAAATATTTAAGCAATATTCAAAGAGGATTTTTGGGCTGCTGTTCCACTTATAAGAGATTTAGAAAAAGGGAAGCTGCAAAGTCATGTGAGGTCATTTAGAGTGTCCTAGCGAAGCCTTCATGTCTCCTACTGCTGCTATGAATACACACAAATGAGTTGTCTTAAAATATTCATTGAATATTAAAGCAGGGAGTGCTGGGCATTTCACAAGTTTCTGCTTTAAAGGCTGCTAATAAGTGAATTTGAAACTAAAACCATGTGTGAAAAAATGCAATATGACAATCAATTGTCAAGAGGCCGAGAATGAAATTAGATTTCTTTGCTTCCTAATGAATTAGGAATCAGGAACGCGACACTTCCAAGTAACAGTTCTTGTCCCTTTCTGGCATACAGTCTGAGATCTTGGCAATTAACAGGTTTGAATGCAACGTTTTATCATGCTTTCTTTTAATTTGTTTAAAGGAATATCTTAAGTAGGTGCCATTTCAGTTCTGGCGACTAACTTTTATCATTAATTTCTTATAGGTGCAAAAAAAAAAAAAACTTGACAATGAAATGAGCTCCATCTTTGAAATAAGTAGTCCGATGTGTCTTTATTCACCTCAAGAATATCAATAACATTCAGATATAATATTTAGCGAAAAGCTAAGATTTCAGTTATGCAACATAAAAATTTGATTAATTACCTCATACTATACAGAGTACCCCAGAATGACCTCCAGTTACGAACGTACAGCTACGGATGATGCATTTCTGCTCAGTCGTTAAGTCAGAGATGCATAAACTGATGAAATGTATAAAGACTTATTCCTATGACAGAAACCACACGTAAAATGCTATCTCTCCTTATATCTCAAAAATAAGACCCTGTTCATGAATATTTAAAACTGAATACATTGCTGATAAGTAGAGTGCATGAATATTTGCTATATAAATACTATATATATATATATATATATATTTTTTTTTTTTTTTTTTTTTGAAACTGCAAAAGATAAACCCAAGCAGACGTGGCCTTTTAAATAGGAGGCCACTGTATTTGACATCAAACCTTGTCTGGTCAATATTGACACACATTTCAGTGTCCAGTTAATGACTGCAGGGCAGGCTACTTAAGTTGGTTAGGGATTAGTGTATCCTTTGAGCTGGCCAGAATCAATCTCAAACTTAATTAAAACAGACCATATAGACTTTAATTGAGAGTTGAGATTATTTTTTACATCAAATAGACACAAAAATGAACTGTACGGTTGTGTACTTTTTTTGCACCAATATCGACAAACCAATAATTATATTCATGTTATGAGCGATGATGACGAATAAACAGTCACTTAAAATTTGACACTATTTGCATTTAAAATAAAATAAATAATTTTAAATGCTACAGATTAATTTAGCCTAATTATAAATTTACAGTACAAAAAATTATATTAATTTTAACATTTAACAGTGTTATTAGTGTTATATAACATTAACTTTAAGTAAGCATTAGAAAATGGAAAAGAAAATTTTAATATAAAAATAGAGGAAACGAGCACACACAATTAAATATCATCAGTCAATGTATGCAATATGGACTGACAAAAAAAATTTGGTAATATCAGCGAGTCATTGAATCAGCGAGTCTTTAAATCATTTATTCAAACCAATTAAAAAATACTATAATTCTTTCAAATGAATTAAACATTTTCAATTGTCTGCAGCAATTAACATTTTGTGAGATCCCCTAGTAAATTAAATTACATGTTATTTCGTTTAGTTGTCTCTTTAGAATCTTGATCTCTATTTGAAAAATAAAATGTGATTTTCAATTTATCCAGAATCGTGCAGCTCTACTATATAGGAAGTAACAAACTTATTTACATGATGGCCGTATAGTTTGAAACATCTGCTTTACATTAATTGTATGCCTAAATTTATAATATACAGTTTGAGAGACATTTAATATAATTATCATAATATAAAAAAAAAAAAAAAGTTTTGTAATCTAAAATAATGTGTCATTTAATACATGCAAAGCGTGTCTGATATCTGAAATAAAGTCACTGAATTTAAATCAGGAGGTCAACTCCATCACTCCTGCATGTGCAGCCTAAACAAGGCCTGGCTTTTCTGTGGACGCTCACTAAATGTCAAATCTGTGGCTGTGGCGATCAACGTTAGCAAGTAGCTGTGCAAAGTGTTCCCCCCTAAAGGCGATGCCACAGCTCCCCAGTTAATGGCGCACAGGACCCTGGATGTACACTTATTGAAGGTCCTAATGGAGGGCTAGGGGGAGCTTGTTCCTTAGGCGAGAGAGGAGAGAAGCGGACTATCACTTCATGTAAGAACTGGCCATGTGTGACAGACCTGACCTACATTCTCTCTCGCACTCTCTCTTTATTTCCCTCCTCCTCTAGTACCCACAATTCTAGCTACGCTCTTCTGGAAGGAAGCATCTGTCCAGACCAAAGACAACAGCTCGGTTCTCATTCCTTCCTTTGGTATTTTAAATATTTCAGACAATTTTAGTTTGCCAAAGGGCTAGTGACAAAGCTGATGTATCTTAAAAAATTATCAACAATGAACGGAAATGAATGATGAATTTTTATTTTTCAGGGTAAACGTGAGCTGTACTCATCAGTGCTAGACTGTTATGGATGGTTGATATGACATTGCTATGTGACAATTTATCAAGTCAAAAAAGCTCAATCCATGTCTTAAACTGAAAAAAAGACTCAAAAACGAGCTTTAAAATCGCTGGCGTTTCTCACGACACAAACTACCTTGTAACCAATCACGTCAACGTGCTGGCTGGCTTCAGCATATCATTAAAAGTGAATTAGCAAGGGAGTCTCAAGAGATTCCAGGTTATCCCGGTATATTTTTTGTTGATATGAAAGATCGGGTAAATTTAGCAATATAACAAGTGTATCATGTATATTATGATGTTATGATGATCTATATGCCTTTCTCCATGGATGACATTCTGAGTTGTTCAAAGCGTTTCTGATGATTGTTAGAAGGCAGCTGTCTTACTCTGAGATGTGAACGGGAACATGGTTTGTGTAACATTAGCAACACTAGCTGTTTGATAACATAGTCAAGAAAAAGGCTAATCATATTAATAACTTATGTGTCCGACGTTGTTAAGAGCGATACCATTAAGCAGCATTTACCTCAGTAAGTTGGCCGAGTGAATCTGTGAGCTAGTGTGAGCGGAGGCGGGGCTAATTAGAAAATTCACAGATCCGCGTATACTAAATGAAGCAAAGGTGTAGTTACATTACATTCAAGCTATTTTGAGGCATGAAGAATTTAATTTTGTCATTTTGGTGATCAAAGATGAGTTTTAAGGGATAAAATTATTGACTACAGGGGAACATTAATGAAATTGCAACAAAATTGAGGGCAAAAAAGGTACATTGTCCATACTGTAGCAATGTATGAAGCACCGCTCACACAGAATTCACTTCCAAATCAAGCAGCCACTTGACCAACTTGCGAAACACAAGCGAAATCTGTTTCGCCATTCACAAAACTCCCAATCACGCAGATTCCAAAATCCAATACAATGACTATGTTTACATGCAGCCAATATTCGGGTTATGGTCACTATTCGGGTTTCTGAAACATTAGGAATGACCCGTTTACATGCGTGAGCAGAGAGATTTACTCCTGTATACATGGAATTGGAATATCCCGATGTAAACGGCGACGCGTCTGGACGTACGGACAACCTTAAGACGCAATATGCGTCATTTCCAATTCTTCTTCCTGAATCCAAAGACAACAACAACAACAGCAGCACGTGGATAATGAATAGTTCGGGGCAGATAGCGATCGCCTTTGTTTGCGCTTTGGTGCTGGTACTGACCTCGCTCCAAAAGTATGCTGTGCTGCGTCTAGCCATGTTTACTTCCGGTATACTGCACGCAGGTTTTTGTATGCGCCGAGAAGTTCCTGTACTCAAAAGACCAAGATTCCTTGCAAATAGAACATGCGTAGAACACAAATCACTATGGGGATATGCCGATACGAGTTTACATGACCAAAAATTCGGGTTAGAAAAGGGGTACCCCAAGGATCATATCCGGGTTTTTAAAATCCGGGATATGAGCATATTCAGGTTTTTGCCGGTGATTACATGGCCGTGCGCGACCGGGTTAATGCTAATATTCCGGTTTTGAACGGGTTATTGGCTGCATGTAAACGCAGTCTGAAGTCCATTGCATCCAAATAGAATTCTTCCAAAAACTGTGCAGTTTCAATACTGAATGAAACCCGAAAATTCCATAGTATTCTGGGTGGTTGCTAGGGCATTGCTAGGTAATTATTTAGAAAAATACACCCATGTCTCTATGATATTTTGGTCACAAAAATCACAAGTGTGGTCACTTAGCATTACGAAATTCAATACAGCATAGCCCATCTAAACACAATTCCTCCAAATACACTTTAGTAAAGTTTCAGTACTTAGAAGGATTAGACTGAAAGTGAATAAGAGGATAGACAGGAGGGAACGTACCCCGTAGCTGGAGGTTGTACTCCTTCCTACTCTCCTCATTACTCAAAATCTTCCAAGCCTGGTCGACGTCAATGAATCTCTGCAGGTGCTGCTCCGCCTCCCCTTCTGATACGTCCAGCCTCTGCTTGTCCGGGTGAAACTGCCAATCAAAATGCAGAGTGATGAGATGGACAGAAATGATAACCAATGACAGTCATGCCTGATTGAAACTATTACATTTGGATAAAAACTTTTTTTAATGTAATTAAGTCAGATTACAGAAACACATTACAAACAGACACTGTCAATATTTGGTGATACAAAAGGTAGAATAATAAAAATGTAAACGGTGACAAGTCTTGACGCAAAGTTAATGGGCAATTTGCTGAAGGACTTACCAGAGAAGGCAGACCATGGGTACTAAGACGGACAATGGTGCAAAATATATATCAGTTAGGACAGATATGTCGTTTCAATGACAAGATTGGACAGAGTAGACAGTTAGAAGGGCAAAGGCCGCTTCCTTCCTCCAGCCAAAAACACTAATGCGATCCCCACTTGGTGTCCAAAAATATGACAGATCTTATGGTAACATCACAGCTTCGAAAAAATAAACTAAAAATTTACCCAGAAGTCTAATGCAGCCTCCCTAAAGGAAGCTTTAGAGATTTATTTGACAGTCCCTTTCGGCCTAGATGGATCCTTACAGTACAGAGTCATTCTCCTTGAGCAATCTACAGATCGTGGGCTGTGACTATCGATTAGTGGGGGTTGAGGGTCAGCTGAGCCATGGGGCACTTCATTCGCCCACTGGAGAAGAGCGAGGTTGAAAGGGGCAAACGGAAAACAACTTAGATCCTTTCGAGCAGGCATTCAACCAAACTCTGATTATGCTCTGGCACAGGCGAGCACAGCATTGCATGTGTTTGTGTTTTTGTATGGTCGCTATAGTTCAGAAGCCGCATCGCCGCCAAAGTCGGGTAATGATGCATGGGGTGACACTGGGCTACAATAACCGACAATCTGGGGCAAGCCAATTACTGTCCACAGCGATTATATTTTTAATTTTAAGCAACAGGAAGACTGAATTCAACTAATCATTTCAAGCAATTACGTTTAAAACTAATTAAAATTTAAGGGTGCCCGTTCTCCGTTTCCTGTTCATCCCCCCTCCCTCCCTCCTCGCCCCTTTCTCTGTTTGTGTTTTTGTTGTTGTTTTCACTTTGTTAATGGGCGGTCAGAATGCGATGAGAAGAGGAACAGAAAAGCAACTGCAGCAACAAGCCAAAAATTAACTTCCTGATTGAGAGAATCATTAACCATTTCTTGTCACTTTTACAGTGTGGGTGAAAGAAGACAGCGCTGCCGCCTCGCAGCCCACTCTCAAGTATGAAAAAGAGGGGCCAATGAACTTTAACTGAAAGATCCTTAAATATACTGACGTAAATCATTCATTGCGGCCATCCAATTGATGGAAGGTGTTTTGGGAGTGCATTCTCTCCAGCACTAGTGCTTTCACATGCCGTCATTACATTCTGATGACAATTTCAAGTTGGTAAAATGCAAGGAAAGCATCCGTCTTCACTCAAATCTCAGTTTAATTAAAAGTACCAGAGTAAAAAAAGACATTAAGATTAGGAACGGTGCAGGATACCAGCTAAGAGGATTAAATCGATTCGTGTTTAGGATGCTTCAGATCAGAGGATCAGAGAATGACCAAAGCTAAATAGCTAAAGTGAAATCTTGAGCTGTAAGCAAAACTTTAAATCAGCCATGCCATCTAGAATATATATATAATATAATGCACCAGGTGTTAACCTAATATCTATGAAATATAAAACAAAGCCTACTACATAATGAAATGCTTGACATTTTAATTTGAATTAATATTCACAACACGGAAAGTTACACGTTTGTGGAAAAAATCAGTCTACATTTTGACACCCTTTTGTAAGGCATTTTGGGGTGTATTTTAGTACGCATAATGGCAATGAAGATGCACCCGCAAAAACATTGACAAACACTAGCTATATGTTTATGATTTGTTCTTTTTATTTCTGTGGTGTGGCAATCTGAACCATCACCTTTCCCAAAGTAATATATCCAACATATATTCTCAGCCAGCACAGAAAAGGAAAAACAGCTCCGGTCCTGAACCCTGAAAATGGCTGAGCAAGCTTGGCAGCGCAATTTCTCAGTTACCTCCAGCAGGACGCCAGATTCTGCTAGAGAATTAGACTCTCTCCCCAGTGGCGGAATCGGAGATAGGGTTTTGCTTCCCTCTACTCTTTGTAGGTGAGCTCGAGGAGTCAGGACCACAGGTGTGAAGTGCAGCTTAGCCCTGGCAAGCACATACTGCTGCTCCACAAACATCTCCCTGGGTAGTCTTTTGTCAAATAGATAGTCCCTGTGAACTGAGTTTCAGGTCTTTCGTAAGAGAGTGTCTGATTGAGCGCCTGATGGAGAGATGAAGATACACTGGGCTGAATTTGAAAATGCAAGATTTATAAAAAAAATTAAATGTATGAATATATTTTTAATTGGTCAAAGCTAGGCATCTAAAAAACAAAAAACTTTAAGCATTGTGCAAAAAAGATTTACATTTTCTTCAAAAAATGCCCCTTGTATTAAGAATGATACATATACATTATATATAAAATATATTATATATTTCATTATTGATTTGATTTAGATTACATAAAAACACTAACACTGTTCAAAAGCATGGGGTCGGTTTGATTTTTTTTTTGTGGATGTTTTTGAAAGATCACGATCCTTCAGAAATCCTTTTAATATGTTGAGTTGGTACTCAAGAAACTTGTCTTATTATAAATGTTGAATAGTTGTGCTGCTTAATATTTTTGTGGAAACCATGATAATTTGTTTATTTTTCAGGATTCTCTGATTAATAGGAAGTTAAAAAGTTTATTTGAAATAACAATGCAACATTATAAAGGTCTTTACTGTCACATTTGATCGATTTAATGCATCCTTGCTGAAAATAAAAAGTATATATATATATATATATATATATATATATATATATATTACTGATCCCAAACTTTTAAAGTGTAGTAATGTTAAATACACAATATTAAATCCCAAAGTTGTTCCATGCTGTACATAATTCTCTCAGAATCTGGGCCCATCTTTTTAAGAATCAAAATCAGATTGTCACATGACTCAAATATATATATATATATATATATATATATATATATATATAACTTATGAAAACCTTAGGGAAAACCAATAAGATTTGACATTTGAATGTGAATGCTTACTACTGTATACTGTTTTCCAAAGTCTTCTTAAGATGCATTCTGGCTCAATGTTACAAACACTAATGTGGTTATACCACCCATTTACTAGTGTTACTCTACAATTTCCAGTCTGTATAGCTCAGGTACTTGTCATAAATACATAACACAACGAGAGGCTGGAGCTCTGTTAGAGCAGCCCGTCCTCCTGCCCCTCTGGAGTTACACGCTTTAATTGCTGTCTCTTTGCACGCATTGTAAAATATTCATTTACTGGGGCTAATGGAGCTTGGAGAGCAGGAACACAATATAAAGGGCCGGGCAATTTGGAGCACTCGCCAGCTCTAACAATACATCATCATCTCTCAGAGGCTGCGAAGGGAGCACTGCCACATCCTCCGCTGGGCTCTGGTGTTCTGCCTGCAGCCGCTTTCTGCTTCAATGGAAAGAGGAGAGAGACCAGAGCACAAAGGCTACTACCATCACACTACTGCCACCTACTGTCAGGCTGAACTCAGAATGAAGGAATGATGCAGGACACTGTGACTGCAAACAGTAATCCCAAGTAATACAGCAGTATAGATTGCTTTAAGCCTGAGGTTACAATGGCAATGCTGAATCAGTAAGCCGACTCCTGCCCGACTGTCTGGCTATAATATGAAGAAACCAATACGTGATGGCATTTCCATTACAAGATGCTGATTCGTTTGACTTTGACAGGCTAAAAAACCTGAATTATTATCAATGTCATTACCAATCACTCTCCTGCTGTATATTGCGTAAGCCATTGGAATGGAGTCTTCAAACTGCTTCTACAAATTGCACGGCACACATCCTGATTTATCAACTGGTGTTATGAGATTGCTGTAATTAAAATGGGTTTCGGATTAAACAAATCAGCTTTAGTATAACTTGACTGGGATAAATCAACCTGCAATGTGTATTAATGAGAAATACTGATGCCATTGATTAATTGTGCATATATTTTCAAAGCTTGTATTTAGCAAGAACAATTTGCCCAAGGAGGAAACTTTGATGGGAGAATCAAGCATAACCTTTATCTTGGTATGAACTTTATCAGTAGACATGCACTGCATAACATGCAGCACTTATTGTGTATTAAATAACATTTATGGCAGTGGTCTGCAGTCTCGTAGACTTCAAGGCCCACTGTTTCAGTATAAATGATAATGAATAAGGAAGTATCAGTGATAAAATTAGCATGCACATTACAGGGATATTGGCTGTTTATTAGTACTTATAAAGCACATATTAATGCCTTATTCTGCATGACCATATTCTACATCCCTAAATCCTACCGAATATCTAAAACTACCAACTACCTAACTAACTATCCTGACCATAATGCCCTGGTGAACAAAAAAATCCTAAGTATACTTGCAGCCAGACTGATTATCAGTATACTTCAAGAGTGTTAATGATTAGTTAAATTGAAGTGTGCTATTTTGAAACAACTAATTTTGTACTAAGTATATTTTAGTTGTAATTAAATAGTAAAGCATAACTTTAAGTGTATTTAGTGTACTTTTGTGTACTAAATTGGACCAACTTCAAGTATACATGGTATAGGCTCATTAATACCTTTGGCTTATTCCAAATACTACAAATTGCATATTTTGTCTTCAATAACAAATGTACATTATTAGACAAATAAAACTTAGCTATACTTTGTACAAAATACTATTAAATACTATAATGTATTTTGAAAGTATACTTTCAATGCATTGTTACAATGATCATTTCCAGCACACAGATAAAATATACCTAAAATATATTTTCAATGAAGTGCAAATAAATACATTTAAAAAATAAACTGAATTTTCACTTCAAGTATATTCTCTAAAATATATTTTTAGAAAATAGTACATTTATTTTAAAGTGTGTTAAAAGTTGTATTGTGAAATATACGTTTAATATATTTAAAGATAGTACAATTGTTGTTAGTATATTTACAATGTACTATTATATATTCCCCGTTTGAGAACCAACATTTGCTGAGTACCTACCATGAGGATGAGCTTCTGATACTTCTGTTTCAGCTCTTGTATGTCATCTGTTGGACAGGCACCCAGTATTGAGTACCAGTCTTTATGTAGACCACAGGAACCTGCCATAATTCTGCAGGATACAAACAAAAATACAAAAGAAAGCATGTTTGTTCCAATTAAATAAATAGTAAGTGCATGACGATTAGTTGAAATGTAATTTATAACATTCATACATTCATATTGACCACATTACTCTTTAAAAGTAATGATTAATTAATAGTAAACAGTTAAGACAGTGTGTCTTCAGCAGTCAGTTGGTAGGATGTACAGTACGTCTCATTTAACTAGTGAAAAAGCATACAAAGCGATAAAAAGTAAGATAAACACACACACATATATATATATATTGTATGATGATATCGTGCAAGGGCACTGTCTCGCTTCCTACCCTAATATGAAGGCGTTTTCTCCGCTTCTATGCAGCTGTCATCCGCGTTGGCCTTTCCAGTCCATGCTGCTTCCTCCAGTGTGAAGGTTTGCCTCGCTCTTTAACGCACTGACAGAAACACGTATGATTTGATAAACTCATATTTTATTATCTGAAAGAGTTTTGAACTAGCCAAATTGCGTAAAATCACACATAATACGTAATTATGTTTGTAGTTGAACAATGTAATGTCTATTTTTGAGCATTTCACTGAATGAACAGGAACTCCTCAAGCTAACGTTTCTACACGGATGCTTTAGAGAGAAACACGAGAGCGGGCGCGCTGCTGCATCTATGGAAACGATGATGGAAACCTTTTACTGTCTATGATGGAAACAGAGACGAGCTCTAATGTCTATCTATGGGAAGCAAACAGTTACTGTTTACAACAGCCGAGTGAGCCGCAAGCTGCTAATATTCAGCTTTTATTCAAATTAGACCATTTTTACTTTTTAGTCGGAAAAAATTTATGAATAACAAAAATTTATTCCAGAATGGTTCCTAATCACATTTATATTGGGATAAGTATCAGATAGATTCATTGATTGGTATGTTTGATTGTTAGGGTTCGAAACAGATGACTGGACATGCAGACAGAAATATTGAAATTCAGAAAATATTTGTGGTAACTTTTGATAAAGTGCTATCATAAATTCGAATGATACTTTATTTACCTGAAAAATCCTAAAGCACATCTTCAAATACAGAACTTAGCTAAAAAAAGGAAAGGAAACATTATATTATAATGGGATGACATAAAATATTGATATTTTGCTTTGACAAAATTACAAAAAAACACTTCCATATGGTAGCATATGTGTGATTGTGACAAGGGTTGCGAGAAAGGTTAGTGGATCTTTGTTAATTGTGTTGGGAATTATCTAAAATATCATGTATGTCATAGTCTACAGAGGGCAGACAAAGAAAGAAGAAAAAAATCACACTGTGCACACCTCAGCCACTGTCTCCAGCTACTAATTAACAAAGTCTTTAATGAGCACTGTGAAAGATGCCACATGTAACAGAGAAAACAGATTGTTTGTCGGGGCATGTTTACTCAATTTAGGTTTATTATGAAGCAATTAATAATTTCATGATGAAATACAGATTTTTTTTTTACATTTCAGATGTATAATACAGGCACAATAACAGATGTTTGTTTTCTTGATTTACTGATGCATGTAATTCGTTTGTGTAATTCTACTTCTAGGGCAGGAAAAGTTGTGCTGTTGTAGTGTCTTAAAAGTTGTAGAGAAAATACTACACTTTATTACAGAATGCTTATCATTAGGTTGCACTAATTTTTGCTTCCCTTTATATAAATATAAAGGCTGTTTTTAATATAAATACTTTAATATAAAGGAGGGTGTCACTTAAAAAAGAAATTTAACAGAATTATAAATATATTTTATATGTTAAACACTGTTACTAATACTTCTTGACTGCTGTTGTTATTTACAGACTCTGTAGGTGTTAACGAGAAAAGATTTTGACTGGCGTACATCTAACAACACTCAAATATTACTTTAATTACTGGAACTGAAAAGCAAACAAAGCAAACAGAACAAACTTTACCATGACATTGTGCAACTGTTCTAACGTATAATTATTTGTGCTAATTACTGATTTAGAAGTTGGGACGAATTAAACAAAGTAATTAGCAAATGGCATACTCATTAGTTTCATCCTTGTTCTTGTGTATTGCGTGTGATGCATAAATCCATGAAGCACTCAGTGATCAAACGAGCAAACACATTTCTTTGAGTTCCTAAGGTCATTCATAAATTAAACCTGATTATCTTTGGTTTAATAAGGAAGTTCTTCATGAACTTTTGTAGAAAAAACATAATCCTAAGCAGTGTTGGGGGTAACACAATAAAAGTAATGTGAGATACGTAAGATATGTGAGATACGACAGATTACTTCTTTCAATTGGCTTTATGCCCAGCTTCACTACTTCCTGAACTTTAGCCAGCTCCTTTGTTTCCTGTCTGCCATTATTGGACAAACTGATTAATCGAGGTGTGCCTGGGCTCAGTAACAACAATAATAACAGGCACACATTGATTAATCAGTTTGTCCAATAATGGCAGACAGGAAACAAAGGAGCTGGCTAAAGTTCAGGAAGTAGTGAAGCTGGGCATAAAGCCTATTATCTAGTAAAGTAACATTACTTTTATTTCCAACAAAATATCTGAGCTCGTTTTTCAAATATGTAAGTTACTTTGTTTTCCCATATTGATAGGCAGCTCTGTCCCCATTTTGAGAAAATTGTGAGTTGTGCAGAGTCTGTGTTAACATGATGATTATTGTTGTTCTAGACTAGGGGGCTTTCACACTTGGTTCGGTTGCCTCTTCCGAAACCGAGTTCGAATGATATTATTTGTAACCGAAACGTGGTGCGCTTGCGTCATCATGCTGCAGTTGGCGTAATCGTGTTGCTTGGTAACCGGCGGGCTATGAATGAAAAGGCGTCAAAATGGATAGAATTGACCGCTTCACATTTGTTCTTCTTTTTTAACCTTTGGTTTTGTTTTCAAAGAAAACATACAGAAACACACTTGCGTCTGTCTGCCGCAAAAGTATTAAAATCGTTCCAAAGTCAATTTTTGCGGAGGCAAGGATTTAATCATCTCTCTGCTTGCAGTGTGTCAATCCCGCTTTTCGCCAAGGTAACGTTAAAGGGTAACTAAACCAGTAGTATGTTCCTGCACAACCGGAGGCAGCAGTTTCTGGACCCCAGTTTTAGGACCGCAGTTTCAGAACCCTAGTTTTTTTTGTGACAGCGCCACCTACCGAACTGGATGATATAGTGGCGGCAGCGGTTTCGAGAAGGGTATTCCTGCACAACCGGAGGCTGCAGTTTCAGGACCCCAGTTTTAGGACCCTAGTTTTCTGTTACAGTGCCACCTACCGAACTGGATTACCGAAAACACTCATCATTTAACCCCTTTCGTCAGTAGTATGTTCCGGCACAACCGGAGGCAGCAGTTTCAGGACCCCAGTTTTAGGACCGCAGTTTCAGGACCCTAGTTTTTTTTGTGACAGCGCCACCTACCGAACTGGATGATATAGTGTCGGCAGCGGTTTCAGGACCGCAGTTCTAGGATCCAGGTGGTTTAGTTTGTACATAGTATCAAGATCCACCTATTATCTTAAGTCTTGTTAGAAATAAATAAATAAATTTTTTGTATCATATTCCGGTCGCGGTTTAAAATGGTTTTAAGTTAAAAAAAAGATGTTGAAATATGTTATATAGCATTTTATATGCAGCTAATGGCTACACCTTGCTTAGCAATACTGTAAACATTCTTTATTCATATGAAAATATCGAAAATCACACACAAACCACATATACTCGAAATCGTGCATTTATTAGCTTCTTGTTTCAGGTGAAGAGATGTGTCTTAGCTTTGTTATCACGGAGGTCAGAATGAGGAAGTCTACACAGCAGCGCGTCATGCAGAAGGGCAGGATTATTGTCACGTTCAACCACGTGAGATGATTGACAGCTCTATAACGAATAAGAGAGCGCAGAGAACTGACGCAAATCAGGAAGAGGAGAGATAGATCCATAGGCATATCTCACTGTGTTCGCTGTTTGAGCTTCAGATCGCATAATTTAGTGGAACATGAAAATCATTATTTCTCCAAATATGTGCACCATTGGACAAGAGCCCTGGCGGATGCTGTATGTATGTGAACACAAATAAACCGGAGAAGACGTGAATGACTGCTTAATGAGTGATGATTTCTATTCAAAATAACGAACGTTACAGATTAATAATTTTGCACTCCTGTCATAAATTAAGAAACTAATGTCACTGCAAACCAGTTTTATCACAAACAGTGGTCAACTATCGAAGCTGGAGTTTTAAATATTTCTAATGATGCTCAGTTTGTCCAGATCAAATAAGTAAGAGTGTGATGTGTTAACGAATAATGAATGTTGAACAATTATCTGGGGCCGTCTGTGATCTTTGCCACGAAAGGGGTTAAATGATGAGTGTTTTCGGTGATCCAGTTCGGTAGGTGGCACTGTAACAGAAAACTAGGGTCCTGAAACTGCGGTCCCATGGGGTCCTGAAACTGCTGCCTCCGGTTGAGCAGGAATACCTTTCTCAACTCAACCCCTGGTAAAAGCCTGACTCCACCCACTGGCAATATTTGAAAAATGCTGGAAAAGTGGGCAGACCCCAGAGGAGATAGAGGCAGGGCTGAGCGGGGGGGCGTGCACCTGAGACCCGCAGTGACAGCTGCTGTCAAACTAGCTAAAATGGAGTGACGCAAGTAGCTTTGCAACAGAACGGTCATTTGAAGTCGAGAACTTTTCTCCCCCACCTTCACCTGAAGTGGAGGAGGGTGAATTGTCTTAACTCCCGCATCGCGATCGGCATCCGATTACTGCTATACTTAGTCATTTTGAGGTAATTTTTTCCAGGATTATTATTACTATTACGTTCATTATATTTTGCTGCTATGTGAAAAAAATAATCAGCAAATCGCGCCGGCGCGTTTGTCGACACCTGGGGCCAGTTGCACCAACAGGGCTTACGCCTGGTCTTAAGGTAAGTAGGTCTTAACTGAGCATTCTAAGTCCGACCTAGTTACGACTGTTGCACCATCCAGGCTTAAGTCCTCTTCTCGCTAAGACCGGGCGTAAATCTTACGCCTAGTCAGTAGCAGGCGTAAAGTCAAAATCTAGGCATATACTAGCGTTAATAGGCCTATCCGTTTTCCGACAGATAATGTTTCTATAGTAACCACTAAAAGCAAGTGATTGTTCATTGAATCGTTAAAATGATTTGTTAAAAACGGTCAAAAAATCTTCCTGTCTGTTGCATGGAGACTCTGCTACAGTTTCATTTTGAAATTCTCGTCAGCAAAATAAAGGGGAAAAAAACAATATTCACAATCTAAAAAGTAACTCACAATGTTAACTCATTGTTAATTTAACTGTTGTATAAAATAAATATCACATTTGCAATTGTGCACATGAAAACGGCCCTTTTAATAACATAAATATAAGACAAAAAAACTTATTTTGGGACATACCTATAACTGCAGTGACACATCACGCAGTGAAAACAAGCACGAGAGACAAATGTGATGTCAGCTCGCAGTGCCTCGTCCATAGTTAAAACAATGATTACAATATCATCATAGACGATACATTACGCACACTCCTAAGCACATAAAGAATGAACTTACACTTGAACTGACATTTATTACCAACGTTCTTCTACCTCACCTCTCGCGTGCAGGAGACAGACGTAATGCTGCCGCGAATGAAGCGAATTGTCACGTGCTGCATGTACAGCTCTATTAACTGAATACTATTTTAACCCCTTAACTGTCACATTAAAAATGAAAGTTTCAATTATTAACTGAAAGTCCTTTCCTTTTTCTTGATCCTCCATTGATATGGCTACAAGTTAACCAAACAGCGGAAGATAGTTTACAACGTAACCCCAGCAACGCATGCTGCTAGGCAACCGTGGCCATTCACAGGAACGCGCATTGCTAAAACCAGGCGTAGTTAAGCCTAGGCTTAAGTTTGGTTGGTGCAACCGACGTTAGGTCAACTCTAAAGACTGGTCTTAACTAAGACCTACTTAGCAGTTAGGACCAGGCTTAGTAAAGCCCTGTTGGTGCAACTGGCTCCAGAGGATTAACTTTAGCCTAATAAGAAGGAACATAAATTGTGATTAAAAATATATGCTCACTCACATCATGACGCCGCTGCGGTGGTGGAGTTCATGCGGGAAGAGCAGCGTTTGGCAGCACGAGCTGTGTGGAGAAGCCCATTTCCACCTCCATTTCGTAGGAGAAGCAATCCCACGTAAAATGCAGGTTGCACACTGGAGCAATAGGCGAGATTAACTACCTAACGTTAGGCTACACAAAATAATCTAAATAACTATATAAATGCTATGCTAACTAGATGCTAATATATATCTATCCTGATCGTTTTTAATACTTGTAATTGCAACTCCTGACTCGCTACAGTAGTTTTGACGGAACCAGATCGTTTTATACCACGGGCTGCCGCACCAAGGGCGTGACAGAGTGACGTCAGAGAGTATTCTACGTCAGAGAGTACCCCTAATGCAGAGCTTTCCATTTAACCTGAAGAGGGCAGCACTCAGACGTTTTTACACCATATATTTGAAAATTAAAACACTTTAGACCCAAATGTCAAAAAATGTACTCGAATCAATGAACAGCATTTATGAAGCTCCATTCTTACAGATAATTAACTAAATAAGTTGTTTTAGTGTTTAATTACCCTTTAAGTGTATACACACACACACACACAGCGACTGTCCTGTCTACCACAGACATTATAAGTCATCAATAGCGTTTCACTTCCACGGTTTGGTTCGATTGCGTTCATATCACCAAAGAACCGTAGCCTACTGGAGTTCACATGAACCGTGCCCCAGACCACCTTTTTAGGGGGCTTTCACACTAGCACTTTTGGTGCTTACCCGGTTTCGAATGATGTCAGAGTTCGGTTCGTTTGGATGATGTGAACGCTGTCTTCCGAACTAATAATTAAACAGTTATGCTTAATCCATTAAAAAGTTATGCTTTTCGAACCGTTAAAAAGGTGGTCTGGGGTACGGTTCATGTGAACTCCAGTACGGTTCACTGCTGATATGAACGCAATAGAACCAAACCGTGGAAGTGAACCGCTATTGATGAAATATAATGTATAATGTGGTCGACAGGACAGTCGTCAGTGTGTGTGTGTGTGTGTGTGTGTGTGTGTGTGTGTGTGTGTGTGTGTGTGTGTGTGTGTGTGTGTGTGTACACTTACCTTGACGAAAAGCAGGACACACTGCAAGCAGAGAGATGATTAATGCTTGCCTCGGCAAAAATTGTCTTCGGCTGACAGCCAGCTGTCTTTGGAAACGATTTTAGTACTTTTGCGGCAGAGAGACGCAAGTGTGTTTCTGTATGTTTTCTTTGAAAACAAAACTAAAGGTTAAAAAAAAGAAGAACAAATGTGAAGCAAGCAGTTCTATCCATTTTGACGCCTTTTCATTCATAGCTGCGCCGGTTACCAAGCAGCACGATTACGCGCCAGTGAAGCGAGCAATTCTATCCATGTTGATGCCTTTTCATTTGTAGCGGCGCCGGTTACCAAGCAACACGATTACGCGCCAGCTGCAGCTTGATGACGCAAGCGTACCAGGCTTCGGATACAATATAATGTGAAAACAGTCCATCGAGGGCAGGGGGAGGGGGGAGCAATCGAACTCGGGTTCGGAACAGGCAATCGAACCAAGTGTGAAAGCGCCGACCCGAGTACGGTTCGCGGGTGCGCACCCGAGTTCGGAAGACAGCATTCACATCATCCAAACGAACCGTTTTCAGAACTTTTTTGTTACACTGGGCCCGTTTGCTGCAGTCCGAGCCCAGGCGCGATTGTTCCCGGCGCCCCCCGCAGCGTTGGTCTGGTTTCATACTCAACTTGATTCTATCCAACTCTGGTGCGTTTGCGTGCATCTTACGTCATTCCAAACGTGCACGGCGCATGATAGAAAACACGACGCAGGTCAATATATTGTGTTTTTTTTATTAATTTGGTGCTATTATGCATAGCTGAGTAACAACGCAGGTTAAGTATGTGTGTGTGTGTGTGTGTGTGTGTGTGTGTGTGTGTGTGTCGCATAAGCTGTCTTTCTGCTGCTTGCAAATGGACTCTTTTGAGGAGACAGTGGATTTCTATTAATTTGTTGCCCTGATTGCACGCACTATACGCGAATACACTGCAGACTCACTCTTGCTCGTATCCAGGGTAAATATTCATCTCTTACGTGTGTTTTATTTAACAAGATACATCATAATCGGCTAAAACGCATGCGCAGGACACTTTACTTCCTGAACAAATGCGCACCCGAGTCTGTGTTGCTTTCACATGCACGCGAACCGCAGCACGGTTCGGGAGCAACCGAACTGAGACCAACTCCTCCAGGTTGTCTCGGGTTCGGGACCCAGTGCGCACCCGGGTTCACATGACAGCGTTCACATTAGCGATTTTTCATGCGAACCGTGCCCCGTTCCGAACTAAACTGCCAGTGTGAGGGGGCTTTTACACTGGGCTCGTTTGCTGCGGTCCGAGCCCGGGCGCGATGGTTCCCGGCGCCCCCCGCAGCGTTGGTCTGGTTTCACACTCAACTTGATTCTATCGAACTCTGGTGCATTTGCGTGCATCTTACGTCATTGCAAACGTGCACGGCGCATGATAGAAAACACGACGTGGGTCAATATATTGTATTTTTTTTATTATTTTGGTGCTATTATTCATAGCTGAGTAAACAACGCAGGTTAACTGTGTGTGTGTTTCGCATAAGCTGTCTTTGCTGGCTTGCAAATGGACTCTTTTGAGGAGACAGTGGATTTCCATTAATTTGTTGCCCTGATTGCACGCACAATGCGCGAATACACTGCAGACTCACTCTTGCTCGTATCCACTGTAAATCGTCATCCCTTACGTGTGTTTTATTTAACTAAATACATCATAATCGGCTAAAACGCATGCGCAGGATACTTTACTTCCTGAACAAGTGCCCATCCGAGTCCGTGTTGTTTTCACATACACGTGAATCGCAGCACGGTTCGGGAGCAACCGAACTCAGACCACCTCCTCCAGGCAGTCTCGAGTTTGATACCCCAGTGCGCACCTGGGTCCCATGACAGCGTTCACATTAGCGATTTTTCATGCGAACCGTGCCCCGTTCCGAACTAAACTGCCAGTGTGAAAGTCCCCTGAAAGCCCCCTAAAAAACAAACAAGTGAGCCCAGCCCAGGTGAGGAAATGTAACGCAAAAGTAACGTAATGCATTACTTTCCATAAAAAGTAACTAAGTAACACAATTAATTACTTTTTAGGGAGTAACGCAATATTGTAACGCATAACTTTTAAAAGTAATTTTCCCCAACACTGCTCCTAGACAATGCACAATGGTAATACAGACTTCTACTGTAGAAGTCTAAAATTGTGGTTGAGCTTCATGGTTAGAGCAGATGAGTTTTGAATGGTTCGTATTTTGCAAGCCATGGAATGAAATAAACAAATAATTTCAGCCAGTTGATATTGAAGCCAGAGATTATGAGTGATCAGTTTGTTCACTGACCCAGTGTTGAAATTCACCCTGAAATTTGGCTCTAGGAAAATGGCTGTTCCTGCTGTGTCCATAACTCTAGAGATTTATTCTTTAAAACTGTGGGCCAAAGAAGCTGTAGGTATACCTCGAAAAGTTGTTAAATGCTCAAAATAAAGAACATTTTGGTTTATGGGAAAAAATGTGACAACCTCATAAACAGACTTCCCAGCATGTATTACTTTCAAAAATCTTTTTGAAAGTAAAGGTTCTTTATTGGCATTGATGGTTCAATGACGACCCTTTAATGCAAACTTTCCATAGC
This sequence comes from Siphateles boraxobius, assembly GCF_051911475.1. NCBI lineage: Eukaryota > Metazoa > Chordata > Actinopteri > Cypriniformes > Leuciscidae > Siphateles > Siphateles boraxobius. The sequence continues at coordinate 7,260,402 of NW_027509192.1, read as the reverse complement.
AAAAATGTTTTCTTTTTATAGTCTTATAGTGTATTAAAATGTTCTTTACACTAAGAAAAAAATTGTTCTTTTAAGAACTGTTCACTCAAAGGTTCTTTGGAGAACCAAAAATGGTTCTTCTGTGGCATCTCTACAAACACTCATTTTTAATTCCTTCCCTGCCAGCATTTCTTTAAAAAGTTGCCAGCCAGTGCCAGCATTGTTTATGCTGTTTTCACAAAACTTTCATGGACCCCATATTTCATTGTAGCCTCTGTCTTTATAAAAACTTTTTAGTCTAGCTTTATGTATCCCAGCAAATACAGAACGTTCCCCTAACGTTATTTGGTTCCCGTTTGATTTTTTTTTTTTTGAGAACCAATAATGTTCTAGGAATGTTCCTTTTTTTGCAACCTTAAAATAACTTTCCCAGAACATTGCAGGGATGTTATTTTAAAATAACCTAAAAAAACAAAACATATACAGTACGTTTCCTAACGGTTATTTTGCAACCATAAAATAATGTTCCCAGAACATTGCACGGTATTGAAAATGAAAATAAATTCATTTAAATTAATGTAAAAATATTCTATATATATACTAAGTGGTTTAGATCGCTTTATATGATGAACAGATTGAATTTAGGCTTTTATTTCATATAAACATTCATCAACATGTTCGCTTGACGTGAGAAAACCAATGAGGTTCATTCTCGTGTTACGCAGCACGTTTCAGCTTCTACAAGAACCAATGAGGTTCATTCTCGTGTTACGCGTTTGAGCTTCCGCAAGAACCAATGTGGTTCATTCATTCTCATGTTACCCAGCACGTTTAAGCTTCTGCAAGATCCAATGAGGTTCATTCTCGTGTTACGCAGCACGTTTCAGCTTCTACAAGAACCAATGAGGTTCATTCTTGTGTTATGCAGCACATTTGAGTTTCCTCAAGAACCAATGAGGTTCATTCTCGTGTCACGCAGCTCGTTTGCGCTTCTGCCAGAAGTTTGTTCTCACGCGTCAAGCTGGTTCGGTTGAGCTTCTGTTTATGTTTGCTGATCAACGTTTATATGTGAATAAAAGCCTTAATTAAATCTGTTCATCATATAAATGATGTTTCCTTAAACAAAGTTCAGGAGGAGCGCGTTCAAATAATCAATCCAATCAACTCGTCATCAACAATTACCATGTATATCCTATCAGCATGAGAGGAAGCATGTATATTCACTCACTCGACAGTTTTTCAGCATCCCTCCATCACCCCGACTCCTCACTCTTGGCTTGTTCCTAATACTTTATGGTAGTTGCGTAGCTGCCAATGGAGGGACGGAAAGCTCTCAGATTTCATTTAAAAAATATATCTTAATTGGTGTTCCGAAGATGAACGAAAGTCTTGCGGGGTTGGAACAACATGAGGGTGAGTTAAATGACAGAATTATCAACTATCTCTTCAACAGTGCAGGGATTAAACAGGAAGGAGTCATCAGTTGCAGATCAATGTGACCCTCACGCACACTCTGAACATAATCATCTTCACTAAAGAGTGCATGGGTAGCTGGACTCTTGCAATGCAAAGGCCCTAATTAAATGAGATGAAGGCCAATCTTTTGTTTGTAGTAACAGGTTGAAGATAGAGTTTACACCATTGACCCAATTGAGGTCAAACAGTTTTAATTAAAGATAAGGATACAAGCAATGTACTGAATATACCATTACTCTGTCATCAGTATTATCAGAAATTAACTAATTTGACATTCATACTATAAGTTTAATATTGTTAACGATAAAAGCTAAACAATAAAAGATTGTTAACAACTTAAGCGAAAATCCAATAAATCATTTTAATTAGGCTACTTGAAATTAAATAAACATAAACTGACATTAAATATAAAACTGAAAGGGATAGTTCACCCAAAAATGAAAATTCTGTCAGTATTTACTCACCCTCGTGTTGTTCCAAACCCGTAAGACCTTTGTTCATCTTCGGAACACGAATTAAGATATTTTTGATGAAATCTGAGAGCTGGATCACTCCTCCATACTAGTCCATAGGCTTCTTCAGGGATTGAACTTGCCGGCCTCGAAAAGTTATTAAAGATATTGTTAAAATAGTCCAAGTGACTACAGTGGCTCAATCTTAAGTTTATCAAACGACGAGAATACTTTTTGTGCGCAAAAAACAAACAAAAATAACTACTTTATTTCAACTATTCATTTCCTTCTCTCAGCTCTCAGATTTCATCAAAAACATCTTAATTCGTGTTCCGAAGATGAACGAAGGTCTTACGGGGTTGGAACAACATGAGGGTGAGTAAATACTTACAGAATTTTCATTTTTGGGTGAACTATCCCTTTAAACCAACTAAAACTAAAATAACTAAAAAAAACACCAAATGAAAACAAAATAAATTAAATTCCAATTAAAAATATATATCAGTTACACTAAAACAATAATTTATGATTGCTGGTATTGAACATTTCATTGATTTATAATTATATAGCATATTTGCATAATAGTTGAGCATAATAGCCTCAACTGCATATCTTATGAAACTGAGTATCAGCAGTACAGCTACAGTAAAAAAAAAATTTCGGGAAGTTGTCTGCATCTCCGAATTCCTTGTGAACCTCTTTGAAACCACACCAACACCTATATATTCCGCTACAAAATGTTTACAGTCCATAAATCCTTTTATTTACTTCAACTGTGACACACAAACCAGATCATATCAGTAGTTCAAGGCTTAGGTTCCTTAGGTGGTCATTAGTATGAGAATTATCCCCATGTTTGTTTGCAAAGCACTCCAGTGGCTATCAGGGAAGTATTTGAATTCCGTGTGTGTATATGTGTGCTTGTACTCATCATTTCCATAGGTGAGGCTCTACGCTGCCCCCTGAAGGGTGCATTGAAACACCCTTTCTTCTCCATGAGTACCAACCACTTGTAATTCAAGTAGAGCGGGCAGCTTTGTCCCTCGGTCCACCGATTGTTCCCGGTCGACACGGATGCCCCCTAAATCAGTCTGAACTGAGCACCCCCACCAACACAAGGGCAGAGACGTGAGAAAGAAAGGAAGGGAAAAGAAGATCCAGGAGAAGAAAGGGAAATACAGTCTCTATGTCTTGGCCATGACATCCTGGTAGGAGAGAGGTATTCAAGGCCTTGAATGGCTGCCAAGCTTTAGGGTTGCCGTCTCTGTCTACATGGGGGGCCCTTTGGTTCATTCTGGCTGTTAAATCAAACACGGTTTACTTTCAGGGAGGGAAGTGGTCCCGGATAATGAATGTTGTTGTGGATGCGTGTCGCACCTGAGATGACACGGAGGTACCGCGGCGGAACGCAGCCCTGAAAGGAGTTCAAGTGAATGATGACGGATTAAAGAGTTATATCTCAGCACGACACGCACTGTACTCACAAGGCCTTGCCGGTTAATGCAAATCTACTACAATGGCATCCCCCGCGAAAGGGGCTTTGACCGACAGAAGTTTGGCAGGGAGCCACAAGCAAGGCAGCACCCCTGCCAACCGTCATTATCCTTGAGGTGATTTCCCAACCAGTGGGCCGCCCAACCGACCCAATGCTCTGTGCTCTCCTGGAGGAGGTAAGCTCCGTCCAGAAGCACTCAGCGCTCGTATTTGTTTTTCAATGGGAATGCTGACCACATGGGGAAAGCAGTCAAAGAGCTTTAGAAATCACAGACATTTGGGAGTATTCGTACTGTTTAGAAACTCTACAAAAGAAAGGGTGTTTTCTATTCAATTAAGAGCAAGTGGAAACCACATAATCCTTCCTCTCCAAGTCGTTTTCACTTAATTGAGTTTGAATCGAGAAGTGGACACAAATTTTTTTTAAGAATTGTTTTCTACATTTTCATGTATACAACTGATTTGGTGTCATGGGAAGATTTTTTCTATTATTAACATAAACATATCAAACAGAAAATATCTGCGGCATTAAACTAAACTCACTGTAAGAAGTTATTTCAATGATTTGTTATCACAACTTTTTTTCTTTTGTCAAATCAGCTTAGATAATTAATTTGTTTTTTAGATAACAGAACATTTTGAGTCTCCTTAACTGTATTCACTCAAATTTTTTTTTCAATTAACTCAAAAATTTAAATCAACCAGGTAACTTACCTTAAAGGGTTAGTTCACCCAAAAATGAAAATTCTGTCAGTATTTACTCACCCTCATGTTGTTCCAACCCCGTAAGACCTTCGTTCATCTTCGGAACACTAATTAAGATATTTTTGATGAAATCTGAGAGCTGGATCACTCCAAGTGACTACAGTGGCTCAATCTTAAGTTTATCAAACGGCGAGAATATTTTTGTGCGCAAAAAACAAACAAAAATTACGACTTTATTTCAACTATTAATTTCCTTCTCTCTGGGCCTCGAGTCAGTTCAATTAGTGTAATGGCGTAAGCTTCTGTTGTTGTACGTCACACGCATCACACACATGACCAGCGTCGGCCAATAGTGAGCCTACGTGTGACGTAGCACTACGCAATGACAACAACATGAGGGTGAGTAAATACTGACAGAATTTTCATTTTTGGGTGAACTAACCCTTCAAGTTAATCCAACAATATTTTTTACAGTGAGTAGGAGCACATTTCAGTCAATGTGGTGATGTCCACATTATGGTGTTGTGTTATATATAAATTTAAATAAATATGAAACAATTATTTAAATTATATATATATATATATATATATATATATATATATATATATAAATATACTAGTTTTTATTTTGTAAAATAAAATAAAAGTAAATACTAGTTCTGGGCAACAATTAATCACGATTAATCGCATTCCAAACAATTATATATATATATATATATATATATATATATATATATGTATATATGTGCAATTATACAATTATATATATATATATTTGTGTGTGTGTGTGTGTGTGTGTGTGTGTGTGAATATAAATATATATATATATATGTGTGTGTGTATATATATATATATATATATATTCACACACACACACACACATATATATATATATATATATATATATATATATATATATATATATATATATATATATATAATTGTTTTGGATGCGATTAATCCTGATTAATCTCCATGCCCAGCACTAGTAAATACATTATTTAACATGTTATCATGAATACAAACACACATATGACACCACCATATATTTTTAAATGATAAATATTAAAGTCTTAATATATTATGTTAATATTACTCATTTTTGTACATGTATTTGTGCATGTGTGTGTCCTATGTCTATATAGACTGAAATGTGTTCCAATTAAAGAAGAAAACATATTAGTCAAGCTTTTGATGAGATACATGCATTCTTTCCATTCTCTTCCATGCTAGTGATCTTATATTGAGTTGCTCCTCTCCAAACGGGTTGTGCAAGAGATCATGTGCTATTTATCCTGGCCCAGGAGACGCCCAAAAAAAACGGTGCCATCTTACAGCCATGTTTATTTATGAGTCCTTTGCTGGGTGCCAAGTTTTACGGGCCGGAACTTCTGTGCTGCAGCTGTGTTTCCTTGGCTGGCTTTCATGGCGACACGCACGGCTGTTCTCTGAACGCACCGACACAGAGCGTGGTTGGCACGGCCCAGCGTAACTTTGCGCTCTTGCTCTTTGCTGGATCAGCAAGCTTTACCTAGCTAAATCTGCTGCTAGCGCTATGGGCTTTGACTGATAATCAATCTTGCGTGCCTGCTCGACAGTTGTCACTGGGACAGAGAGGCGGAGCAGGTGGCAGATGGGGCCTGTCTGCTGAGAGAGGAGACGCTAGGTGAGCCCAGGCCTGGCCCAGTGCAGAGAGGTTAACCCACCGCACAGATTTAGCTCTCTACTCCACAGAGGTTCAGAGGGGAAAACTGAGAACGGTATAGGTGTTGATAACAGGGTTTAGAGCTAGTCTTAACACTAAATCCAACAGAGGCCTTGTGAATGATCTATTTCGATTTTGGCCTTTAAAGTAGTTTCAGAACTTATATGTATAGGGGAGAACGGTGCTACATCACACGGGACAATAAAACCTGAGTGGCATACATTAAATCAAGGATTAGCCTATAGGCTATGATAAAGTATGAAGATTTTAACCAACAGTTTCAATTGTGTTGGGGGAAGTTTTCAAATGTTTTAAATGTTATAAATGTATAGGCTAATATTCATTGGCTAAAACAATTTATGTTTTTAATAATTGTTTTACTGTTTAAATTTGAAGGAAATTATATGACAACTTACCCCTTACTGACAGCATATTTAACTGGTCTTCTCTGCCTTTGTATCATACTTTATGCAAGCTACTATATTTACAGTATGCATTAATTCCTATTCAGGCTTTTAATAAACACAGGAACTTTTTTGCCACTGTACTGTCAAAATACTTTGTCCTTCAGACTTAATAATTTCTTCTTAAAAAAAAAAATCTCCGTATTTCTTGTTCTATAAAACAAAGCAGGTTCGCCCGCATTCTGCGCACTAATAAAAACACACTTCTATACTTCTCATGAACCACGTGGGAAGAAAACACAAGCGAGCCCGCCACAGGTGCGATGTGTGAGAAAAGGCCGAGCTGTCAGTCCGCGTTTTCCACTGTTTGCTCACGGAGCTGATGTGTTGTGACGGTCTGTGATTGACACTGGGAGGTGTGACTGGCACGAGTCTGTTTTTTGGGTGGAAGAGGACAGGTTTACATCCTTCTAATTGCTGACTCCTCTCGACGGAGCGCGGGAAACTGATGCAGAGACAGGTAGCGCGCTAACACTCCTCCTTGCGTCAAGCACGGGCTCGCGTGTAATTGCGCTGTCATTTTCTGTACTTCACGACGAGTCGGAGTTGTTGTTAAATGAACCACGGAGAAACGGGAATGTTCCCACCCGCACAGTTCGACATGCATGTTCGGTGAGAGAAAAAGGCGAAGCGCTGTGAGGCGTGATTAAAAACACACTTCAATGCACTTCACTTACACGTCCTTTTTCTTTAACAGAAGGTGCTGATAAAATAGCTTATTTCGGTTTAAGTACGTATTTAAGTAAGTTTAATAACTTACTCAAATTTAGTGGTAATTAAACAAATATGCAAGAAAAACAAAAGAGTACTGAACACTTGACATTTTTATAGTCTAACGACTGAATGGCTTTGGTTCATTTTCTTAGTGCATTTTTTTCTCTCATTAAAAGGTTTCTGACGCAAAATGAATGTATGCCTGTTTATTTTTTAATATTTAAAAACGCTTACATGAGATTACATAAGCTTAAATTCAAAAGCCAATTAAAAATGTTTTACATGTTTTTACATTTTTGGGCTTTTTGTTTTAATTTTATGGAATAGAGAGTTTTCACTACATCATCAATCCGGAAGTCGGCCATTTCTGAGGCACTGAACATAAACAATGCCACTGAACTGAATGGACTTGCATATTTGGCTGATTATTGCTGCTGAAAAATGGTCGTGTTTTGGTCTGTACTAATCGGTCGCACCGGAAAAAAAACATTTTGAGTTCTATAGACTGCCAAAACTTAAAGAGAAGAGTGCAAAAAACGGATGAAAGGCGTTTGTGGTTGAGAGAGGCACAGGATTTACCACATGTGTAAATGAATTCTGACTATGGCTAAAATGTTGAGCTAAAGTAAACTATGGCTACATTCACACTGTCAGTCCAAATCTGATGACCTTTGTATCCGATTAGAATCTGATCTAAAATGATGTCCACACTGTGTAGCCCAACTGTTCAGATCCGATTTGTGTTCATGAAGCTCTTTGGCAATATGGCAATGATGTTGCGTTGATGGAGGGGTTTGCATTTGCAATAGAGATGTTGTCTTATTTAAATTTTACAACATGGAAATGTGTAGCCGCCCACTGGACTACTGCGTCTTGAGCTGCAGAACCGTAGGAGGCTGGTATGCACAGCTTTTTTTCTGCGCTCTTATCTGCGCCGCACATATTTTAAAACATGTTTCAAAAATAATAATTTTCTGCTTGTCCGGCACTTTGCAACAACACAGCCTTGTTTCGGCAGCGACTTTCAGCATGTTCCCTATAATAACGTCTGACGTTTACATTTTACACGGCGTGAGAAAGTCACATACCACGCGAAATCCGATCAGAGCGTTCAGACTGAAGCGGATTTCCTGATATGTGATTTGAAAAGGATTTCAAACCACATATGGATGTAGCTTGAAACGGATTTCATGTGCTTTTTTTGGACTGACAATCTGAACGTAGCCTATGTCGGGATAAGAAAGAGAAGGAAGAATAGCGGTAAGGGCTAGAGAAGCTAGCTCGTTTGGATCTTTACCACATATTAACTTTAGTTCGTCAAAATTCAGCGCTCTTTCCTGCTTACTAAGTCCTTCTCTATATGATTTCGCAGCTTCCATGTGTTTTTTCCATAGTTTAGACATCATAAATTAGTGAAACAATGTGTTCAGTAGTACAAAAACTAGGGGGAGGGGGGGGTGGTCTTACATGCGCTTCATGAGGCACACACGCACATTTGCACACACACGCAAGGTCTCTCGCTCTCTCCCTCTCTGCCGTGCGCGCGCACACAATCCATGCTGTTGTTTACATCTGAGTATCTCCAATATGGCCGCGCATCCGCGTAACTGACCAAATCGTGACGTAGGTGCAAACACTCTATACTGTAGTTGAAAGGAAATAAAAGACTTCAGACTTGAACCCTTAAACCAACAGCTTAATGTCCTTAAATGTCCTTAGCATGTGCACATCCAACTGCACCAAATGATAGTTATTCAATTTCATGTCAAGCATGTCACCTCATTGGTGCCCGCCATGATGAGATCACATAACCAGTCGTATACAACTTGCTATCTCTGGATCTCTCACCAGAAAATAACTGAGTGCTCTTTTAAATTGGTAGCTGACATACTATGACTAAACTGTAAAAAATTATATGATCAATAAGTTATGAAAACATATGTTTTGCTTTAGCTCATCAAAAGTTAAGCAATTTTAAACTTTTTTTTATAAGTAATACAAGATTCAAGTAATTTTTTAAGTCATTTTAATTTAATTTAAGTTGAAGTGACTTCAATGAAGTGACAAACAAAGTTGATTGCAGCAACCTATTAAAAAGGTAATAATGATATAAATATAAAATGCAATATTTTTTTTTTTCCAAATGTAATTATAAAAGAATAAGCAAAATGCTGGTGTGTAAAATACTTTTAAATTCTGTATTGCAGGTCATACCACAGGAAATGTCAACCCACATATTTATTTTGAAATTTTGCCATTTTTAAACTGAACAGATATAGGGTTCATTACCCTAATATAACCATAATGTATCTATATCAGTGGATTTAGAGTAGGTCACGGAATCAATAGTGTATGCAGGTTTGTTTATGTATAAATAAATGAGTGTCATCATCTGAGAATAAGGCTTGTTTTGCATGGGACAGGTTGGGCAGAAGCTGTTTAGGAATGTGCAGGAGTGTGTGTGTGGGGGTTTCACGTCTCTGTGGAGCCTTGTCTCTGAGCTCTGACAAGCTGACTGGCACAGCTAATGGACTGATCATAATGCCTGTCTGAGGGCACTGTCTGTCACATGACACCAATGCCAAGTCATTAGATACAGCCTGGAGGCCATCAATAACACATACTACATATTAAAAGTCTTGTTGAAGCATATGCACTTTAGACCTAGATAAATAAAAGTAAATGGGGGTTGTCTTTTCACTTTCAATGTGTGTTTAATGCTATTTTAACACGCTGTACAAACCAAACCTAGTGCAATCTGAAATGCTACTTGACAAACATGATTGGAAAATGGATCGCTCTGGTCTTTAGGCCAGTGATGGACTTATCTTCAACCATATAGAAAGTATAAAAAGCAATATGTTGACTTCTTAAACGACATCTTTGTAATGTCTATTCAGTATCTTTGTCATCCACAATAATGTAATGTATTGGAATGTGGAGGCTTTTCTCAGCAAGTATTGATTGTTAAAGTGATTAATTTGATTCATTTAATCTGTATATCCTGTAATTGACTAGAATGGAACAAGGATTTAAAAAAAATATCGACAGCCCTTTTTTTAGGGATTTACGATGATATTGGATATTTAATTGCGCATACTCATTCTTTTTGTATTTTACATTTAGATTACTTTTACATTTAGATTATCTGCCATAAAATGAAAATAACTACTGAATTATCAATATCAGCCAGAATTTTAATATTGGTTCATAGCTAAAGTTTTTTTTTCTACCACCAATAGAGCATTTCTGAAGAGCATTGAGGCTTTGAACAACACAAAAACCATTGCTCCAATGTTGCTTCAGAATTGTATTACTTGAAGTGTTTAAAAGAAGCTGGCATTTGAGAGAATAAATGTTTTTAAAAAATGACACTGGTCATTCCGAAGGGGTTAGAAACACAGTGCGTTGGTTATTACAGGACAGACCATTGAGAGATACATCAGGAGTCATTACACATACACAGCATGACTCCCTACTGTGTTGTTGATCATCTATTCATATGATGTTAAAAGGTGGGAAGATGTGTTCATGCAAAATGTCTTGAACAAACTAGCGCAGGAAAGGTCAGCAGGGCCTGGTCCCGTCAGATGCCGGGAGTCCCGTAAGAAGACTGATATTGAATCAGAAGGAAATAAGTTGATAAGTGGCAGAGCCGTGCTAAAGTGAATTTTAATTATGGCTAAATTGTGAAATTATTCCCACATGTTCTCAGCATCTGTTCCCTTCAGGAGCTCTGATTTATGGTTTCTATCAGCCCAAGCAACCTGCTCCCCTATACCTGTGATACACAGGAGCGAGATGACCATCCAGTGCAGGCAGAAGGCCAGTCTCATAAAGGCTTATATTTTGTATTATACATAGTATTACCTATATTACCCAAATATTATTAGTGTTCCGGAGAGGTTGCCAGTTGATTGGACTACCAATATACTACATCTTGGAACTATTGGCCTATAAGCTAAACCTCATTTATGGAAAATAAATCTAGTAAAAATTTCCAAAAGAAATGGTATTCGCACCATGATTATTACTGTATATTATTGTCAGAGAGGTATTAAAAATGTGCAGAACAGATTTTGTTCATTTTTCAGGCCTTGGTGTTTGACTTTTTCACACCATTTTCCCAACCTTTGCTAGTCAATTTTCAGGTCCTTTCTACCGCAATCCCTCAGAGAGCTTCTCCAAACACCTTTTGTGAAGAATTCCCAGCAGCATGCTTTAAAATTGAACAGAAAATCCCCCTCCAACGCTGTTCTGTTGAACGCGACTATGTGGCATGCTACATTCCTTCTGCAAGACTAGACTGTTTTTATTCTTGTGTGATGGTTTGATGGAATGTGATGCACACGGTTAGCTATTTCACTGCTCTCGTGATATGTAATTCCCTCTTTCAACCTTATATGAATTTCAAAAGATCATTGAAGTGTTTTTTATACCCTAATGCACAGACTGAATTCAGTGTTACAAGGAGTGCAGAGCTTTCAGAAGACATACTACAACTGATGCTAGCCTGTCATCTGCATGTCCATTTGTAAAGTTGAAACACATATCAATGGTTATTGTACAATAGAAACTCAATGTTTCAGTCTTTCTCATGGTCTGGTAACAGTTTCATGCACAACCACTACTGTTTGAGCTAAACAAAAACAGTAGCAGAAATAATGGTCATAATCTATAAAAAAAATTTCGAGTGGGCAAATAAGACTTATTACAGACTTGTTTCCTGAATCTCATATTATGGTATTTTATGCCTTAGTACAGTAAAAAAAAAAAAGTACATACATCACCTTCAAGGGAATTAGAGCAATGATCTTATAACTGGCTTCAGTTTTACACCTTCCAGCTAACAGCATGGAACGCCATTGCACAACTTTGCCACAAATGTTTTGAATGTTCAAATAACCATGACAATATTGGCCTTCATCTATGCATTGTATTTATCTGGATGATCTCAGCAGGGTCCAATCAGATCAGCCCTTGTCTTGATAGGTATGTTTATGTGATATGGTATACTGTAGTGACAGGCAATGTAGAAGAGAAGACAGGGTAGACAGTTTCCACATGCTAACATGCTCGGCTCCCGCACTATTTCTTCCCTGCAGGGTGGCAGCCTGCTTCTTCTCGGTGCTGGCACCTGGAGTGTAAGTGGATGCCGCTGAGGGGAATGACGGGCTTCACCCGCCGGTGCCAGGTCCTCAGAGCCACCATAATGTGACTTGGCATGTAATAACGTGAAGTGACTGACAACCCATCCTTCCTCTTTGTGTCAAAGATGTCAGTCTAATCACACATACCCCTTTTCCACCAAGGCAGAGCTGGTGCTGATTCGGAGCCAGAGCCTAGTTTCAAATCGGTTCTTTGTTTTTCGACCACCAAAGCACCAGCTCCGAACCAGTAAAAGTGGTTCTTAAGTAGCACCAAATCATTGCTGGTCTAGAAGTAAGAACCGCTTACGTCAGCGGCTGGGGGCGGGGTTACGATGACCAACAAGACAAACAGAAACTTTTGACCGCCATTTTTTAAATAGCAGCTAATCGTGCTAATAGCAGCTCGATTGTAATCTCTGTTAATGCAAGTTACGGCGAGCTGCACGAACGTGCTGGATTCGCCGTGTTTGGATACCGATGTAGGTTTGCAAATCCATGAGCATAAATAGTAACGCAATGACCGCCATTGTTGATGGAAGGCTTAACAGAGACTACTTTAAGATCTATGAATCATGGTGCAACTTCTTAAAGGTTCTGTATCACAAAATTTGCATATTGAGTGTAATGTGCATGTTTCGTAAAGATAATTTGAAGGTCTTAGAGTTGTGAGAAAATTGTTTAAACCTTAGAAATTAGTAATTGCAAGTCTTGCTATCCCTTTAACAATTTTAAGTTGGACCCATTTTCATAGAATGGTACATTTAGGTGAGATAAGCAACTATCACATGATATCTTCTAAAAATGCTTTAAAGGAATATTCTGGGTTTAATAAGAGTTACATTCTTTATACCACTGATCAAATATACCACAAAAAAAATCCCTATTTGGAAGAACAAACAGTTTTACACTTAGGCCTACAGTGGAAATCCATTGGGCGAGCATATTACATTTTCCTCAGATGACCTGTAACCTGTAATATTCCTTTTCACAAATGCATATGCATATGCAAATTAAGAATACATATATTTCAATTTTAAACCGTGTTAAATGCTAATTTCACCACAGCGTCCTGGTAAGGGCAGGCCCCATCCGTGATAACTCATATGCAGAAGATCTCCTCTCCGACACCTTTGCAGTGATTGCTTGGAGCACTGGGGACCAGTCTGTCACTAACCTTTACTGTGGAGAACAACACTATAGCCAAGTGTGATTGTGGTTACCAAACTCACACTTGCGAGCATACGCACACTTCAGCACCTCTGAACCTCCTTTGACTGTCACCTGCTTTGGTCCTAAGTCTAATTCAATATTTTTTTCCCTTTCTTTCCAGGCATACTTGGTTCCCAGAAAAGACAAGTCAAAGGACTCTAGTTTTATTGACACTTGGAAGTACAAAGCAGAGCAAAATTCTGTATTCTTATAAAGATGAAGTAGCTTCACAGGACTGTTTCTGTCTCTAATGAATAATCCTATCTTGGTGGAATCAAACACAAAGCAACAAGTCGCAGCGTAGCTCCCTGTTTGTACAGTAGCATGCATTATTTATGAGGCAACCTGTGCTGTGTGCATTCAAAATCAAATAAGCCTTCTTGTATTACAGCACTGTTCTGTTAACCCTCCACCCACCCTGTCACCCACCCCATTGCCAGTCAGCAGCATGTGCGTTTGAGTGGATTTGTAAAGAGTAAAGGATATAAATATGTTGGGAAAAGACCCACACATCCCATACAATTTGGGTCCCATTGGAGTTCAGGGAGCGTGTGATCGGCGGAGTGCCTCTGAATGTCCTCCTTTAGGGCCCATGCTGCTTGGAGGCTGGGCCCCAACATGTCTTTCTCCCTTCCCTCTATCTACACAGCAAACCTCCTTCACTCTCAATTTAACCCGAAATCTGATGAACCCTCTCTGCCTCGTCTCCCCCATGCACGCATACACAGACACTAACACCGGATTTCATGGAAGAAAGAGTAGATACAGTTGCGAGTTGATCAATCAGCAGGCGTGAACTGAGGCAGAAAGGCATTAACAATTCACATCGTTCTCAGTCCACTCGCCCAAGCAGAAGATTCCGGCAGCATATCTAATGCACAGCTACCTCACTTTATATAAGGGCAGCCATGACTCACAAGCTATTCTGTAAAAGTGTGCATTGATTTAGGGGGAGTGAAAGGATGAGGAACTCTCAATTGCCTTGCCACCATCCATATTAGCTTTGCACCTTATCCAGGCAATTAAAACATCGCTCAGGATCTTGCAAGTACCTGTCTTCAGAGCTGGAGCAGCCTCTTTTGAACAGATTTTACATATGTCCATGGTGAAGATGTCCCATGTAAAAACCTTGTTGGCCACCCCCTCAGGTGAGCGCTGTCAATTTAATGGGATCACTGCAGAGCAAAGCAGCTGTGAGAGATTTTGCTTAAAGTTCATCAGTGGTGCACTTGTCACTCTCCTCAGTACCGTGGTGAGCCAAATTCAGAGAGGCATCGATATTTAGAAGAAGAAGGGTTTAAATAAGGCCCCTGAGGGACAGAGCAAGCCTCGAAAGCCAGGCCAAGTGTTGACACTTGGAAGGACAGCTGTCATTCACTGTTGGACCAGCTAAAAATGTGTGGGGTGTAGAGTCAAAAGGTTGGGTGTGGGGTAGGGTCCTCTTTAAACAACTTGTCCACAACCGAATGTAACACACTTCTTGTGTGCTGTAACGTTAGTGGTTCTTGTACTGTACTAGCAATCTGCATCTCATTTACAGCAGAGGCTGTAGGCATACAGCCATTGCATGTCAAAACTTGCAAATGAAATGTATGTGTGACTGATGAGTGCTGCAAGTCTTCCGTAGAGAGAAACACACACCTCTTTTTTTGTTTGTTTGTTGTTTTCATTTTAACACCGACCAAAGCTGTTGTAGATGAGCTTGGCAGGGCGTTAACTTGGCGGAAACATGCTCACTTCGCCCTATGGTTGGTTAGTGTGACGCACTGTTGTTAAGCATCATGGTTCACTGTTACCTTTCGGGGAATCTCAATAACTTGTGAGGCTGACATAATCTTGCTTTTCACTCACATTTATTCATTACCTCTCTCTCCCTTCCTTCTCTCTTTCTCCACCTCTCTCTTTTCTTCCTCTCCACTCACCTTTCTTCCTCACCCACTCGGGGTTGACAGAAGGCCCCTTGTTCAGATGCACACCGGGCTTCACACAGTTTTTCATTCCCCAACAATGAAAGGAGCTTTCAGCAAGGCTGGTTCCAATTCATCTGTGATAAATGAGAAGATAAGGCAATCAGAGCACACCATGACACGGTGTGCAGCTAGTTAGGCACACTTCGAGCCCATTCAGGTGTGCCTGTGAGTCCTGACGTTGGGGGGGTCCTCTATATATACGTACACAGTCCTGATGGTGGCCAACACATCAGGGCAGTAGCTGGATGTTGGGTTCTTAGTGTAGATCCTTTCTGTTGACAGGTCAGGTGTTGCGACGTTAAATGGATCAGAATGCATGAAGTATGAGAGAGAGAAGATGCTCTTATCGCATGTCTCAGTATTGCATTGACAGTTGAGGAGGTCATTATTTTCACTGGAAGCATCTAAGGAGGCCTCTGAAATGGATGTCTACGTGAGGGTTCACAAAGGCCCTTTGAAGAGGGTCTCTTGGGACACCAGGTACACCTTAGACAGGTAAGTAAATGGTTTGGGCTAAGAGACATTGGCACAGTTTTACTTTAAATTTACAACCAAGTAATTAAGCATTGTTTAATTCCTTTAGATTGAAGTACGTCATTTTAGATATGGTTCAATGGCATGACAGATGTCTTTTTCTACTTTCTTGGTTCCCTGCAATCACACTAACTGATTATTAATGTTTTCTTCCCACACAAATAGAAAGCAGCTAAATGAATTTAAAGTTTTCAACCTAAAGGAATTCCTTAACTGTCTATTGGAATTCCTGCCGTTGACTGACATGTCTAAACTGTTATCAGCTTTCTCACGTAATGGGAAGGGCCAGGTTCACTCGAAGTTTAGAAGAACTTAAGATGGACATCATGTTAAACTAATCAGCAATTCTGAGATTTAGATATTCTTTTGCCCAAAGGTAATTTGATTTCTAAACGAGTTTAGTAATTACATGTGTGGGTGCTTGAGAGTGAGGGTCAGCCAAATTTGGAAATCTTTTATGTATTCAGATGGCAAAACTGTTCTTTCTAATATTATTTAAATGTTTGTATATATGTTTTGTTTTTAATTTAGTTGTATGTAGTGGCCTTACCTATACTTTTTCTGACTTTTCTGTTTCACTACTGTTTTTTTTTTTTCTGGTATACCTCAGACTCTCCTCTTACCATCATAGCATGCTGTCTTCCAAAACTAGATTTTTACCTCAAGTTCACTAGCCCATTCCTGTTAGGTTCATCACGTATCTTTCTTTCATGTTTACACATGAGTATTAGACATAATAATGCATTTAGAAGGGAAGTTCAGTTCAGTTACCACATCTGGTTGACAGGTGTGTCCTGTCAAATTAACAATAGCTTTAGAATTGTGATGCCGAGTACATGTGACTGACCAAGCATATTTGTGTGTGTGCTTGTACAAGTGCATTACGGGGCGGGGTGTAGAAGGACAGAATATTATTCTGGGGGTTGCTTGTCAGTGTTTGTAGACAAACAGGCCTGCAGCTTGGTGATGGTTCTCAGACTGAATGTTGGAGGCTTAGTGCTACTTGCTCTCCGATCATTCACACCATTAGAAAGTGAGAGCTTTGTTGCAGTACTTTATTTATAATGCTTATAAATAGTTTGAACATTTGTTTTGAACTCCCAATTCTTTTTGTCTGAAATAAATGAGTTCAGAAATGTTATATATTCAGTATTAATTTATTTTTCACCTTGTCAAATGATCTTTGTACTATTCAAGCTAAAGCAACAAATCATGATATAATTATATATAGGCCTACTGCGGCTCAGAACACTCATTAAAAAAAACCTGTACTTTATTTTAATGGCGCAAAGCTTCACCTTCTCTGCACTAATTAGAAAGTTTTTGAATGAACTCCTTCATTAAATATCAGGGTGTGAGATCGACAGCAATAGTGCATCTTAAACTTCTGACAGCTTTAAGTGCCATAACCCATAGACGTCCCCACCTTGATTAAATGAAGTGAAAATTGTATTCTCGTCTCGCTTGATATGAAAATGGAATTTGCTATCATGAAATATACACAGTTGTCACTTCTTAAAAAGGTGTCAGCAATTTGCTTCACTGGGTAAGGTGAATATTTGCCATGACAGGAGAAGAAGAAAAGGTTTGAGAGAAAAAGACGGGGGGGAAAGTGTGATGTCTGTGATCAATGAAAGACTTCATTGCATTGCGCTTCGTTGCTTTTTAAATAAGAGAATATAGATCTCTAGAGTTTCTCAGGTTTTTGGCATCCAGATTTCGGGTGGCATAACAACACTGCCACCTAGAGACTGATGACTATTCCTGAGAAATCTGCCTTGGTGTGTGTGGTTGTGCGTGTGTTTTTAGCGGAGACAGATGCACTCGTCTCATTCCCACCTTTTTTTTCACCCCTCTATGGACATGAACACAGAACACATTTGGATGATGTTCATTTTATGCCACAACACATGGTGGTTTTATTCGAATTCCGAATTGAATTCCTAGTGTAATAACAAAAAAAAACTGTGTGCTTTTCTCTTTGCAGTCCGATTATATGGTTTTTGCCCAGTGTCTCCCAGTGGTTCAATACAAAATATTCCTCTTTGACTTTGACAATGTTAAACTAGAAAGAAATGCTAAATGCTTAGTTAGAAGTAAATTACAGTTATTACAGAACAGTTATTGAGCTTCAAAACTGAGTGAAATTTGTTTGCTGGATTAATTCTGAAACAGTGCCATAATTTGCTCAAAACACCACTTAGAACCTTTTGTGTAGTTACTCAAGCATATATTCAAAGTGTTCTGTTTGGTATAGTTTGAAAACTATTTAGAAATAAATAGTCAAAATTGTAGATGTTGTTGTTGTTGTTTTAAAAACCCAATGAAATGTGTTTTATTTGCCAATTGCGGTTATTGCGTTTCTTTCACAGTTACATATTTAGACCCCAAAATCAAGCCAAAACTGCTGTTGATTGCAGGCAAGATGAAGTTGCCTCGCAGGGATTCTCAGACCTGTCAGGTGTGCCAAACTACTAATGAGCGAGACTGCGCATCTAGCCATCCATCTGCGGAGGGCCTGCTGAACACCCTCAACCCAGCTGCTCCCTTCTCCTGACCCAGGTGAGTCAGGCAGGGACAGGGTGGTGTGTGCAAGCCCATGATCCCCAGGAAACCTGGTCCCCCCATTGGGATCAAAGATCAGTTGGTTCAGAGAAGTGGTCTAGTCTGGTGCTTTGAAGATGGAGCAGGAGGAGATCTTGTTGTGTTGAAGCCAGGTTATAGAGCAAGAGTTATGGGCAGGAAGCAGGTGGGATTGGAGTGAGATGGGCGGTACAACTGAGAGGTGTGTGTGCTGTTTTTGTGCATATCCACTGACATTAGAATTAATTTAGAAGACCATTATTTTATTCAGAATTAATTAAATTGATTAATATTCAGAACCAATTCCAATATTGTATCTTCAACCACTGAACACTGATATCAAAAAACAATCGTTAATTTAGTACTTGGAAGTGGCTTCAATTGATTTGTACTTCCACTAAGGATCATATTTTAAAATGTAATTCAAAAATAATTTACATTAAATGCAATTTAAATAAAACAAATATACAATTGTAATGTAAACAGCTGCGATGTACCACATGGTATTCTAGAATATCTTCTTTGCCAGTGCACATTAGTTTGTACATGTTCATATCTTTCATGTCAGTTTCTCTGATAAAATTCTATTAATTTTGGTGCTGTTAAAGTTAGATTCCATTTTGTGTCAGATGGCACAACCTCTACTTTTTTTTTCATGCGATATTGTTAGGTTTAGGACAGATGTTCTGAGTGTAACCCTGGCCTGCCCTGTCATATTGATTCACCCTCTGCAACGTAGGTGCTATTACAACTGGGGTTCAATGGTGTATCTCCAGCAATACTGTGAAATGTCACTGAACATTAGGCTGACTGTGGAGCTGATTTTCATACGTCTAAAGAGATCAGAGCTGTTGCACTTGGGAATATGGTTTAAAACAATTGCATATTATTGTGAGCCTACCACATGTAGTTTTGTCCCCACCAGGATAGACAATCACAGTAGGTTTCTTTATTGTGAATATCACCGCCTAATGATTTATTGAAATTTCTGTATTTGTATTGCATTGCATCAGAATGTCAAGGCTGTTTTGAGAGTGAGCTTGTTATGTTGGAGATGTTATTGGCTGTTTGACTGAATTCTTGATTAGTGGGTAGAAAAAGAAAACATTAAAAAGGAAAGTCAGAAACAGAAGTCAGAAATTATTCTCAGAAATTATGAGAAAATTGTATCCAGTATAATAGGTTTAGATGACTTTGACATATTTGGGGCGCTTGTTGTTTTTCTAAAAGACCTCCAAAGACAGAGGAAGAAACTTTACAGAATTTATGTGATTTATACAATTCTACAGCCTTTTGTTGTCTGGAGTTATGAAGCCCTGCAGTAATGTCCAGTACACCCACACACAATTCACAGACAATAACACTCTGCAACCTGAGATTGTCCAATTCCAACAGGCACCTGTCAGAATGCTGCAGCCCTGTCGCCGTGTGGAAAATTCCTATTCAATTGCTCTCTCTCGGATCAGCTTATGTACAGAGAGTACCAAGCAAATGATGTCAAAGAAATAACTTTTTCGGTCGGACAAAGATTACTTTCTGTCTTGAACTCTTACCTAAAATATTATGGAAGCCAATTTCTTCCTTGGGCAAAAAACTTAAAAAGGCAATTGTGAGATTGTGAAATGAAACATTAAGTCACCTTATGAGATATGTAGTTGCAATTATTGATTTACTTCATTTCTCACTATAGGAAGTTTATTTCTCATTTTTTGTTTCATAATACCTTTTAGTCACAACATAATTGTGTTCAAAAAAAGTTCCAAGTTACAAAATATAAAGCCCCAATTGTGAGAGCCGCTTTTTGTTATTATTATTATTATTTATTTCACTCCAAGGCAAAAAACGGCTTCCATAATATATAGCCTAGCTGCTATTTGGAAATATATGTAGAAAGTACATTTTGTGGCGGAAAAACACAGTTTTGAGAATTATTATTATGCAACCAATTAAAGCAACTAAACCAAAAATAAATCAAAAGAAAAAGAAAACATAGTTACATGTCAGAAACTTCTTTTCCACATATATTTTATCTCCAAAATTCCTTTCCCAAAGATTTTTCACATGGTTAAAAATCACTAGATAACATACTTAATACAATAATGAAGAAGGTATATTTCCCCATGTTCTAGTACACCAGGATCTTTATTTTAACATCTTGAATGATAGCCTGTAATTCACCTCCTTGGAGTCAGCAAGATGCGTTTAAAAAAGGCATAAAGCAGTTGTGGTGTGGGGTTTTAATTGAAGCTCCCATGCACAACGAGCCGCTCTATAGGATCAATGTCAGGACCTGCGGAGGCTGGGGCATCTGAGCAGTGCTCCCTCACAGGCGCAGGATGGCTGGAGCGGTGACGAGCTTCTAATTGTGCACCACAGAGAGCGAACACCCCTGTGGATGAAAATGAAAGAGCGCCCAGCCTGGCTGCATCTCTATTGTGTGAAAATAAATACATACAGTCGCTGCCCAGGGTGTAAAATAACACACCAGCCGTCGGATTTCACTGGTCATTTCACCCCCAGCTGCAGGGCCCAAAACAAAACGATATTGTCTTAAACGGTGAGAAGGGAGAGACTATCGTGTTTTTTTAAGTGGGGACCTTGCTAAAGTTTACAATTCATCTGGTAAAGGTTATCCATATCAGAATGGAAACCGGAACCAGAAAACCAGAAATGACAATACCATACTAAAATTGATAATACCATCTTTCTCTTTGTTATGTTATGTGGAGTGCCTCCATATACATTTTTGGTAACATTTTAGTTTAGAGTCCAATTCTCACTTTTAACTAGCTGCTTATTAGAATGCGTATTACTAGGATATTGGTTGTTTAGTACTTATAAAACACATATTAATGCCTCATTCTGCACGATCATATTTTACACCCCTTAATCCTACCCAATACCTAAACTTAACAACTACCTTACTATTAATAAGCAGTAATTAGGTCGTATTTAATTATTAGTTTAATTATTTATTTATTTAATTAATTATTTATTCAAATGCAAAACTTAACAGACCAGTAAATGTGGTAAACCATGACATTTTGATAATATCAAGTGAATTAGGGTTGGATGGACCACTCTAAAAGCCATTGCACAATTCCAATAAATGCACAACTTTGACCACAAATTCTTCTGAATGTCAACACGCTCAGTTGCTACATTGATGGGCAACAATAAACAGCTCACCTTTAGGAACTATATTACTTGTTGTTTTTTGCCACAGTTTTGTAGAAGCAACAAGCCACTTGAGTCTATAGTGATTCATTAGGCTTTATAGGAACACCCGTTTCCTGTGGTGAAATTGCTGTGAAACACGTCCTTTTTGGCTTGTTGCTTTAATAGAACCTACCTTTGCAAATTGATCTCAAACACTGGCCATTTCTGTTGCCATTATACTGAAATGGTGAAGAAAGTGTCGTTAGCATGGCAGCCAAATGCCTTTCTTGTGTCTATTTAATAGACATGTAAAAATATGACATTTCAGATTGATTTGCTCTTTTAGTGCCAGCAGAGACATATTCTGCCCTCGCAAACAACATCTCAGCCTTCTCTAAATAACTAGCTTGTCACCAAACAGGAGTGTTAATGTAGGTCCTACGAAAACTGTCTGATTTATTGTCCGATTCACTCAAGACGACGACAACAAAAGGCTGATGTTTCTTTTTTCCCTTACACCCAATTTAGCAGCCACCCGTTTAAGTGGCATTGTTCTGAACAGCATGGCAAGCGAAGAGATGTGGGCCGTCTGCTTCTTGTCACTTCCTATTATTAAGAAGGCGCTCCGTGGCACCTGGGGGAATGCCAGTCTCCGCTGCTCCCATCAGAAATCTGCATAACACTGCCTGATGGCTGTGGCCGACCAAACGTCCAAACACAACCTGTCATGTCTCAATGTTACCCAGTATGCCACGAACAGCGCTGGGCCTGGGGACGCTTTCCAGCACGCTAACACTCGATATCTCCGTCAACCACACTAAACTAGCTCTACAAATCAGAGAAGTCACCAGGCATATTTTTACTGCCAGGCCAAGCACAACAGCCTCTCGCCACTACCGCCAGTCTAAGCAGGAAACTACGCGGTATCAGCAGTGGTCTGTTTGTCACATTATATGGGGTAAGTTGTCACAGTTTCTACATTATTATTGGCTTTGCAGCAGAATTTAAATGGCTAACAACCTAATTAAAATCTACCTTCATTTAGAATACAGTTGATTCTGGTCTAAATCTATGCATTTATGCAGTTATGCAGTTATGGGAAAAGATTTAGATTATCACAACTGGAAAGAGGAAAATAACCGGTCAAATGAGTTATAAGTTAATGTTTAAAGCTTTTGAATGGTTGTCTGTTTTGTTCTTTTCCATGTTTCTCTGGTGCACTGGTCTTCTCTCCCTCATACATTTCACAGTAAAAGAGATTTGGCCAGAAGTGTTCCACACCACGTTTCACACAAAGTATTCTCTGTTTTGTAGATTACATCCTGCCAGACTTTTTACAATCCATTAGATCCTGGAGGTACATCAGAGAGAAATGGAGCTGGAGTGGAATTCCAGGCAGACGCAGGTGTCAGGATCAAAAGTTGAAAACATTCTCTGAGCAGCAGGAGGGGGTTGCATGCTTGTTAGAGTTGAAAAATAACAATTAGCATCCACCATGTGACATGCCTCATCATAACTTTGACATAGTTGTCTTGAAAGTTCCACCATGTTCTTTAAGAGTATTTGCTGGTGAGGTCTGGCTAAATTTTCATCATCCTACTAATTTGCAGTTTGTGGTATGAAATAGTTGTCATGCTGTATAACGTGCTTTCTCTTTTGACCAGATGGCTGGTCATGGCCTTGGGTACTTCAGGTCTGGCCGTCAACCAAGTGGGTCATCAATAGGAACAGAAGAGTTTTAGCACAGTTCATCTGGTAGGGTCAGATGGAATATCTCTGGTGTGTTTTACATATGTCCACTCCATCAACTGTCCACCGAGATCAGTGCCACCCTTTTTATCCTTGTCCAAACAAAACTATTAAACCTAGCCCTCCGGTAATAAGATTGATGTTCATTTAACCATCAAACGTTTGGCTAAATACTCTGATAAAGAGGTTATTTTAATGCCTCACTTATTAAAGAGATCAAATTTAAACTTGTACTTACCTCTATTGCCACTCAAACTCTTCAAATTGTTAATACCATGGGATCCGTTTGCCTTTCGTACACCAAAGCTTTGTGACCAATTATTTCATGTAGCAGGATACTACTCATTACAAGTCAATGATATCGAAGATCAGGGGCGTAAAACAACCCGAATGGCACGCTAAACTAAACACAGGTTGTCTTTGTGTGAGAGATGAAGGTGTGGCTTTTCTAATAATATACTGAGATGTCATGCCAAGAGGTCACAATCCAGCCCCACTACTGCCTGACTTGCTCCGTGTTAGGCTAACAGTGGCTTTTTTGTGTATACAATAGTGGGACTGCCAAGTGTGAGGAAGGAACGTGAATATTTGCTTAGCGAGGTGCGCAAATTAAACGGGGTGTTGCATTAGCCACACCACTTTCTTCCTTTCAATATACTTCTCTCTCTTACTTTTTAATCAAAATGCAGCCAGACGTGTGTTTTAATTGGTTCCTGTTCGGAATCCAAAAGAATTACGATGAACCTTTCAAATGGTGAGGAAGTTTGAAGTACGGTCAATTGTTTCTGTTGTAGTCGAACAGGTGTCATTTCTTAGGGACCCTGATGTGTATTTTGTGACATTTGTCAGTGTAAGATTGGCAGGTTATGATGATGGTGCTGCAGTCGACGTGGAAGGTTTAATTAATATGAGAGGTGTTGCTTGCTTCTCTGGAACTCAGCAGGGATTTGCAGAGAACAAGAGTATGACTGCAACATGCGGCTCCCTGAATTGAATGTTATAATAGAGTTAAACAGGTAATCATGGAACATACTGTGCAAAAAGATTTTTTTTTCTGTATACACTAGGCTAAATGTACTCAAAGCACTTTTGGGGTTTTTTTTTTTGAAAAGAGAAATTGGGGGAAGTCAGTTTTGATTGCCATGGCGATCAAAAAACTGTGCCGACTGTGGTGTCATTGACCCTAATTCCTTACTCTATATTTATCTAATTGAACAAAGGGGGATAAAAAGAACAAAGCGGGTCTGGGAACCCATACTAAAGGCAGCGGAGGTGTCTTGAATGTAACATGCGACTCGGTTGCACCTGCCCCTCACGTCGAACAGGCGCAATGACTGTGGGTTTTGGGCTGGATATCAAAGCCTATAGTGCCACTGTCCTAGGTGGGAAGGGATGGGGGAGGTTTGGGGGGAGGCTGGAGCCAGGCCTCCTGAAGGGGATTAGTGTCTCCCAGGGAGAGGAGAGAGGATGTGGAACGAACACCTGCTACGTTGTCAATAGAGTGCCGGAGAATCACGGCAATCATACACAGCACGGCCTTACTCAATGCATGCTAGTGGCGGCCGGTGGGGGGTACGGAGGAAAGAAAGCATTGAGCAATGAGCAAACGAGTGCGAACTAATATCACAGGCAAACAGACAATAGCTCAAAAAGTTGCTGAAAACATCAGTTCAAATTTGGAAATGCTAGCAAATGCAGTAACTTGCTATGCAGTATGAATTCACACAAAAAATGTTGATAGATACAGATTTCAGATAGATGATTTTATTCCTGAATAGATTGTGAAAAGTAGGCATTAAATACCAGAATGAATCTATATCAAATTTGAGTTTTCTAAATTTTCTAAGCTTTTTGGCTGTTGGTTAAAGAGATAATTCACCCAAAAATTAAAATTATGTCATACTCAACCTCATGTCGCCCCAAATGCCCCAATACATTTCTTTCTGCTGTGAAGCTCAAAAGATGTTTCGAAGGAACATTTTTTTGTCCAAAAAGTCAGTGGGGTCCAAAACAACACTGGACCCCATGTGACTTTCATTATATTGATTAAAAAAAAGGATTTAAAAAACCTTACGTTCCACAGAAGTACATATTATTACATTTACATTTTGAATGAAAATTATGATGTTAAACTTTTTTATGTCGAAGTTGTGATGGATTTTTAATAGATAAGATAGTAAACTTTCTTTTGGAACTAATCATGTTTCTGACTCTAAAAATCTGACCTTTAGATTATCTAAACTTTTCCTGACCTCCCCTTTGGGTCTGATATTATGACTAACTCATGACTTCCCGTTTTAGGCATCATAAAATTCTAACATTTGAACAAAATCTACTGTTCGAAACTAGTGAAAACTCGTGACTTTGGTTGTGTGAGTATAAAAATAACAAATATGGGAAATGAAATGAGACAGAGGTCTAAACTTGAAACCTTTTGGTTACCTAGTAACAAGAGGGCTTGTCAATGAAGAACCATCAAATTGTAGGGAAATTATGTAATGCATCATGTCATTTTCGCCCATTCCCCAATTCTATAAAAACTGTTGTGTTCGTGTTTACTGGTGGGATTCTCTCTGAAATATCTCTGAGATCCTCCGGCCGTGATTAAGGCATTTTCGAAGGCATTGCCTGAGGTCTGTCTGGTTATTATAGCTGTGCAGCAAGTTAGGGTTAGTAGGCTCAGTCGACGTCGATGTGTAGACACGCTGGAGTATAGAATTAGCACCTAGCCAACGTCGATGTGTAGACGCGCTGGAGTATAGAATTAGGACCCAGCCGACGTCGATGTGTAGACGCGCTAGGGAATAGGGTTAGACCCGGCCGACGTCGACTGTAGACACGCTAGAGTATATATATTATAGGACGTAGTTAGGTTTAGGAAAAAATCTACGACAAAGTAAACCGTTTTGCTCTCATTGAACAGACACTTGCTGTCCTTCATAGTGCAAGAAAAGCATGATTTCTGTTTGCTTTTATTTAACTTCTTCAAAGTCCTAAATATGGCTTAACAGTACTATTGTACATGTTTTCAATAAGCCCGTTTTTTATGTATAGCTGCTCCTTTTTAATTTTCTCACTATTCAGATGACAAGAAACAGAGCTTTTCCTTTCATCCCTTTCAATTTCATTGTACGAGCATTGTATGAGCCTGTCTTTTTTTGACTGCACCAGCACAATATCGCTCCATTATTTGGGAGTTTCAATTGTTAGCTTGGATAATGACCCGATGGTGCTAAAAAGGGATCATATCCCCAATTTAAAAAAGGTGTGACCTCTGCACAAATTCTCCAACTGCTGTCATTACGTTAAGTTTCTCCAACACAATAATTCTAAAGACAACAGTTTGTCTTCTCTGGAAAGGTTCACCACACCCTTGTAGAGGCCTATCTTCCCATTCTCTTCTCTTTGTCAAACTCTGCACCTGAGCAGCTATTTCAGAGGGCCCTGCCTTTCATAAAGAAGTCCAAGCTGTCATTCACCCTCTTCTCCAAAGTGACCTGTGTTCTTCATGCACTTCTCCTCACCCTGCTTTAAGTGTTAAGTTGAAGTAGGTTATTAAGAGCCCTTAACTCAGTCTGAGAAAATGGAGGGATTGTCAGCCTCTAGATATTGCCAAATTGAGAGGGAAAATGGAACAGTTGGAAAGTGCAAGAGTGGAATGGTCCATCTAGATGATGGCTGCTTTGTTAAACTTGACATAAACATCTCTCATCGCTGGCCTCAATTACAGCCAGTCACCAGTAATTACAGTACTGGGTAGTTTAAGATTGAGTCAACTTGCAATGGTTGTACGTTACCTCATCAATATGCAATCTTAATTTCTTCTGTAAAGATGTAGTGCTAAATAGATATACTAAGTTTAATGCAAGTTCAGCTCAATCAACAGCATTTGTGGCACGAATAAACCCGAAAACAGCGAATGTTTTGTTTACGGTGAGCCACTTACAATGGAAGTGAATGGAGCCAATGAGTGGAAGATTTAAACGCAGAAATATGAAGCTTAGCAATTTCTTCTTTTTTTTTTTTGCATGAATTATTCTGTTAAATTATTGTTTATTATTTGCATGATCTGTAATCTTGTTCTCATGTTTTAGTCTTGGCAATGGAGTTTAAATATAACTCAGAAAAGGATGTTTTTGCCACAATGTATTTCAGTACCTTGTTTCTGTAAATAGGGCTCACTGTAGTCACAAAAATCACTGCACTTTATCTCCAATATTAATGAAGCCAAAATCAGATTGCTTTGTGTAAATTGTGTGAGCATGCATTTGTATATTTCCTTTAGTGAATCAGGCACAAAAATCAGGGCAGATAGCAGGCACAATGCATTCTTAGTGAATTTCCCCAACGCCTTGTTGAATGTATGAACTCTCACTGTAAAAAGTAAAAAATCAATTAATTTGGAGTTCTGCTGTAAACAGAATTGTTGATTAGCACCTTGTAGGAGAAAACTTGTGACATATGAACTTGGCATTTGACTTTTTGAACATTGGCAACCTTTTATTTTCACAGAAAACTTTATTTTTTCAGTTGAAGAAGTTGATTTGAGTTCCACCGTCAACAGATTTGGAGGCGGTGTGTGAAACGTACCTCAGCATTGTAGAAGTTACGGGAAGGCAGGTGATCGAAAGTATATGACAGAGCGATCCTAATTGCTGTCTTGGCAGAGAGTACACTTCTTTTCTTAACAGCATAATTAAGATTCCCATCAGCCAGTGCATCCCTCTGTAATGTTTTGACAGAGGTTGTTAGACTTCTTATCTTTATTGTCACCTAGTTATCTCTTTTTTTTCTTCTTCTGAGCCCAACCTTATTGCCTGGCTTTCTCTTGCAATCGATCTGTTTGCCTTCCTTTTGCCGTTTAGCTCGACCATACTTTTATGTATTTACTAAATTTGGCTACTTCATTTAGGCAGCCCTTAACAGCGATATCATTACCCATAACACTTCATCTTAAAGATGTTACCTCTAGAATTTGGCAAATAAGTGGAGTATTGACAGAGCGCTAAAGATGCCAGAGTGTCATTGTAAACCATGCAGGCCCAGGCCTCTCTCTCTTTCCATTAGTTTCTGAATGGCGGTGCCAGTACAGTGAAGAGAGTATTAGGATCAGAGGGCGCATGTCAGAGTTCACTGATTGAGCCTTGTGCAGAAAGCCTCGCTGACAGTGCAATCAATGCAGCGTTGGGTATCGATTCGGCAATATCACAGCTGTCTCTTAATGAAAGGGTAGCGGAGAACGAGGCAGCGGTGGAGAGAGGGGAGAAGGGCCGAATCATCACGCGGACTGGAATTACCTTTCGATTGGCCCGAGTCCACTGTGTTGTGACTCTCATTTTGCTGCGGCACCTTTCTCGGCTGATCAATACGACATCAGCCAGTGAGGCGGTAATTACCATCCCTCCGGCTCCACACAAAGCCCGGCAGCAAGGGCCGGGGGGAACGGAGAGGTCATGCAAAAAGCAGCCGGCCACGCTGAAGGTGACGGGAGGTGGGGGGGAAGAAAGGATCCCCTTGCGCTCAGCGGAGTACTTAGCTGCCTTTTTAATTACTGTAATTTTCCACACAAGTCAGGAGAGCGAGCTGATGAAGTCAGACACTCTCCTCCCTGCTGTTCCTGATGAGGCTTGATGGGCCTTCAAATTACGCATTGACTTTGCTGTTTCATTTCCCAGTGTTTAGTGCTAATAACCTGTAGAGCCCCCTTTTTTCTCCTTCTCTTTACTCCCTCCCCCCTCCGCCACTGCTACACACATTCTACAATCGCTTATATATACACACACACACTCTCTTTCTCGCTCTACCTCTGAGTCCTTGGTGTCAGTGCGGTAATTACACTGTGTGAAATCTCTACCGCAATCACAGCTGTCTGGCCCTGTTCTCGCGCCCAGGTCAACCGGGCCACAGCTAATCTGCACCGCCGTCAGTGACAAGATGGTAGACCGCTCTCTTTCTCAGCTACTTTTGGAACTGTGGACTTTAAAATAAAGTCTCTTAAAACACTTTTCTCACTCTCAGTAGTTTAATATATTTGTCTACAAATATTGTCCAACAGTGAACATACTTCACAGAATGTTTTATTTTCCCCCATATCTTGATATTTTCATCCGTCTTATTTCTGTCACATAAAATTATGTGTGGTTGATAATATTATGTGGTGAAAATTACATTTTAAACATTTTTTAATGAAATAACAGACTGTTTTGTCTAATTTGACAGCTTGCATTTTGTCTTAAATGCACATGCCTATTTTTACCCTCTTTTTTGGTCTTAAGTCTGTTAATAAGTAAAGTTTTAAAAATTTTGGGAATTAAATGACAGGCTGTTTTGTCTTGCTAAAGCTAATTTTATAGCTACCATTTTATGTACCTTGAAAACAATTGAATTATATTTTCTTTTTTTGGCAAAATTTGACTCTCTCTAAAGTCTGTTAGTTTTAACAAAAAAAAGTTTCTGAAATATGTCTGAAAACTATTATAAATTGAAGAATGCACATGCATATGTTAAGGAAATTACATTTTTGGGAAGAAGCAGCATTCCGTTTTTTTCTTTCTAAGGGTAATTCATCGGTTTCATTTATGTATTTTTGGGTCATCATGAAATCAAAATTGACCCTATTTACTTTGTAAGCACACATTACTAGTCCTGTGGTGAACAATTAATCCTTGCAAGTTAATACACAGAAAAAAGTGTTTATCGTGGTAATCTTTAATCAAAATCGGAACATTTGCTTCCCTCTCTGATGACGTCAGTTTGATGGCTTGGGTTGAATATCCTTAATCACCCCCTCCAACCATCAGTCTGCTATGAGCAAAGGATGGAGAGGAGGTGCGCAAAAAAAAAACCTATTCAATATTCCGTTTCACTTGGAAAATGTAAAGTAAAGTCAGTTGCAACTTCCGGTTCACTGGGACTTTAAATACATGATTAAATAGTTTCCCATGTGAGTAACAAAATATTGAATTTGAAATTTGATGTTTAGTGTATAGTTTTGCCAAGCAGGTTTTTTGGACCAATGAGGTTTCACTTTGAGTGGTGCTACCCAGAGCAACGCTGTAGAAATAAAACTGCTGTTCGTTGCTCAGATTTACATGGAGGCTTTTATCGCTTATCAGTCTAACATGCATGCCTGTCAGCAGAAACAAGGCACCATTAAATCTTTATAAAAAATATATTCCAACTCTTTTTATAATGCAAACTGACTGCATGGCACTACCCCACCTCTCTTCAGTCCTGGGTCTTTCACAAAGACCGTGAAGTCACACCCTCAGTTTAGCAGGTTACTTGCCGCTCCCCAGGCTTCGACACTCGCTGCAGAGAAAACAGTTGGAGTTCGAGTGTGACCACTGATGCATAACATTCCAATTTCAGTGCCATCCCATACTGGAAGACTGCAAATGAGACGAGGGGAGAGATGAATCCTCTGCTCTCGACGAGATTTGGGCCTGCCGTGTGTTGTGAAATTCCGCTAAAGAGCTAGAGACAACTGTGGATAGGGGGTTCTCGGTTTCTTGTCAATTATCACAGTGTTCATTTCATATTCAATTGAAGAGTGTGCTTGGATTTCTTTTTAACATCCTTTGGTTGCTACTTGTTTTTGCAAACATATTGATAATCGTCTAGTTATAAACTCACAAAACTACAAATTTTAACTAATGTTGGTGTTTTCTTCAACAATACTTCAGAGTGTAAGCTTCAATGCTTGAAGTTTGAAAAATACATTGTTCGACTCAATTGATGTGCTATTTTTGTCTATATGGCAGGATCGGAAGCCTGGTGGACCTGTAAAGAAGCGTCAGTTGTCGAACTCTAGAGATGTGGCATTTCTACAGTCTTCTCTCCATTTAAAACAATGGACCTTTGGTTGCCTATTGACTTGTGTACATCAACATTTTTAACACTACAGCTTCACTCCAGTCCTCAGAATGAATAATTGATTTGTCAAGGTACAAAAAAAAGGTGAATAATTGGAAAAGTAGGGAATAGAAGGAAGGGGAAAAAAGTGAATTGATCTCAGATGAGAGAGCAATCAAAGACCTCTCAAATACAGTAGCCCAATGATACAAAACCAAGAACTGTTTTGGAGGCCTTTTGATGCTGCTGGGCTTTGTCCAGATATGAAGACCACACTCACGCATGCCATGTTTGATTCTGACAGTTCTGTTGTGTTGGTGGCTGAGTGAACTTGAGGGGGAAATGAGGAGGCTTTGAGAAGTGGGGCCCTGTTGGTCCTGCTTTGCTCGTCCATGAAAGCAATGCTGTTCATTAGCTCGGCCAGTTCTGTCTGCCTCACTGAGCCCAAACACATACACACACACACACACACACACACAACAGCACACCCTCTAGACAGAGCAATTGGACCTTGGACATAAGCCACCCATAGACCCGTCACACAATGAGCTTATTTATCTTGGTGAGTTGCGATCTGTTCTCAGGAAGAAGCGCGCTGGACTGAAATGGTCAAGGTGAACGCTAATTCTAAGAGCTAATCGGCTAAGAAGCCGGAAAAGGCGTTGAATAGTTCTTGTGTTCATGCAGTCTGTTATTCTGTCTACTGTCTGTCTGTATTTCACTTGTATTGTATGTCTGTCTATTGTTTGCATAATCTGTCTATATCTCTCGATAGTTTGTATAATCTGTCCATCTATTGTTCATATTGTCCATCTGTATATTGAGCGATCATTTGTAAAATCGGGATGTACCGGTATTTATTGTTCATCTATCTATCTATCTATCTATCTATCTATCTATCTATCTATCTATCTATCTATCTATCTATCTATCTATCTATCTATCTATCTATCTATCTATCTATCTATCTATCTAATTATCTATCTATCTATCTATCTATCTATCTATCGTTTGCATAATATGTCTGTATATTCATCGTATCTATCTATCTATCTATCTATCTATCTATCTATCTATCTATCTATCTATCTATCTATCTATCTATCTATCTATCTATCTATCTATCTATCTATCTACAGTATCTATCTATCTACAGTATCTATCTATCTACAGTATCTTTCTATCAATCTATCTACTGTATCTTTCTATCTATCTATCTATCTATCTATCTATCTATCTATCTATCTATCTATCTATCTATCTATCTATCTATCATCTATCTATCTATGTATCTATTTATCTATCTATCTATCTATTAATCTATTAGTCTAAATGATAAATCCATCCATCCATGTCCCCTTTTGACAGTTTTATCTTAATTTTAAAAATGTATTTGGGCTCCAATTACAAACGCATAAATTTAGAATTATGTCTGTAGATTCTCATCGCTCATCATAATAGTCTGAGCACCTCAGCCTGTTTCAATCATTTGGCACATCCATTCACACAGACCTCTGGTATATTGCTCCTAATGAGCTCCTATAATTAAGAGTAATAAGTGTGATCGGCAAAATCTTCACCCTTGCCCACACACGCACACAAACAGTCTTGGCTACACACACACAGTCTTGGCTAATATACCTCAGTCTGTGTGTGTGTATTTTATAGCATAATGAGTAAACACATACTGTAAGTTCTGTGGTCTCCATCCACTTTCATTGTGTGAAGAGAGCAGCATAAGCATTCTTCAGAACTTTTCCTTTTGTGTTCCACAGAAGAAAGAAGCATTTTTCATACACCTTTGAGGCCAATTTCAAAGTCATAGGCCAAGTTCTAAGTCATATCTTGAAGCTGTCCACCATCTGAATGCTTTTGTATCTCCTCTCTGGCTCCAAGTGTCAGGGTGAGCGCTCACGACAACAACAACTGGAGGAGAACGAATCTTTCAGGCAACCGCTGGTGTCTTTAGCTGCGGTAGAAATAAACTATGAGCATATTGGACAACAGCAAGACTGTCATGCTGTGCAATGCCATTTTCCTGCAGGCTCCTTCTCCTACTGTCTTCAAACACTGCTGGGGTGGTGTGTACATGTGCATGTCTGTGTGTGTATGAACAGAGCACTCAGAGTTGATCAAAGCTAGCAGGCCTCATCCTCGCACTGGGGCATCACCGAATTGCTAGTGCCGAGTTTGTCAGCCACAAGTGGCCCCGCAGATCTATGTACCCCGACCGCGACAGAGAGTGGATTAAAGAACGTACACAGAGGGTGAGAGCTGTTTATGAGCAGACAAATAAATCAACAAACCACGCTGCTCAAAGAAAAACAGATCAAATGTTAGATTGTAAAACACACAAAATCTCATGGTATTCCTGTGGCCATGTGTGGCTCTTTTTTTTAATCTTTAATTTTTTATTTTAATTAGGCACTTAACTGTATAGTTTATTTTAATTGACACTAACTTTGTAACCTTTATTAGGGTTGCAATCATTCTGATTTGTCATATTTCTTTGCAACTCAAGTAATATCTTTAGTAGTAAATGTTTACTAGCAAAATTATCTGGAAACAAAAATCATACTTAATCAAAAAACTAACAGTTGTTGCAGGAAATAACTACAACACCATTAAGCATTATTAGGTTTTTATTAAATTTTTAGAATATATTGAAATATATTTTATTCACAATTGTTAAATACACATCTATATAAGGAAATAACTTATTTGTTTAAAAGTGTGTAGTTTCTGTTAAAGTATTCTTGAAGTATTATAAGATTGTGCTTATGATCCAGGTGTGGTTTTAGCCCAATACATTTTTCTCCCTGGCACCATAAAGGCAATCAAGCACCCATAATTCCTTGAAACACCAATGAGAAAGAAGCTTAGTCACTAGTGTAACAGAAAGATGGTCAAACAAGTTCGCAGAGGGTGTCATTCTATCTCTGGTGGCCTGCAAACACCCCTGCAACCCCTAATCTCTCCTGCACACCCTTATGTGCCTTGACAGTCGATAAGAGCAGCCAGCTGGGCGGTCGGCTAGGGTATGACCCAACTCATGCATACCCATTCCAGGCAAAACTCTCCATCTTTTCCTCAGCCCTCCTCTGTTCTTCTGGGCTCAGAGGGTGTGAAGTAGGCGTTGACCTGTGCCGCTGGGTCTCCAGGGAGAGAGCTGTATGTCCGGCTTCATTTGCCACTCACCTCTCAATTAGAAGCAGAGCGAGCAGGGACGATTCCGTCGCCTGTGTGTGGGAAGCAGAGCCCTGTCTCTTTCTGCCTTAGTGTGGTTTGATGAGTGCCGTGAGGGCTTGTATAAGTTTCACTCACTGTCTCCGTGGGCAGCTGGAGATTTCAGATGCTGCTTTGTTTTGAGTGCCGATATGGTGCAGTGATGAGGGCCATACAGATTCCTGCCCTTAAAAAATATTGCGTATAATCCATTTAAAATGATCTATGGGGCAAAGCATTATGGAGGGTTAAAAAAATATGCAGCTCTTTTTTTGTAATAATTCTTTCAAACAAAAATTTGCTTTATTCAAGCTACAAAGTTGCCTACAGTCATTGTCCAAATCGGTGTCCTGGGGTCCATTTTAAATTGGCAGGGGTCTATGAAAATTCCTGAATTTTTAAATATATATTTATATATATATATAAAGCCAAGTCATCAATGGCAATTCACTATAAAACTGCCTTCACGCAAATTTATCATTTATCTGTGTGTGTGTACACTCCTTAAAATAAGGTTTATATTGTCATATTCCATTAAGAAAATTTAGCATTCACTGAACTTTTTCATTGCACAAATGGTTCTTTATACTGGGGGAAAAATCCTTTAGATTATTATGTTATTCACTCAAGCGGAATTTAAAAAAAAGTGTACACTGAAAAGTTCTTTTGGTAAGCAAAGAATGGTTCTTCTATGGCATTACAGTGAAAACTACTTTTCTAGGATTACCTACTGGTTATGGGTTACCAATTTAATTTCTGTGGGTGGATTTAAACAGGCCCTTTCTGGTATTAATTTGCTATGATAACTGTGTATATTTTAACATTTATCTGGGTGCAATATCATTCATATATATTTATATTCAAAGTGATATAAATGTATATATATTTATATTTAAAGTGATATATATATGTGTATATAAGAGAGAGATTTACATTAAATAAACTGGTACAATTCTGTTAATTTAATGTCCTTAGCTATTGCAAAAACCATAGCCAAAATAAATCAAATGCTTATGTGTAAGTACAACATTTAGAGCTGTTTTCTGTAAAGTTCCATTTTTGCAGCTTTTTGTGTTATTAGACCCTGCAGGCTCATAAAATTACTTGAGAGGTCAGAGCCTTGCTGAGCCCAATACTAATCCTCTATGGCCCCCTTCTGGTCAGATGTATTAAATTCGTGTAGCACGGGTTTATCACAGTGCCTGTTTTTCTGTCGCTATCTCTGACATGATAATTCTCTGTGTCTGTCTCCGAGGTTCAAGAGCTCTTCCTGGAGCTGGAGTTGAGTGACTTCTCCCTATGCTTATGAAAAGTCTATTTCCTCCCTCGGATGAGTCATGTGGTCCTCCCAGCTTCCAAAGATAATCCTTCAGAGGCTGGGGTCACAGACAGGCTGCAGTTCAACGGGCCCCTGACTATTTGTTTGATGAGTGGAACTTGGCCCCCCTTTGGAAAGGGTACAAGGTTTTTGCAACTTACAGCATCAATTTTTGTAATATTGCTGAATAATCGCTCATTGATGGGAGTACTGTCCATGTACTGGTGATTCTTCCAACAGGCACAGACCACTGCTCTGCCAATAATACTTTGATAATGGATGGTTCGGGGCAAGGCCCACAGAGTGGCATATGAAATCATAGTGGCATCTTTCTCTCTCTCTATATCTGTCTCTGCTGTCCTGCCTGACGGCTGTGTGACAGAGAGAGTGGAGAGTGGGCTTTTTCCTTCATGTCTGACTAGTCACTGTAATGACTGCAGATGGGAGAGCTGCAGGGGGCCCGAGGCTCCGGGGCCCTGTCATTGTTTTGGGGCCGCCCTGACCCACTCCTCTAATCTTCTTCTGCCTTCTAACGCTGAGCAGTAATTTAAAAATATATTAAAGCAAATTGCTTATATCAGAGGACGCAATTTGTCCGAGCCGGCATGTATTTATTCTAAAATAAATAAGAGAAAGCACTTCCAGAAGTTGCAAAGCTCTCCACAGCATTCACGTATTAAATTGTTTATAATTTGACAACAAACACTGAAATCACTTGTCCACGGTGATGGTCCTCCCCTGGGATGTTAGAAGGATAAACGATGATCTGCTTATTGACTTGAATTAATGTCGCACTTCGACGTTTAGAAAAACACTCACTCGTGTTTGTCAGTGCAAAACACCTGCTATTTTGAATGTCGTATATCAACAAACAGACTTTGATCCTCGTGGTTTTAAAGTTTAGATGTGAGGAATGCATGTTATTGTTTTATTATGCTCCAGACATAACAATCTTTTATTTAGTCTGGAAATGTTTTTGTTGTGTTCTAAAAACATCACATTGCTTTCATCTGATGACTTCAGACGTAGACACTGCTACTCTTTTAGTTGCTAATTTGAATGATGGCCGGAAGTGGGCCACAGGATGGCAGGAATTGGTCTCAGGGGACCCTCAGGCTTTGCTTATGGCCCCTGAGATGAGGGTTAGTGTTCCCAAGTGAGGGGCCACGGGGAGCAGCAAGCAGCTGTGTGGAGTCTGGCCTCCATCTTGCCTGGTACATCACCTTAGGTCGAGCTGAGCAGCCATCCAGAAACAATTTGGTTTTGTCCCCTAATGCTGTTGCTCAAGCCTGGACTCTATTCAGTTTCTTCTGACTGTACATCTTTGTTTTGAATATAATAGAAAATGAGTGAAGAGTTTTTACCCATTATATGCAAAATAATAATTATATCTCAAGGTGTTTCTTCAACTATGGGCTCTTTTGACCAAATAGTTTAGGTGGTTTTCACTCTCACTATTTGTCCACTAAGTGGATGCGCATTTATTCAAGTGATATTTCCCATTCAAGAAACACCCAACGTTTGCATATAGTCTAGTGATGTTCTTTATCTTACATTAACACATATCTGATTTTACATTCATTTGTTGTGATCTGCATTTATACTATTTATTCAATGGTTCTCCATTTACATAATGTACATAATTTACATAAGCTATACTTTTTCTGAGTTAGTAGGCCACAGCCTACTAGAGTAAAGCGAGTTAGTAGGCCACAGCAAATTGAATCCATTAAATAATATTTTCTAGCATTGGGCTACAACAATTAGAACATATCAAACCTTATATGATGAGACAAGAATGTAAAGGGTTATGTTTAGTTTAGAAGATTTTTCTGGTTAAACATAATGAGTTGTTGGACTGTGACCTTTAACAGCTCTTCAGCCTCTTATAGGAAGGGTTAGTCTTTACTCCAGACCTTTACTGACATTAGCCCTGATCTCTATAACCTCTATTGTGCTAGCACAAGCTTAACAGACCCCTCAGGTAGATTGGATTCATGAGGTCAGATTCATTTCTCAGCAAACAGTGATCTGCATTAAGTCAGGATCAATAAGTCCCTGTTTGTGATGATCCATGTAGTAACATTTAATGTAACTGAATCAACCTGATTAAATTCAATGTATGCAGTCACTTAGGCTTCAGCATTTGTATACATTATATAATTTGTATACATTAATAATTTAATTAAATGCATTAACTTGTAATAACCGAATGAAGCTTGTAACTCATGAAGTACAACAATTGTGAAGTTGTCATGAAGTCTACGAATGAAAATGAGAGTTTGTAAAAAGGAATTATCTTTAAAATAACAGTAATTCGCTGCACTCCGAGATTACTTCACTCTTGCTCTAAGCTCTGAAAGACTCTTGATCAAATGTTGAAAATTTCAAGGTTGACTGCTTTGAAATCAAAGCTAATTTAGGACAGATGTTGAGTGTCTTTTCAAGCAGTTAATTGATCTGATGTTTTGTCTAAATCTGAGAAGAAAACGTGGCATTAATCAAATTAGTCTCGTAAGAGAGTGTGAATGTCTTAACATTTGCTAATTAGTCTATTTCTGCTTTGGGTTTGTTAATTTGATTAATTATCTTTCTAGGAGAACACTTGTCCAATTGATAATTAGATGAAAAATATTATCTCATATACTTGGTACATGTGCTATATTGTGTAATTAAAAAATGTATATACGGTTTACATGAAAAATAGTGCAATTATTGTTTTGAAGAAAAAAAACTATGTAGGCTACTTAGAATTTCACATTTCTCATTATTTTTTGTACTAATATCTAAATATTACAGTCCTAATCTTGTGTAATTTGAACCAAATGTTCAGAAAACAAAAGGTTGTACTTCCTTCAAAAGTTGTTAAAAACCCTATATCCTCAACCTAATGCATGTTCTCATCTCGCTTACCCCATAGGCCTCTGTTTCAAGCTAAGGACACAACGGTGATCGAGAGAACTACCACAGCTGGAAAGAAAGGAATTACTAGACCCGAACGAGGGACACCTCCCCGGCAGGACAGGGCTCAGTGTTTGTGGGACTTAATAAACTGCCAGCCCTAGTCTGAGTTTGAGGTGACCAGTGTCTTTTTCCCCTTTACATCAGCACCAAAGGGGGAGAAGATGGTTTCATCACAAGAGGATTAGTCGGGACACGAGGGACCCAGCATGCAGTAATGTGCTGAACAGGATTAAATTTCACTGCACACCCCAAAAATACTTCTTTTGATATTTAAAAGTAGAAATTGAAACTGTAAAATTAAAATCTAGAGTGATAAAATGAGAGTTCTCTCCTTGTTTAAGTTTAGCGAAGCGAATAAACTTGAAGGCTTCGAATGCATGTGAAAATATACACGTGAACCTAAGCTAATAATTGCAGTGTATTCGAATGAAACTTTTTCTTTCTTTGAAAGAAGATGATATGTCTTCCCACACATTATGCATTAATTAGACAGGTGCAATTCTGTCTGAGGTGGCGATGCTCTCGCAGAGGGCAAGTCTTTTCGTTAACTCAACAGAAAGGTGCTGTTTAAAAGTAGCATCTTCATAACATATAATTAGACATGCTTCAACTCAAAGAAACTTAAGTTATTGTAGGGTAGTCGTAAAGAGGCTCATATTATATGTGTAATATCTTTTTTTGTTTGGTAGGTTGGTTTGTGTTGTTTTTGTTGTTAGTATCTCAAAACGGAACGGCTGTATTACTATCTAGGTATTTGGAGAATATAGTTTTGAATAGATTCCAAATTATATTCATTTGTCACGGCAAGAGAGTCATACCAGGTCTTAATTTTCGACAACAATACTTTTCCTAACCACATCTGCTCTTTGTTACTAGGACATTTGTTATAATTGGATTTTCAGGTGATTTCTGGTTCAGTGAACCTGGTTGGGATCAGTGAGTCGAGGTACGGTCTGTTCTCTGTCCGAGTTCAAATCATCAATTGATTCAGACTCATCTGGATTTCACCCTTTTTCCCCCTGATGTTCCAGAATTATGCGCTTTAAAAAATAGAAAACGAATACAAAAGGCAAATTGCTTCACTCTATCACTGCAAATCTTTCAACTTACATTTGTCTCATTATGCTACATGACTCACAAAAAATCTGCCAGAAGAAATGGGTTTTAGTATATGATAGAAAAGTACCCAATAGGGTTCTTACAGCCCAATACCTCGCACAAGTAAAGGAAAGGCAGTTATTTGTGGGAAAAGGAGTGTGAAATCAATGAAGTGTATGAGTTAGTCTAAGCCCGATACATAACAGATAGCACAGGTCAGCTCTAAGCTCTGCTGATTTGCTTCGCTTTACTCTAATACGTGTCAAGCGCAACAATCTTCTCCCTCGCTGCCTCCCCTCCAGGGCCGGAGATCCGGAGAAGGGATTGTCCTCTGAAGCCTAATCACAGAAGATGACACCATCTCAATTGCCGGATCACTGTTGAGTAATCTAATCTTTTCCAAACTCGGAAACTCAAAAAAGGCATTATGCTCCATGAGTCTAGTCTCTAAATTTATCTAATGAGGAAAATGATGTCAGTAGCATGGAAATAGACATGGATGGGGGCTGAGGTGGCTTTCATGTTGGTCTGCGGTTTTGCATTTCGGCATTAGGTTAGCTGAAATTACACAGGCACTAAACAATAGTACTGCCATTAGTTGAGCAAAATCCATTGTGCTCAAACGGTTGGACATATACATAGCCTATATATATATGTATCCTATGATTCTGGTTGTTTAATTGTTCTGTTAGCAATTATTTTAGCATTTGTAATGAAGAAATATATCTGTGTACATATTTCATTGATTCACTATAGATAACCGAACCGATTCGCATTATTAATTTGTTCGAGAACTGAAGAATATTGTTTGCGGTGTACGTGTGTTTTTGATTCATAGTAGAGAACCGATGAGTCATTCATGAACACATGAGTCATTCATTTTGGAATCGGACTACACTGTTTGCACTGTTCATATGTTTTCAAATGTATATATATATGTTAAAGGGTTAGTTCACCCAAAAATGAAAATTCTGTCAGTAATTACTCACCCTCGTGTTGTTCCAAACCCGTAAGACCTTCGTTCATCTTCGGAACACGAATTAAGGTATTTTTGATGAAATCTGAGAGCTGGATCACTCCTCCATAGGCTTCTTCGGGGATTGAACTTGCCGGCCTTGAAAAGTTATTAAAGACATCGTTAAAATAGTCCAAGTGACTAAAGTGGCTCAATCTTAAGTTTATCAAGCGACGAGAACACTTTTTGTGCGCGAAAAAACCAAAAATAACGACTTTATTTCAACTATTCATTTCCTTCTCTCTGGGCCTCGAGTCAGTTCACTAGTTTAACAGCGTAAACTTCTGTTGTTGTACGTCACACGCATCACACACATGACCAGCGTCGGCCAATAGTGAGCCTACGTGTGACGTAGCTCTACGCAATTACACTAGTTTAACTGACTAGAGGCCCACAGAGAAGGAAATGAATAGTTGAAATAAAGTCGTTATTTATGTTTGTTTTTGTGCACAAAAAGTATTCTGTCGCTTTACAGACTACATCTGTTTTGCACCGTAGAATAGATTCACTAATGGTGCTGCGGACGGTGCTAAATACTCAGCAATAATTTAGTAGCGTTTCGTCCTAACGCGTTAGCGAAACAGTTAACAAACTCTAACGTCATAAGGTTTCAAACATTTTTACATGGAAAATGTTCTCGGTTCTCTAACCTATCAAACAAACAGAGCAACGGTTTTGCTACAGAAGCAGTGTTCTCAGTTTTTAAGGGGAGTCCATGAAAGGCTAATTTACACCTAAATTAAGCTAGAAGTTAGTATTACACAATTTACCTTTATAAATCTTGGGCACCTCTTCTTACCTCTTGTGGATGCTGTTATTGGGTCCTGAATGATGCCATTCGTTTTGCGTTGTTCCTCTTCCCTCAGGCATCAGCTCATCTACTCCTGCTTACTTGTTGGATGGACTCAAAAAGTCAGAGTTGACCCCACAGAACCAGCGGCCATTGGACAGACTGCACAGCTTAGCTTGAGATGGACGGCAGCAGAAACAAGAGTAGGTCACCGCTAAAACTACTGAATTGAACATTTGCCCCGCTAACAACACTTTGCTAATGTTCCCATTAAGTTTTGAAATTGTTATTTCTGTATGTTCTCTGAACGTTCAAAACATCCTTTTTTTTTTTAAACGTTTTTTCTTGGTTAAGCAAACGTTAAGGGAACATTACAATTTTGCAGTTCTTTGAAACAAGTACTAACATTTTTTTTTTAAACTAAGACTTTTAAGAAAGAAAAAAACATTCCATTAACAATGTATATAGATGATGTTTTTGTGCTAACATTTGGATAATGTTATTAAAGAGATGACTTTAAATGAATGTTCTGTTAATATTACTGGAAGAACGTTTGTTCATAACTAAGAGAGAACCTTGCCAGAACAAGAACAATATAGTCCTGAGAATGTTTCCTGTTTGCTAGGTTTCTCTATTTTGCATATTAATTTTATTGTCAAGTAAAATTATGCCAATTCGGTCTAAATGAAAAGGACTAAAGTGTATAGCCTATGACATGACTAAAAATGGGCTACATTTAAAGGACATTTATTGAAATATATATATATATATAAATGTGTGTGCTATGTGATACAAAAAATTTTAATAATTCAGCAGAGTTGCTAGTGCCATAACAATTTAAAACCTATAAGACAATATGTGTAAGTTAAAATCCCCACTGTTACTTTGAGGTTTAAAACATGGTTTATAGGGCTTGAGTAATCACTGAACTGTAACTTTACATATTCAAAGCATTTTTACTGCTTCATAACCTAGTATTATTGTTTCACTCTGATTTCATATTCATAGAAATTATGTGAGGAACCTGATATGGTCTGCTACCCCTTACATCTTAAATGAAATCTGCATCCAAATGTGTGAGCATTTTACTAATAGCAGATTCACATAAAGGAACATTATTATAATAGTATTCAAATGTCAAGTCAAGTCATGCTTCATTGTCATTCAACCACGTATTGGACTGTTCCTCCATATAATAATACGATACAATGAAAGACAGATGTGTACATAGCATACGTAGGACAGTGTATCATGTGGTGCGTGTTATTGACTCATTCCAGCCCCTGTAATGCAATTTAACAATTTTGCATTTGCCACCTCATATTTCATAACGACAGTATGTTTAATCACAGCAAGCTACCTCAACAAGTAGCCTTCACCGCCGATGGGCCCAGATGTGTTAAAGGCACAGAACAATACTTCCACCATGTTTAATAGGTGTGTAACCTTCCAGACTCATCTTCCCGTCACCATAGTTTCAGCATTAGAGCGAGCAGTGTCCCCTTCTGCATTTGAAGCCCAGTGCATTGTATTTGATTTGCTTATTGGCAAGTTTATGCCCCACTTGGCACCATTGATGTTAAACATATAAACAATACACCCATAGTTAACGTATACATATTTGCCATGTGACCTTGCAGGGGAATCCTTGCTCGCCTTGAGCCTGTAGCATGATATTTTAACTTTTATTTAAAGAAATATTCTGCATAGTGATACAGGACAAACAGAAGTATGTAACAAAGGTGAAAGAGATGTTAAGGGAATATATATGAAATTATTGCTTAATCCCACACTAAGATATAAAGGAGAATTGGATACATTTTTGAATAGAGCTGTTAAGAATATAAACTGAGAAGGATAACTAAATCTACAAACCCTAAGTTGGTAAATCACAGTGATTTCATCCTTAAAAAAAATAAAAATCACAAAAGAATATTAAATTCTTTCAAACTTAGACTAAAATTTAAATTTAAATAAAAAATAAAAAAATTTAAATAATAGATAATTCAAAATATGAATAAATACTAAAATAACACTGTAACAAAGTTGTAATATTGGATATAACTACACAAAAAAAGGTTATAGTAAGATATTTTTTTACACTAAAATCATGGTAACACATATTGTTTATGTCTTTTAAATACACTATTGATACGGTGAGTATTTTTACATTTACGTATTGGTCCAATTGTAAATACCTGTTACCCATATTACTTGCTTTTTTAAAGAAAAGGGGGGACATT
Organism: Siphateles boraxobius; assembly: GCF_051911475.1. Lineage (NCBI taxonomy): Eukaryota > Metazoa > Chordata > Actinopteri > Cypriniformes > Leuciscidae > Siphateles > Siphateles boraxobius. Next base: position 7,216,552 of record NW_027509192.1, on the reverse strand, counting down.
ATCTCACAACTGCTGTCGGCTGAGCTTGTTCTAAACTGTGAATATTGCTTTAATGACTTAATGTTATAGGGTTTTATATAATGTTGAGCATTCTCAAAAGATTGGTTGAAATATCATTGTTGAGATATCAAATTATCAAGCAATTGCGTTTTGTGAAATATTTTATGAAGACAAATGCATTAGAGATATTCATTGGAGGAGATAGCAGTCTGCTAGCACATATTAGATCAGATTATATGACAAACTGTTGCAAAAAAACAAAGTTTCTCAATGCTTTTGTCAGCTCTTTTGGATGGATAACTCAGATCATGCGTAATTACATTATAGCTGAGCTAGTTTGAACTAAGACTGACACATGCCTCAAACACATTAGAGGTTCATTAATGTGTACCATGATCACCTTCCTAACACTACATGGCCTCGTTTGAAAAGGGCACATCTTCATTAGACTTCGTGTGATGTTAACACTTAATTAGAAACATGGGTTTGGAACCTGGGGAGCGCTGCAAATGGAGTTGTTGCTACAAGCCAATCAGATGAGGTGGCGAACACCTTTTCCCAGTATGCCGATGGCCGCGTGTGACTGTGTGTGTGCGTGTCGGGGAGGGGGCTGTTCAGTCGAGCATGACGGCCCCTCCTGTCACCCACTGACCTGTGAGGGGGCCCCAACGAACGGCGAGTGGTTGTCAACCTAAGCGCTAGTGACAGGCCCCACTCCGGGCACAGCTGTGCAGGACCCCGCTGTTGTTTTCCCACTGCCTGCTGGGCAGCTGCACTGCTGAGGGGGCGACGCTCTCGTCCTCTCACCCCCCCCCCCCCCCCTTCCCTCTCTCTATCCCTTTCCATGTCTCTTCCTCTTCTACCTTCACTCGGGTTGTCTCTTTTTCTGAATGTAAACAGAAATTAATTTCTTTTCATTTAGCCAAAACCTAAAATAAAGTTTTGGAAATTAAAGTTGAGTGTCGTGTTCTCAGGTGATTAATTATACCAGTCGTTGGAAACAGACACAATGAGAGGCTAATTAAATTTCACTATTAAACGTCATTATTTCGGGCAATGACTCTCCAAAACAAAACAAATCTTCTTTTTTTTTCTTTTTTTTTCCTGTTTTGGCTGAATATTTTAGTTTTTCCGAAATTTCTGTGCATTTCCGAGCAACATGAGTTTCCAGGAACTCATCCTAACCTCTAAGGTTCTGTATGAAACCTTGAAGGGTTCTGTCAGGGGCTTCATATATAAAGATGGATTTAGTTTTAATTAATTAATTTTGTTTCAATACATTGTAAATTTTTTATTAATTTCCGTTGAATTAAACAGCTCATTAAAATATTTATCTCTAGATAAAAATTGAAATAACCCAATAAACCAGAGAATATTATACAATCAATTAAGACATTTTTTGGCATAAAAGGTTCTTTAAAATTCAGCTCAGAACCATAGGCTTCTATATAGAATCCCCCTGAATCTTTTTTCCTAAGAGTGAGCTTCATTTGCGTCTATCGTGAGTGATTTGCCCTGTAACCAGGCTGGGAAAATGGCAGTTGGGGTTGCAGTGACAACCCCCTGCTCTTACCCCAGGGTGGGCGACAGGCTTGTAGCCCTTGGGGAGCCACTAATCCCTTAGTCTGTCCTCGGTTCTCCGTTACTAGTTCAGGGTCATGTAAGACCTCAATAGTTCATTAAACTCTGACATGAACAGGTCAAAGGACCAGTTTTGCTGTCCTCGGTTCACCCAGTTGACTCATTTGAAGCTGTTCAAAAGAATTTTACATAAATATTTGTGTGTATGCACGTTTATTAATTTATTGTTTATACATATTAGAGGAACAATAAAATAAATTGTTGTCACCTATTTGATATGTTTGATAAACTATTACTTAACATTTAATTAACCTAGCATGTAAAGATGCATCAAATGCCTGTTTCTTGTCCTTAAAAACAGGTATTTTGGTAAATAAATTCATGCAATAATCTCATCATTTTGACATATGTTGATAGATATTCAGTTCATTGTACTGTAGTAAAATATTTTTTAGTTTAAACTAAATTTAAATTTAGCTGTGTCCAAATGTGTGGCTAGAAAGGGCATATATTTAAAACAAAAACTATTTTGCATCAAGCTTGATATATTGTACTGTGATTATTTGATTTAATTCAGATTTTAATTCAATTCATTGTGTCAGGGTTATGTTTGGTTTGTGTGTGTTTTAGGGTACGTTTACACGACAAGGAAGTATTAAAAACAGAAACAATTTTCCTTCGCGTTTAATCGCGTACAGGCAGCAGCGTTGTAAAAAAAAACGTTCACACGGATTCACAAAAAAACTACAAAAAATACTGCATTATGCATGCCAGGACAGTAGGTGGCAATGTCCCTTTGTAAAAAAAAACTACGCGTCTATAGACTGAACATGTAATACATATGCGCATGACATCACCGTATTCACAAATTCGCGTTTTTTATAGTTTTCAAAAGTTTGTGTTTTCAGGCCTGCAAAAAGCCGTTGTCATGTAAATAAATGGCCAAAACGCATAAAAAGTTTTCTATTTATAGTTGAGTACGAGGGAATGGAGTGGAGACCTGCCCATACTCCGGAGGCTGCGGTAAATACCAGGGATTCTACTCCCCTTGTAATATGGAGGAGAGTGGAAGAATTAGCAAAATGCCTGTTTCATCGCCCATAACCATGTCAGTATTGTCTGTGTTCTCACCCTGCCTACCACTCCCAGTTACTCTGCCTGACTTGTGTTGGACAAGGAGGCCGTTCCTGAATAGTCTGCCTGCTTAGTGTCTGCAAGGAGGCTTCTTTTAAATTATCTATCTGCCCCGTATCAGCCAAGGAGGCCTTTTTTGAACTCTCTGCTCATGCTACCTAGTTCTTCTGCCCTGTTTTTTCTGGCTCAATTCAGCCCTTCGGCTGCTCCTAAGCCACCTGCACCTGGCATCCTGGATCTGCCTTGAGATACCAGATCACCAGCTCCGCCCTGGAGTGTTGAACCTCTAGCTACACCTAAAACCTCTAAGCCCATAAGTCCACATGGACCCCTCAGACCAGTCGGCTCCACCTTGGACCGTCGTCCCTAAGGCTCCACCGGGCTTCCTCATCCCTCCGGCTCCACCTTGGTCAGTCATCACTCTGCCTTTACCATGAACTTCCGGGCCTTCGTCTGCGTCTCGTCCCTCCACTCCTTTGGCTCAGTGTGTTTTTTGTTATTAATTAGTCACATCAGACTTATAACATGCCTTTTGCAGTATTCAGTATCTCTTCTAAAGACATTATCATGGTTCTTATTACTGACTGAATAGACTTGTTTTTAGCAAGAGTATGCCAAGGTATGTAATGCAGTAAATGGCCCTATTAGGCTGAAATTGGCTTCAAAATATTACCATAACATGTTTGTTATTTCCCAGAACCAAATGTAGTGGAATATTTATTTATTTATTTACTAACCTCAAGATGTCTTTCTAAAGATGAAAAGAGAATAGAAAGCATTTTGACATGACATCTGTCTTGTCTAAATTACTGAATAATAATATTAGAAATTACGGCTTTATTACATTCAGTTTCTGAAATCAACTCAAGTCATTTATCAGTAAATAATTACGCACCATTACTGGTGCAGTCCCTGCCAAGTTTGTTACTGTCAGATTGGTTAACAACCGCCCTGCCAATAGCTGGTTTTTGGCACTTGCGCCGTTGATGTCCTTCTCTCTTGCTCTTAATAGCTTTGCATTCTCTCACAGCAGCTCTGAGATTATCCGTCTGCGCTCCGTTCACTGTGAGATTAAAAAATGAAAAAGAAACAATGTCTGATTGTCTTTGTACATGAGCTCTGGGCTCTTGGGAGACCGACTCATTCTGCTTGAGGCGGAAACATCGTCCTCAGTACAGATGTAGGCCTTAGTGACAGACAATTTAACACTGCCTCAAAATACGCACACACACTAGTTTGGTCTTCCAATTGGTACGTTTATTGCCATGTAAATACAAATTGTCTGTAAACAAAGCAAAGCTCAGATAATGAAATTATAATCATCCCAATAATGCTTGCTGTGCCGTGGATGTAATAATTGTGATGTGTTTTTGTTTGTTACTGTCCTCAGTTATCATTAAGGGAACATTTTAAATGTTACGTTTAAGCGCTTTGCAGACACTTATCCAGAGCGTTTTGCATTGTATTTTAGGTACACATTTTCCCTGCGGGAATCGAACCTGACTTGACAGTAACATGTAGCATGTAACATGTTTAAAATGTCGAAATATTTCGGGTGCATAAGCAACTATAAAAAAGAAAAATCATAAATGAGAGCACTTTATGATTCTCTCAGACAAAACTGAGACTAAATTTGCTGAAGTGTCTTGCTTCTATTGTCTCCTGAGAAAAAGAGCCCACTCGGATTTGCTGAGATACCAAAGTGCAGTCAAAAGTCTGAGATCTCGTCATGAGCTCAAACATTTCTCATCAAAGTATATCAAGGCTAAGTTGTCTTTAATTTGATACTTAATTTGATACTTAAGTACTTATTACTGAGATAATATACTTGTAAAAGAAAGTGTACTTCGGTGCAAACTAAATGTAATGTTTTCAGACTCTTAATTGCAATTAATTGAAAATGTTATTATAGTTAAAATGTATATTAAATGCAATTAGTAGAACTTTTCTTTTTTGACCCACTTAAGTACTATACATCTTTGTATGTAATTTTATAATTACTTCTATTGTCTTAAAGTGTACTGCTGGATGTTCTGATACGCATTCTAAATTTGATTTATTCTAAAATGATTTTCTTTTGGAACTTGTATTTAACTTTAAATGTTGGCATATTGAATAACACTACAGTTAAAATTATAATCAAGCACTGCATATGTGCTTTAGCATCGACAACACATCAAAATAAAACTATTTGAAGTGCACTACAAGTGCACTATGAAAAAGCAACCTTTGTGTAATAACATTCTCCTATGAGTTGTAAAGAGACTCAAGCTATTGTTAACCACAACATTTACAGTGATTACTTGTTTACTTTTCCAAATGACAAGATTATTCTGTGATTGTTTGCATCAGTGTTGTGTAGATGCATGCAAGTGCCGTCAGGGTTGTGCCTTCGCTGTGTGTCTGCAAGGCACTTCCAGAGGTTACATTGTGCTAAGCTAATTATGAGCTTGCCTTGTCACTAGCCGAGAGCTAGCATAACGCCCGGATCAAGCGTGTGCTTGCCATTGACTTCAAGTGATGAGTGTACAGGCCACGGCCGAAGTTATGTAGAGCTTTTCAGAGTTGGATTGAGATGTCAACCGTCAGACAATGAAAATAACAGACGCACAGTTGAACCACATTCACTCCATTGATCCATTTTCTCCAAGAGTAAACAAATCATCAAAGCGAAGATCCGTGCCACAAGGTGGGTGGTGTAGCCGTGGCAGATTTGCGCACGTTTGAGATTTAAAGTGTAACAGGCCAATGTGGATGTTTGTATCCATGCATTTGTGTGTTTCCCTGTGCGGACCTGTGTGTGTGACAGCAAGCGCGTCTTCGCTGTATAAGGGGGAGGGCGGCATTCTGCACCCTTTCTCACACTATCCCCAGTGGTGCGTGGGTCTGTGAGGCTGCGCTTAGTCAAGCAAGCCGCCCATGCTCACTGGCATTTCCTAAATGCGGCCCAGCTGGAGGCCGACTATCTCGCCCGCCTGAGTGGCACACTCACACTCTCTTAGCAGGAGAGGGAGGGACGGCAGAGAAGGAGGGAGACGTGTGGCGGCTGATGGAGTTCTGCCCCTCGTTCGCCATCATCGGTACCGCTACGGCTATTAGCCACTGCAGCGACGCATTTGATGCGCATTTCCTGTCACAGTGGTCTAGCTCCATTTCGAATGCGCACGAGGCGCTTAATTTTCATCATCCGACTGTGTGATGCCCTTTCTTTTAAGTAATGTCAGTGTCTTTTTTTTAATGGTATTTCTGTCAAAAGTCTCTAAAGGTAATAAATGAAGCTTACGGGGGTGGATAGCTAGTGGGCGGGAGGGGCAGAGAGAGATAATTGACTTTCCAGAAAGCTTATGAAATTATCTCCCGACTTCAATCATTAACATGAACGGGCATCTGTCAGGAGGGGTTGCACATGCATATGCACACAAAATGCAGCCAAACATCAAAAGATCGGGGGGTTTTGGGCCACATAACCTGAATTTGTTAAAATGACCACAACAGGTTCGTATCTGACAATTATGACCTTGCAGTGTATCAGGTTTCTCACATTTGTGATTTTAATTCACGCAATAGTGACTTTATATCTCAGAACTGCAACATCATATCTCATATTAGGATTTTCAGATTTCACAATCATTACTTTTTATATTTCAATTACAATTTCATATCTCGAATTTGTGATTACTGGTACTCACAATTACGACTTCATATTTCTCATTTGTGACTTCAAAATATTTTGAACATTTGTATTTCCATGTCTTATCTAATTTTTCCTCACAACTGTGACTATATCTCAAATTAAAATTTTCATATTTCACATTTATGACTATACAGTACATCTCAAAATTAGCTATTTAATTTCTCACAATTGCAACTTCTTACTATTGCAACTTGAAATCTCACAGTTGTGACTTCATACAGTATATAATATTTCTCACATTTGTGACTTTATTTCATGTTATAGTGACTTTGTATTGCAACTTCAAAACTCAAATAAGATTTTTATTTTTTATGACTTTATATATCTCAATTACGACTTTGATGTTTTAGGCCTATGTGATTCTTCTCTTCAATTCTGCCATTTTATACTTCTGTATGGCTCTTAACATAATGTTTTTGGGAACACTTGAGTTTAGTGTACACAATTCTCGCTTTATTAACTAGTTGCTTATTAGCATGTACAGTATATTACTAGGGTATTGGCTGTTTATTAGTACTTATAAAGCACATATTAATTCCAACATATTAATGATCATATTCTACATTCCTTAATTAATCCTACCAAATACCTGAACTTAACAACTACCTTACTAACTATTAACCCTTTCGCACGTACGATCACACCGGTGTGATCAGTCTTGGCTGGTCCCTGGAGCGTACGATCACACCGGTGTGATCAGTCTTGGCTGGTCCCTGGAGCGTACGATCACACCGGTGTGATCAGTCTTGGCTGGTCCCTGGAGCGTACGATCACACCGGTGTGATCAGTCTTGGCTGGTCCCTGGAGCGTACGATCACACCGGTGTGATTAGAACGGTCAGTGTATCACGTGATCAACTGCTAAATACAACGTGCTTTCGCGCGTTGACTGCCGCTGAGCCAGAGTCAGACGCACTCAGTGCTGTCATATATCACAACTATTGAGTGTTTTCAACCACATAATGTTTATTTTTAGGTTTCAGACATTTAAATACACATACTACTAGCAAAACAATGATTTTGAGTTTGTAAAATACACACTGATGTATATGGAAGCGGCAATAATAATCCTTTCCATTATAATAAGACGACACTTTTGTTCATATCAGATACACATTGTGTAAGTAGCTTTACATTTTACCCTATTCATTTCCCAGTTCACCGGCCACTTACTTTCATGTATTTCGTGAGAAGTGGAGGAATTGACGTGTTGTAAATCCAACAGATCCGTTTCTCTGAACTGTGAAATAAACTAACATGGCGCCGGCCATCAGGCATACAGCTAAACTAACGCGATCGTTATAAAGTTTAAACAACAAAACACATCCACTTGCACATATTTGACAATCGGAATATCAGTGTTTCATGCTATAGCTAATACATTTGTGTAGATTTTTTAATAAAAAAGGAAAAATTACATAAAAGCAGATCATCATTCATTCAGCGCTGTGTTGTGGTTGCGCTGTGTCAAGTGACAAGCAATGACGCGTCACCATGGAAACATTAAAGTGACAAGTTCTAAATAACGGTCGCCTTGAAAAACTCATGCTGGGGGGTCAGTTACTGTACGTTCACACCGCCGCCGGCGAGAGCGGCAAAATTCGCTATCGCCGCCCTGCCAGCGACGCCGTGGAAAGATTCGTGGACGCTCTGATGCTCTGACGTAGATCGAACGCATGGTCTTTTTTACAACTGTATTTAAAGGTGCCACAAAGCAAACAAGGATGTCGATCGTTATTTTTGCAGAAAATTGATCGATGGAAAAAACTTAACAATTATAGTGACATGTTTGCTAATGAAATAAACAAATTAAAAGCCATTTGTGTGGTGTGGCTTTTGTGTTCATGGTTAAGTGCTATTATAATTTGCATTCCCGCTGAAAAACAAGCGTTCTAGCGCGAAAATATTGCCTATAAATACTAGTGTTGCGCGCCTTATCAAATTCAAATGATCAACCTCCTCAATTTTGCTTGGGAACTAATGTGGTCGGAACCAAAGTTTACAGGACTGCGTTCTCTGGACTCCTCTCAAACGGAGCAACTCTATATTCCGATTGGTTGCCGCCGGTTGCCGCCGAACCGCGTCATTGCTTATTACCATAAAGTTGACCTGACTTCAACTCTCCTCGCCGCTCTCACCGTCCAAGACGCGCCGCGCCGCTCTCGCCGGAGCTCGCCGCCGGCTCTCATAGACAATGAATGACTTCCGGCCACTTTGACGCTCTCGCCGGTGGCGGTGTGAACGCACAGTTAGAATATTTTAAACTTACGTGTGAAAGGGTTAATAAGCAGTAAATAGGAGTTCATTGAGGCAAAAGTCATAGTTAAAAGTTTGTTAGTGAGAATTTGACCCTAATCTAAAGTGTGACCTGTTTATTTATTAAATGTACAAACCTGTCTGAAATGCATTACAGAAACTGTTAATTGATCAAGCCTATTTCTGACCTCAAAATAGTCATTCTTATGACTTTTCCAAGTGATTTACTTATTCAGGCATTAATAGCAACAGCAACACTGCCTCGTTTCTGCATAATATTCATATACGCTATTGGTTATAATAGAGCTGTCTAGATAATTATTAGTCATCATTAAACTGTCCCTCAAGGGTTTATTCTCAGCTCATATTCATTTCATTCTTGAAGGCATAATCATGGCTCAAAGAATAAAGGCTTGCGGTTTAATAATTCTGTGTAAATACTTAAAGACACAGGGTTTTTTTTACCTCAATATTACAGTCATACTTAAGTTAAAAACACAAAAACCTCTATGAAACAGGCTTTGTTATCCAAATTGTGAAATTATGTTTTGTCATCTACTTTAATCACTCATTGTTCTCTTTCTAACAATGGAACCCCAAAAGGAATCACATAAATTGGTGGGAAATTACAGTACGCCTGTAACAGTCGACTCAAAACATTCCATTTGATTTAAATCCATTGTTGTGCCAGCGGAAACAAAATAAAAGAAAATGTTGAACCCCCCCCCCCAACATGCATTCTGCATTTTGCATAAACTCTTTTAGTAATTCTCCCGGTGGACTGCATTGTCTCCGACGTGCGTTTGAATTATCCAGCTCTAATGTGTTTTTCATTAACACAGCTCTTAAAGACCCTGCGCACTGGTGGGTGTTGTGTTGACCATGTCAGATCCAAGTAAGGAAAGAGAGAGACGAGCAACTAAAAAAAAAACTTTCTAGTGCCATTTTGTTTTGTGTGCACTGTAATTAACTTGCCAGCAGTAGCACATTAGCATTGCATTAAGCTCTCAAGAGCGGAGCTCAGCCGCTAGGTAAACAACAGGAGATTGTGTTGGCCATGACTTATGTTGCTTTGGAGACTCGGTGACCCCCATTAGAGCGCTGCCCTCCTCCTGGTGCCCACAAAAGCGGGCACGGCTTTAACTGTCACCCTAGCACCAGCGTGTAATGCCCACCATTCTGGCTTGGGTAATTATTACTCATCTCTGATAAGATTGCTTACCGATGTGGCTCATTATATTCAACTTTTGTGCAGGCAAAACTCTGTCACATTCTGTATGATGCTTTAGGAATTTGAAATGTTCCCTTTTCAATATTCGCCTTTTTGCTGTACATGATGATTACTTATGATTAATGATTGATTAGATGTTATATTGGCCTCAGATTCAAAAGGATTGGATGTTGATTTCAGTCCATTGTGAGGGAAATCTGGGCAAATTGTCTCAAGTGTTGTTAGTCAAATCACCTTTATTTATATAGCGCTTTTTACAATACAGATTGTTTCAAAAAAGCTTTACAGAGATAACAGGAAAATAATGTTGTAATAGTATTGTTAAATATAAAATTAAATGTCCCCAACTAAGCAAGCCAAAAGCCAATGGTGACAAAAACCGAACAGTGGCAAGGAACCAAAACTCCATTAGGTGACAGAATGGAGAAAAAAACCTTGGGAGAAACCAGGCTTAGTCAGGGGGCCAACGAACGAACATTGTATGATTATGATTTAGGCAGCATTACAGGTCAGAAGTCAGATGGGATCAGAGCTTTCACAATATTTATCCAGTTCCATCTGGTTGGGGTCGGAGTCATCACGCTGGTATGGAGATGAGTTTGTTGAGGTGTCCATGAGGCCTTCACAGGGCTGATGAGGCTGGCACGTCAGGGATGTGTTGTCGTCGTGTCCAGGCGCAGGTCCTTCATCAGATCTGGATATGGACTGGATCCAGCGGACTGCGGTAAACCTCGGGATAAACAGAGAGACTAATATTAGCATAGACGCCATCCTTCTTATGATGTACAAAGTACATCAGGATTTATGGGAAGTGTTCCTGTTTCCGGCTGATCTCAACTATGCAGTCTGACATTGAATTATAGAAGTCTATAATGTGTTATGTGTATGCCAAGTCAAAGAGATGTATTTTTAGTCTAGATTTGAACTGACAGACTGTGTCTGCTTCCCGGACAATGTTAGGAAGATTGTTCCAAAGTTTTGGTGCTAAATAATAAAAGGATCTACCGCCAGTAGTCGATTTTGATAATCTAGGTATTATCAACTGGTCAGAATTGTGAGATTGCAATAGACATGAAGGACTTTAATGCGTTAAGAGCTCGCTCAAGTACAGGGGAGCTAAACCATTTAGTGCTTTGTAAGTAATCAGCAATATTTTAAAATGTATACGATGTTTAATAGGGAGCCAATGCAGTTTAATAGTAAGTCATACCAATTTTTGCACAAGTATGTTTTAGCAGTGCTTTTTTCCTCCAAACACTTCATAGCATTTTAAAGCATTAAAGTTGGGGCGATTTGTTGCATGTTTTATACAAATTTTGCATAAAATGTATAGGTAAGCCAAAACAATGTTTTGGTATTTTAACTAGCTAATAAATTATTTTGTGTTTGGTAAAAAAAAAAATTTCTATGTTCCCTGTGGTTTTTTATGTCGATATAACATGTATGTTGTATTTTGGGGACAATTGAACAACCCCCGCCTTAATTTAAATTCTAAACAATGTTTTGCTACTGTTTTATTTTAGAATTAACATTTTAGCTAGTTCGTAAATAATTTTGTGTTGCTTATTGTTTCTTTTTGTATGTTGATTCTAATCACTTTGTTCAACTCTTTGTGAGTTTTTATCAGGGCAAGTTTTCACCTGTGTTTCATACAAATTTTGTACATGATTTCTGTTAGCCAAAACATTTCTGTTGGCCTTTCCATTTTAGCTTGTTCATTAATTGCTTTGTGTTTCATAACAGTGTGAAAAAAAGCATGTAAAAGGCTTGTTCAATTGTGACTTCTTTTTTTTAAGTTGAATTTTGATCAAACACGGACTCAATTAAGTCTCAATCTGAGCAATTTGTTTCAAAGTACTTTTTAAAATGAAGGTCGATAAAGCTTTTAACTATTGGAATGGAAGATAATGTAACTATCATATGGTGTTTTTTTGCCAATAACTGTTTTATACATGTCTGTTGAAATTTCATTTTTTTACACAATATCTGATAGCCAATTTCTGTCACACATTCCATTTTAGCTTGTCAATGAGTTTCTTATTGTTTAAATTTAGTTGAAAAACTCTTTAATAGGTAGAGAGTGTGAGTGTGAATGTGTCCCAGTGCACTCAGTGCTGGGTTGTGACAGGAAGGGCATGCGACGTAAAACCTGTGCCAAATCATGTGTGTGTGAAGCGGACCCTGCAAATGAGCGGGAGTAACGCTAAGAGAGAGAGAAAAACTCTTTAATAGGCTGTTCCATAGTGACATCTTGCCCCACATAATGCATTAACCTTTTTCTTACATTTAGATGTTGAATATTGCTCAAATTGAGAAATTTTTTTTATAGGAAAAAAATAAGAACTACAACTTCTAAGACAACCTTCTATGGCGTTCTGGTGATTTTAGCGAGGTTTGGTGAACATTTCTCCAGCTGTGACATTTCAAACCTCTGCAAAATAGCCTTGAAGCATTTGGACGCCTTCCATTCATCCATTCATCTCAATATGCACTCATCCATCCGTTCTTTCTGTCCATTACATGCGGTGGCTCCTTTAGCGAAGCTCTCGTTCGCACCAGACGTGTCACCCCTGATGCGCAGTGCTTACAGGAACCCAGCAGCCCCGGCTCTGCGTGTCCTGTCACGTTGCCGTATGACTTGTGTCAGGAACAATCTGTTGCCGATTTGTCCGTCTCTGGTGGTGTCCAGCCATGCGGCAGGTCCGCGGCCTCTCTGACCTCAGGTGATGGGACACTGCCCTGTCACATGATATTTGCAGATAGACTTGCACACCGTGTACGTGTTTGCGAAAGTGTGTGAGTGTTTGAACCCTGTAGGCTGTTTGTACAGTAATTAGCTACAGTAGGGAGGAGGTGGCAAAAGTAATTCGAACAGACAAGAGTTTTTACACTTGAAAGAGAGATCTCACACACACTCAGATTTTGAAGTGTGTGTGTGTGGGAGAGACTGAGAAACCGACTTATACCTCAAAGATGTTGTTGATGTTTTAGTATTGTAATTCCAGTTATGTCCACAATATGCAAGGCCTAAACTTTTAGTCATGTGGCTTATTATCCCAAATCTTTGCCCAGAATTATGGATAGAAATAAAATACAGTAACGTGCAACTCACACAAAATCTCTTTTTGGCCATAAATTCACAAGCAAAAACATGTATTTGACTTTCAGTGCATTCAAGATAAAAATTATATAAGTTTGTGTAACAGAATTATTTTTTATTTATATAATGTATTTTATTAATTGTGTTATATGTAAATTAAAAATTGTAAAATAATTATTATTTAAATTAAATGATTGATTAAAACATTTACACACACATATATATATATATATAATACAATATAAATAATAAATATTGTATTTAAAATAAAAAATATTAAATATAGAAAGTTTTAAGTATTTAATAAATATTTAAATAAAATATTTAAAATATATGAAGTTAAAATTTTTCACTGAAAAAGGAAAATTTACATTTCAACTTAGCATGAGAACATAAGAAAAAAAGGCATCTTTAAATGAAAAAGCTAGCTTTATTTCTCTTTTTTTCTTACTTTGAAGTTGAAATTGAGAGAGACAAAATTGAGAGAATGTGTCTTAAAATCTACAGAACTGCAACTCTAGCTAGACAACGCTAGCTCAGAAGTGTGTAACATTAAAATGTAGCAAAAAGAGAACAAAAAATAAAAATATGAAGATATTACAACATTAAAACATGCATTTCCATGATGTATGATGTTAGGCCTTTGTGTTAAGTCTAGAACAGACAGTCTCCTCAAAGCATTGTATATGTCCCAACAGGAAAGGCAGGGGTGCCCGCAGTGTGTGTGTGTGTAGACGTGAGGTTTTGTGTGAAGTGGTCACTGTGGGGCATCGGCAGCAGCTGGGACCGTCCACTCAGGGGTGTGTGTCCTGGGGTGTGATGGCCACTGACGGTCTGCAGAAGGTGGTCGGGCCACAGCATGGCAAAGTCGTCTGTTTGCTGAGGAGGTGACCAGGAACCCTGGGGGAAATGAAGAGGACACATACACACTTACACAAACACACATGCATGCTACATTTGAAGAGTCAAACCGAGACACCATCCTGGACATTACTGGCAAAAAACACCAGGTGATATTTGCATTATCTTCCACTCCAATAGTTGAGCGCTACATCCATTTTAAGACTACTATGTTTTATTTCTCAAATTTTGCTCTTTGAGTCCTAATTTGTATTTTATTGAGCTGTCAACTTTGGCATTTTGCTTTGTAAGTTGTACAGTATATAAAACACAAATGAGATATTTGTTTACAGTAAGAATGAGCTATGAAAGCTATAAAGCTGTAAATTGTAAAAAATAAAAGATGTAAAATTGTATATATCAAAGCTCAGATCATTTATTTTTGGAATAATGCGATGAGAAATGTGCTTTTATATTAAAAAAATCTGAGCAAGACATCTTTGAGATCTGAAATTCTTGATCAGGCCGGCAGTAGCTAAAGTTTTGAACTGGATAATTTGAGTAAAATATTATTTTGTCATATTTTGTTGGAAGATATTTGTTGTGCATCTTCTTCAGGGCCATTTTTAAGATTGTGTTTTTTTTTTCTTATAAAAAAAAAAATCAAAAATGTTCAAAATCAACAAAAATGTACATTTTTTGTTGTTTTCATATTTTGTCGTAAATATGCAAATATATTGTGCATCTTCTTGAGGGTATTTTTATTGTTTTATTTTTTAAGATTGTATCCCTGAAAAAAGTTTTTAACAAAATTTACAAACATTAAAAATGTAGTTTTAACATAAAAATAATAAAATGTAATATTAAATATTTTTTTAAGTCTTAAAAAGTAATGTTATTTTTAATTAAAATAAATTTTAAATAATATTATAATAAAAGAAAAATAAATATTCTGTTTATGATTAAAAATAGTTCAAGGGGTGTGCAAACTTATGAGCACAACTGTTCATACATGTGTAAGAGTGCGTGTGTGCGCGTGTGTGTTTACATCCAGACCGACCGTGTCTTTGATGCTGCAGGTGAGCCGGCCCCAGAATCAGTCTCCTCCTTTGCATAAGCACTAATGACAGCAGCCAGAGCATGTAAATGAAGACGCTTCGCTCTGATTGAGAGAAAGCAATGTGTCTGAGTAGCCACACACTAATCATCCCAGCGGGAGCTCCATCTGATTCAGTCCCATCATTCCGCATGTGTTCAACATCGGCCCATTTAAATGTCAGGCCTTGATGGGCCACCCCAACTGCAGACAGGAGGGGGAGGGGTGCGGTTGTGATCTGATGAGACGAAATTACCTTTTAATTAGTCGATTCTTTAGACTTTCATAATTGTTTTGGTCTTACAACAAATGTGAGGCCTGTAATTTTAAAAGCTATTTTCAGGATGAAAGCCCAGGCAGTATGAGAGAGTTTGAGAGGTTGAAAATTAAAGCAACAATTCGGTGTTTGTACAGTCATTTAGTGTTTATGTGACTGGTTTATGTTTATGACTGGTTTGAATCATACTTTTTTAAAGTTCAAAGAAGGTAATTTAATAGTGAGCCTGATCCCAGGCTAGTTTCTGTGACAGGGACCTTTAACCTCACCTTTGCTTGTCATGTCATTGGCTTTTTGGGTGTCCACTTTACTTTCAGCTCTCTGAATTATTGATTCTCTTTTGAATGAAATATTAACATGCTCCATGTGCATCTACCTTACTGTGATTTACTCCTGTATCTTTTATTTCAACATAAACAGAGCACTATTGATATCATAAAGAAAGCTAAGAGACAATGAGTTTATGTGTTGTTTTTATGGCACTAGAATGTAAAGGCACTCTCAGATTTTCTGTGACTTTACCCTCAGGACACACACTCACACACTAACACTCATGTTTGCCGGAAGACACAAATGACATTTATATTTCAATGTTCTGATTCTCTGTTATGAATGTGTATGTGTGGAGGGTAAATTATGTTTCATGTAAATGTAAAAATGCATAAAGTTAGGGTTATCTATATGAGGGTGTGTTTAGGGTTGGAGGATAGAATATACTGTTTGTACAGTATAAAAAAAATCATTATTTCTATGGAAAGTCCTCGTAAAACAAGGAAACCCAACGTGTGTGTGTGTGTGTGTGTGTGTGTGTGTGTGTGTGTGTGTGTGTGTGTGTGTGTGTGTGTGTGTGTGTGTGTGTGTGTGTGTGTGTGTGTGTGTGTGTGTGTGTGTTACAATTATATAAATATTGTCATGTGATGTTTTTTTAAATGTGAAAATTAAAATAAATTAAATAAATATACATATAGGCCTATTGCATATTTATATATAAAATGAAAAAGATAGAAAGAAAGAAAGGGTTAGAAATGGTCTTGACAGTTTTTATATTGTAACATTGTGTAGATCATGGAGTTCTGTTTCCCCCTAGTGGTCAATATAAATACAACTGCATCTTAAATGATATCTGTACTTTTTAAGTCACATACTTTGTACATTGAACAGTGGAAACCCATTATATATGGATGTCCTATTTTTTCACCATTTTAAATAAAAAATAGATATTTGTTGAAAGAATGGGTTTAACATATTTTATATTTGTATTATTATTAGAAATCTTATATATTATGTTCCAGTTTTTTAAGGCTTTACCTTTGTCACTTTCAGGATTTGAGCGCAATGACCTCCATGGTCAACAGGATATACCAATATACCAATTCATTAGTGTAATATGATTATTCATATCATACAGCCATGTAAGCACAAAACTCGTCTGTTTTATCCTATTATACTAATACCAATAAATGATTTAATTAATTATTAAGAAATTATATCTAGCAACGATGTAGTTCTGAAATATTCCTAGTATCAGTGCATGCACTTACTATTTTTAAAATATAAATTTTGCATGTATTGAATTAGCATTTATTTCCCAGAGGATGCATAATTAAATTAAATGTTGTTTGTTTGTTTTTGTTTGATCTTGGAAAATCCATTGGCCTACATGGGCGTTCAAGTTGGAATTCGTTGTCGACTAATGAGTGCAGACTTCTGAACTACTTGAAATAATAGAGGCATGAAGTTTTTTTTTTCTGTTTACAAAAGCAAAGAGTGAAACATATTCATCCCAACTCCTGGTAGGTTGAATATGAACTGTAAATACAAGCAGACTGATAAAACCACACACATATACATGTCAAAGACCAACAATTAAACATACTATCAATAAAAGTATTACGTCAGAAATGTAGCAGAGAAAACACAAGAGATAATTCTTAATAAATGAAGAATATGTTCATAGAATAATTTAATAATCATAACGGTTTCAGGCAAGGTGGCCAAGTCCATTTCTAACCATAGTTTTCTTTGGCCACAAGATGGAGCCAAAACCCTCAAGACTGAGATTCGTCTCAGACACATCATGTGGTGTGGTGTATATCAACAAACTATTATTAATAGTTTCACATATATTTAAACAGAGAAAAGGCATATTCCAGGTTGAGAGTTGGTTTGTGTATAGGTTGAAAAGTTTAAAGTGAATTATGGCATGGATTCTACTTTTAAATTGGTGGAATTTAGGCATATCAAAGAAGTCCAAATGTTGTGTACCTAAATAATGTAATATAGCTACGTCTCAAGCATATTATAATGAGCAGCAATAATTGGTTTCTAAGATTAGAGGATAGGATTAGGATTTGTTGCAGGGTCAAATTCAGGTTAAGCATAGGATTAGTATATATTTTAGGATTAAGAAAGGACACAAAGGAATAGGGGACATCTTGAAACACAAGGGGAGATAAGACTGACTGACTAGTGTTGACGTGTGATGTAAAGTCATCCCTAACATTGGCATTGACTGTACATTATCCCATTTATTACATGCCTTCTCACCAAATAAATATTTGCAAATTATTTTACATCTGTATATTATCTTAAAGGGTTGGTTCGCCCAAAAGTGAAAATTCTGTCATTTATTACTCACCCTCATGTCGTTCCAAATCTGTAAGACTTTTGTTCATCTTCGGAAAACAAATGAAGATATTTTAATGAAATCTGAGATCTTTCTGAGCTTTCTGTCCCTCCATTGGCAGCTTACGCAACTACCACTTTGACGCTTCAAAAAGTTCCTGAAGAGATTGTTCTGGAAGAATGTTTAATGGAATGATGTGACCATAAAGGAAACTTTTTGGACCCATGGATCAGCGGTAAGACTGGTGCAAAAAAAAAGGCAAAGCATATGAGCAGAACACCATCTCCATGGTCAAACGTGAAGCTTTCTGTTGCAGGAAGTGGACATGTTGACTGTATGAAGGACATCATGAATTCTTCGACGTATTAAGCCATTAAGCCATCAGCATACACCATCTTGTTTAACACATTGATTTTGTCATCATTTGCTATAACCAAATTCATTCGATAAACTCCTGAGATCATCTAACTGGGTGACATAAATTACATTAATGACACAATTTCACATGCTCTTCAGTAATTGATTTGCCTTGAATTATTTTAAGGCGTTAAGGATTTTTAATTATTTGCATGTTAACGCGTTAAAGGGGTCCTATTATGCACTTTTACGAAGTCTTGATTTTGTTTTTTGGGTGTACTAGAATATGCGTTCATGCTTGTTCGTTTAAAAAAAAATTATATTAAGGACGGCGTAAATTTCAAACCAATCCAAGCCTGATTCAGACTAAGAATGTTAACAAACAAGAGGCTCGTCCAGAACAGATGTCACCCACGGACTATGCAAGCAAAGAATTCACAGGACGTTTCAGAGTGGTATGTTTAATGATAAAAAAAATGTTTTTCATACAATGTTATACATCATTTAATTGTGTTATTTGTTGGAAAACTGTAATACAAACAGTAATCAATCACAAAACCATGGTTAATTTTCCCAAGGGGAGGTGAACAGTCTTACAAAAGCTACAGTAAACACTATATCAACACTAATGTTTGCGAGCGGAGGCTAACAGCTTTTCCCTTTGTTTCCATCGTAGCAACAACACAAAACTTATAATTGGAAATGTTAATAGAAAACACAACTACAAATAATAAGACATACTTACAAGTTGTGATCCACAAACAACAGATTGTCCTGACAAAGTGGGAACTGCTCCATTTCAGGGGAAGCTTTTGTGCGTAGCCTGCATTGTTGTTCTGGAAGCAGTTCTCCGTAAAATGTGCAGCACACATAGAAACGTTGGGATTATAATGTTCTGGAACAGTGTTTAAAATTAATTTTAACTCTAAGTTTATCAGCCTTAGGAAGATCCAACAAATGATTTGTGTAAACGGGGTGGACAAAAAAAGTGTCACTCTTTGACATAGCTAGCAGCAGCTCAACCAGACCATGCACCTTTTTTTATGTATTCCGTGGGAGGGTAGGCCCTATTATTTAAATGAGTGACATTGTGACTTCATAAAACCGGGGGGAAACGCCTTGTAGTTCAAATGAGCCGTTATTTGTAGTTCTTGGAAAGAGTATTCTGTTAAATAAAATATCTCGCTTTGGAGTGGACTTTGAGCTATTAACCTTGCAGATCTTTTTATGCTCAAACAGCAACATCACACACTTAGTTCAGTCGAAAAAGTGAAAAAAGCAGGTCATCATGAGTGTATAATAGAAGGTCTCAAACAGGAAACAGCTCTCTAATGAAATTCCAGGACATTTTCAAGATACGTTTTTGCTTGGGGGTCGGGTGTGTGTGTAACCAAGCGTCGAGTCTGATCTCGTGTCTCTAATAACCTTGAGAGAGACGTTACGCCGTCGAAAAAAGTGCACCGTTCTGCATCTTCTTTTTCGCGTCTCGTGTTGGTTGACACTGTTAGCGTCTGATTTTACATCTTTGCGGCTGATATCAGTGGGAGCACACGCGGGGTCAGAGTTGGCCTCAGCCTGTGACATCCATCAGACGAGCAAGCCATGGCTGCGCTGACAAATATCCACGATCAATAGCATCTGACAGGACAACACGAGGTTATGGCCATCCCTGTCGACGCTATCTATTCTCTTTCAAGTCTGACAGATGTGGGGTAATTAACGGACTTCATCAATCAATCAAAGCCGTTGCTAAACTCCGAATTGAATGTGCGAACACATCGTTATTTACTCTGTGGGAAAGAAATAAAGCTCTTAAAGGGATAGTAGTTCACCCAAAAGTGAAAACGTCGTCCTCTTTAGTTGTATCCACTTTCACCTGTGACTTTATTTCTTCCGTGATATAAAAAGGAGATGTTTGTACAGGTCGAACAAGCTGCACTTTTCCACATAGTGAGTGGTTACCACATTAAGCAATGTTTTCAGTGGATATTATTTCAGTTTGGTAAACACAAAGCTTACATTTGGCTTCATGTGACCCATATAGCCTACATGTCTTTGCTATTATTTAATTTATTGCTCTTTTTTTGGCATTTGACAGCACCTGGTCACAATCAACTTTCTCTCTCTGGGGGGGAAAAAGCAGCTCAGACATTCTTCTAAACGTATTTTGTGCGCCACAGAAAAATTCAGTCAAGTTAGGCTTGGAATGAAATATGGGTCAATAGGTGCATAAATAATAACATTTCTTTTGATAGAGTTTAAAAAGAAAAAAGACAGACATCAGATAAAAACCTTGTTTTATTTGCATATAAACTTGGCTAAAAGTCACAATGGATAAAAAAAAAGCCACAAAACATAAAAAAAGCATTTACAATATCAGAAATGACAAAAACGTTTTTTTTTTGTGTGTTCACAAGATTCCAGATCCACAGTGAAATATACAACGCACATATTACAACTAAAAATGGAGATGAGGAGAACTGAAATGGCTTAATGTTGTCGTATACAGTTTTGAAAAATGCGATGGTGTTGCAAATCTATACGATAAACAATTGTTTGAAACTTTACAGACATTTACCGAATATATCTTTGTTTATCTCCTGAGGCAGTCACATTGTAAATTCTCATCCACTTTTAAAACATGGTATCTTTATGATCTCGAAAATTTGTACAGTCAGTCTAGCCTAAACTGTAATTGTAGGACAAAGCACCACAGCAATAATGCGAAATTAAATTCACAACACCCCATTAAAGAACGCTTTCATCTTTTGACACAAACTGTGCCACTCTTTATGTAGAGAGTACAAAATGCTCGCCTGATGGTGTTTAATGACCTGGTAGATAAAGATGTCTTCATGATTAGAAAAGAGCAAAGTCTGATTGCAGCAATAAAATTCAGACCCAATGGACCCTTTGACATGAGTCTAAGTATGAACTTACCATTTAATCCAAAATTGAATACACCACACAATGAGTTCATGACTTTAAATAACTTTATAATAATTTTACAAAGCACAATTAAATCAGACATGGTCAAGTATTGCTGACGCTTTTAGGAGTACCTTTATAATGCACTTTTTAAGATCCTGACCAATAAAAAAAGGAAGTGAAGGCAACTGATACAACCAAATTACAAATATGAATTCACAAGTTCTTCTTCGCCGACAATAGTCATTTAAATGGTGTCGGATTCAATCCGACTTTAAAAAATATTTCATTTCCATGCATTTTTAAATACAAGCAGTACAAATAGACCATTAATTAAGGAAGAGTTATGTAGAAAAAAGGGCTTTAATGAGTCTCAGGAATTTGCTGGGTTGGGGAGATCAAAAATGATTGGTGGATTGGTGGGCTGGAAGCTGACTGTACATGTGGAGGAGTTGATAAATGTTGTGTAGCCATCTGTCATTGTTCCATACCCTGAGAACAAGAAAATATTTTTATGAATATGTTTTATGTACATTTTATTTAAAATATTTAAATACTTGTTTATGCATTTAAATATTAGTTTAATATATTTAAATTCAAAATATTTTCAATTAATTAAAAAAAATTTACTTGCATTTAAATAGTAAATTAATAATAAAAAATAAACATACACGCACACACATATATAAAATAATTAGAGGTGGGCATAGATTCATTTTTTAAATCTAGATTAATCTCACTGGAATCTTGGAATTAATCTAGATTAATCTAGATTAAAATGGCTCATTTGAATTCTGCCGAAGGAATTCAGAATATGTGTGCTACCCAAATAATGACTAAAAGTAAGTCTTTGAGAATAGTTCGCCTCGCGTAGGGATGTGAATTTGTGCCGAAAATGTCATTCGACATTAGAGGAGCAGAAGTCGAATATCGGTCAAAAAAAATTATAAAACAAAATAAATAAATAAAACGCACAATTACAATGACAGAAAGGGAGGCCAATTTCATCTTTAGCGATTTGTCACCAAACAAACTGTTTATTAATTGAACAAGTAACATGTTTTCGTCGTTTTTTTTTTAACATAGTAGCCTAGGCTAATTGAAAGAAGAAAAAAACAATAAGCACGACGTAGCTACAGTCCGTTTTTGCATCGCCAAACCAGATGCTCGTTAGATCAAAAAATAATGTCATATGTCATAATGATTTTATGTGAACCTGCCTTTACCGGCAATAGCTTCCTCCTTTTTAAACAAATTAGTTTCAATCAACGTAAACTATTCGTGTGACTATGCCCCTGCGCAATACACACACATTAACGCAGGATGGCGGGTGTTCATTTCATAAACTGTACACAATGGTAGCTTATTTATTTTGTAGCCTATAAATTAATGTATATGTCCAACGGATAATGTCATACTTTTTAGTAGTGCTATCGCGACGTAATAATCTGTTTGGTTGTAAAATGTATTACCTGAATGAAATGGAATCGAATGTATCGTCCTGTGGAATCATTCATTCACAGACAGCTTACGAAGATGTTCAACTAATAAAGATCTTCATCGCTGGCAAAAATATGATGCATTTGCAGATTTGCGTTCACTAGACTAAACTGTAGCTCTTGATGTTCTTAAATCTTCCTGTTACGACTCCGTGTCGAGTGTGATTGAACGCGCTTCAGAGTTCAGACGATTCAGTGCGTGAGGAACTGAACAGAACTGATTCGCGAACCGATTTAGACAGATCTGCCAACTTGTTTGATGAAGTCTTTGAACAGAATCAACCCATCTCTGATTCATTTGTAAATTGAGCATCTCTCATGCCCATAAAAAAGATAGGCTACAGCGCTTGGAATAAACTCATTTAACAACATGTAAAGTAATGAGAGGAACGATCAACGTAACATGTAAAAGTATACACCTTGTGTCCCTGAAAATATAACGATATTCGAAAAAGCTATTTTATGATCCCAACCCAACTTTGTGAATAGATTAACGGCGATATTTTTTTTATCGCCCGATAAGAGTCTCACGTTAACGCAGCACGTTAACGCCGATAACGGCCCACCACTAAAAATAATATATATATATTATTAAAGAGAGTTAAGCCCTCACCTTCATGGATTCCTCCATATGCGTGAAGTTTGGGTCGGACCCTCTTTTGAACAGTGTTGAGTAGTTCCACACAGCCGACTCTCTGAAGTTCTTTGGGGACCCAGTCTCTGAACCCTGGACAAAGTCCAACATCACATCCTTAGTGGCGTATCATCACATTTATGATGACTTTAAAATGCAACCATCAATCTGCAGACACAAACTAATGTATACTCTACATCTAAGGTAACATTCACATTTCCTCAATGCTTACCTAAAGGAGGCCCATGTGTCATAAGAATATCTACGTCTTCAGGGATCTGGTTCCACTTATCGAGGAGAGACTGGCCACGAGGTAAGTTAAAACCCCATCCATTAAACCATGGGGTCCTGTGGGAGCAGACAAACGCATTTTACACACTTCATAAATGTCAAAATCATAATGCATATGCCTGCATGCTGTTCTCACACACGTACGGCAAAAGTCGACAGTATTTGCAAAACTGATCTCAAAATATGTTAGTTGTTACGTTGCATGAATCTGCAGCAATTTTTTTTAAAATATATATAATTTTAATAACAACTAATATATATATATAGTGTGTGTGTGTGTGTGTGTGAGAAAAGTTGACATTTAAATTTAGACTAAATGACCACTCATTGACAGATAGCTGATGGGCAACTAGATGACACATTTTTGACCATCATGATCTAACCCAAACAGTATCCAGATTACTTTTTCTTTTAAAGAAAAAACAAACATGAAAAATGCCTCAAGAGTATTGCCGCATTAGATATGAGGCCACGGCACAACTCAAGCTATTCATTTGAGCCTCCATCAGGACGTCCAGCGGTTCGGAGCGGAGCAGAGGTCATCTGCAGAGGAGGCAGATTGATCAAGCTGTCAGCACCAATGAGCAGAAGCATGTTAATAAGAGTTTTATTTCCCCTCTGGGATGGGCCTGCTGACAGCCTGCGGTAACCCGGGCCAGACCTTTATTTACCACTCTCAGACCCAGTCTGATAAGGGCCAAGTGTCTGGGCCCAGCTAGACAAGGCTGTGCAAGGCCAGGGCTAAATGTAGGCCTTGGTAGAGAGGGCAGGAACTGACCCCGTGCTGATAAGCAGAGCTGGGTGATGGATGGAGACTGAGCAGACAAATGAGAGTAGGAAGCACTGCGTAGAGCAACGTCTGCAACTGCTCAACGCCACTTCAGAAGCTGCACTACAGTGCAGGGTTTCAACATTTCTTGAGAATGTTCTTAGATTTTATATTTTCTTAAGACTGTCCTTTAAAAAGAAAAAATTAAGAATTTGAAATCCTAAAATAATGTACTTTTTTAATCATCTTATTACATGACTCTGTGGAATACTCGTTTCTGATTGGTCAATAGCGCCACCCAGCGGTAAGTTATTCCCAGATAACAACCGCTCAAAACAGAACGCTTTTTCTTCGTGGAAGTTTTGCATTTGGTGAGCTAATAGAATATTAAAACTCAGTCAAATCAATATTTTGTATACAGTTATTAATTATGCCATGCAGTCGTGGACTCGCGCTCTCTCGTTTCATACAAACGCAGCTGCTGCCATTTTGTGACTATTGTTTTGTACACTGTTGGATTATAAGATACAAACACGTATGATTTTAAAAGAGTTCAATCTGAAATCAATGTGTTATCTCCATAATTATTTATGTGGCGAAATGCTGTGTATTAAGTGGTATGACTTTATACCGTCCGTATCTCTTGAATGTCCGTCTAGTTTGAACTTGCCGCGCTGCAACCGCTATCTCCGCGGAAACTTTGCGTTTTAAGAGCTAATAAAATATTTAAACTCAGATCAATATTTTGTGTCTAATTATTTACTTATGTGGCAAGAAGCCATGTAATAAGTAAGGAATAATTGACGACAGGCCATTGAATTATTAGAAAAATAATGCACACCCGAGGTGGTAATGCGGTCACGACGCGAAGCGGAGTAATTCAACGGCCTGTCGTCAATTATTCCTTACTTATTACATGGCTTCTTGCCACATAAGTAAATTATTAGACACAAAATATTGATCTGAGTTTAAATATTTTATTAGCTCTTAAAACGCAAAGCTTCCGCGGAGATAGCCGTTGCGAGGCGGCAAGTTCAAACTAGACGGACATTCAAGAGATGTTCAAGAGATGTAAAATCCAACAGTGTACAAACATGCTTCTGTTTTAATTAATTTGTTCTTGTTTTCTATAATTGACAGTAGAAAAACTAATAAATTAAACACTCAAAGCCCTTTAATAAGTAGGCCTATCATTAAATATTTGTTTGTATATAATATGGAATAATTACGAAAACCCATGCAGCAGGACTATCAATTTATTTCAGTTTATTCAGTTTAATTTTCTATATACTTTATTTATTAAAATTAAACTGCATGTGTCCTTTGATTGTGAAGTTAGACATCGAAAATTGCAGATCAAGTGCATGGGGCTGCATGTTTTTTCTTGTTATGAATTGGATCCTATTATCGTTATTACTGTTAACTTCGCGCAGTGATATGGAACTGTAATTCGGTCAAACCTGCCTGAAACTACTTTAGCCGTGCGTTTCCCTGAAAATAATTGCACACCTTAGAACGTTCTCAACCAATCAGAATCAAGCATTCAACAGCCCTGTAGTACAAGTAGGATTATCCCTTACATAAATAACCTCTTAAAGTTAGGACTTTTCTTGAGTCCTCAAGAAGAAGATGTTTAATGAATTTATTGGGTTGCTTTAAATATTAAGATTTACAAGATATATGAATCACTGCTCACGTAGAATTAAATTTCTTTTGTTCAGTGTGGGGAATTTGCATGACCAACTTGAATATGAACAAAATATGTGTTGGGAACTTTTTCGCCCTCACGCGAAAATTCCGATCGTGTGGATTCCTATCGGAATGACTGAATTTCCCCCATGAAATTTCTTACTAAGGATGTGCACTAGTACTCTGAAGTGACACCAAGTCAGATCAGGACTGATTACTAAATTTCTAATTATATAATTATACAAGGCTCTTTTTAAAACACTACGCATTTAAAAATGTCATTTAAAAATGTGCTTAACACAAAATATGTGTGCGTATTTATTATGATCATTACGATAATCTCCAAGAAGTGCAAAGAAGTCTTTGGCAAGAGCATGACTTAAGAAATTTCTTAAGATAAAGTTCCTAACTCCTTTCATAAGTTTAGTAAATCCGACTATGATATGACCTGATAGATAAATCTGATGATTATAAAAACATTGGGAAGGATGAGATAACAAATATTAAGTAGCTAAGTTGTAGCAGCTAATAGCATTAATGAGTCTCAAAGAGCTTGATACTGCCGTACTCACCGGCATGCATTTATGTATGAGCACACATGCCCAGTTGTCCAGAGGTCATTTTACAACGAGCACTTGACAAAGTCGGAGCCTCTGAGAGGCAGGAGGTTAAGACTAGAGGGGGAAAAGGTTTTCAAAGCATGTTCCCTGAGACCTGGATCTTTTTTCATTCACTGAATAATGTTGAAATAGACGAGGAACTAGGGCCCAGTCCTTTGTACCACCTCAAAATAACAATAGAGAGAGAGGAAGCCCTGGAGCAGTGTATTGAAAACCAATTACAGAGAGAACGAAAAAGGTTTTAGAGGCAAAAAATAGAAACACATGGACTCTGTCGCTTTAAAATAACTGCCAATTAAACTTAGAGACCCAGTTAAACAGGGTCAGTCAAATAACAAAGTTTTCCTCACCAGATGCATGTTCCAGCATCTACTCTGCAAAAAAACAAACAAAAAAACGCTATATATATATATATATATATATATATATATATATATAATTACACAATGTGGCGATTAACTAATCTAAGACAATTGCTGAGAAATTACCCCCAAAAGATAATTTAAAGTCATTATTGTGTTAAATGAGAAAAGCATCAAATAGACATTACAAAAAGTAACTTTAGAAATAATTATATTGGATTGAAGAATTATATAGATATTTAATCCAGCATATAATTTATTACACAAACTTTTAGGCTACAACATATACATTATATTAATAAACATTTTTTCCACTATACCTTTAATGGGTTTTTTATTAAAGTTTTTATTACAAGTCACCTTCATTTAGAAAGCGCTGTTAACAGTATGGATTGTTGCAAAGCAGCGTTACAGTAATAATAGAAATTACCGTAACAGATTGTTTAGACTTTACCGCAGCTCTAGGATAAAGTTATTGACCAGCTAAAGTTAGTTTTGATTGATTCACTTCCGTTGCAAAGATCATTAGTTATTAACTTAGGGGTCGCTAACACGACACCGTTCTAACAGGAAAAACCCTTAACGCGCTCCGGCCACCCATCCGCATAAAACAGCTTTACACAAAAATTGCTTTTAAAATTGCTTTACCAAAAGCAATGCTATAGAAATAGAATATAAGTAAGCAATCAACAAAATGTCAATCATTGCTGTTGGTCAGGACAAAAAATGTACATGAACAAATATAGCTTTTATTGCTTATTTTGATATTATTTATTAGCTTTTATTTTTTATTAACTTATGTGCTTTTGCCATAGGCCTAATCTTTGATTTGCACATTTAACAGTGATTACCACCATTCTTTTGTGTTTGAGACAAAGATGTAATCAAATTTTCAAATATAAGCTGTCACTTTACTACTATTCTCCTAAACCAAACTTAAGAGCGGAGCCATATGTGGATACGACACTACACGTCCATCATCACAGGCTGGACTCATAGACTCGGCAGTATCCACTGTTTGTCTATCCATTAACGCTTCTTCATAGATTGGAGAGAATGGAGTTGATAGTGGATGAAATAGAGGCTGAACACAGGAAATGGCTGCTGAGGTCTCAGTGTAAGTGTGTGTATGTAGACTTGTCCATGGATGATTGATGGCAAGGCAAATAAAGGCGAATGGTTGCTTTCGAACCAGGCCTGTACCCTTGGGTACAATCTCTCAAACCCTGTAAGTTTTCCTGCAAAAATACTCAGGCTCGTCTGCTTTAACTCACACATCAACGTCAGACTCCGAGTCGGGCTTTCATCCGCACATCAAGATAGTCATAAATGTGATGTCATTACATATCCCCACATAAATCAAACAAATAAAGGAAGGCAGGATAAAATAAATGTATTATTACAGGGCTCTCTGGATCTCCTAAATTTTGCGGTCTCTTTTTTTCTTAGTCTAAATCTCAATCAATATTTCATGTCCATTCATTATTTAAGTAGCTGTGTAATAAGTGAGCAAACGTACAGTCTGTTGGTAATTATCACAAAATAAATCACCTGTGCTGAACATTAATATAATACATTTAAAGATCATAAAATAAATGTTTAAGTTTTTTACAAAATTTGATATAAAATTTGGTATAATTAACCCCCAAAATGTTTTAAATTAAATATAATTATCTTTTTTTAACTAAAAATAAAAAAATAAAAAATACTAAGAAAAGGAACAAAAAAGTTGTATTTTTTTTAACAGAGAGAGAAACAAAGCTTGCACTGTCAGAAACTGTTCATTACTGGGACACAAATGTATATGGGCCCTTCTACAGAATTGGTGCAAACTGCTGTCCCACAACCAAAAAACACACTTAAAAAGCATTTAAGTATTCAAATTTGAGATGGTTACAAAGATCCTTCTATTATCCATTCAATCCCACAATAATATTTAAAATATCAGTAAGCTTAATATAATATAAAATCATAATTTATTGGGTACTTTCAATTGGGAGGTGGCTGTCCCGAACCCTAACCCCTAAATTTCAACTTGTGAAAATGATATTGAAATGTTTTTTTTTAAAATGTTTTTTTTTAAATATCTTTTTGATTTCTTTTTAAAAAGTGAAGTTAAAAAAAAAAACATTTATTTTATATTTTATTTTTAAATCATGAAACTTTATGTAAAAAAATGTGTCTCGCATTTTCATGCCACTAACGAAACGGTGTGTGTTTTAGTCCATTGGCTGAGACTGATTTTAACCACACCCCTACATTTTTGATCAGGAAATATTCCTGTGTGCCTCTCTCGCATAGCCTCTCTTTCATTGTAGATAGTTACCATCATGTTGAGGGAAATGACTTCAAAAGTATTAAAATGTGTGTGTAACTTTAAGGAACGTCACTACCAAACACCTTTTTTCAACAATTAAGCAAACTTTTTTGGGTGTTATTCCATAAAATTTAGTTTTTATGTCTGTACAACTGTTCAGAACGGTGCTATGTAACCTTGTGCTGGTTATCATCTTTGAGCTAGGCTCAAAAGTATCTTAAATGGTCACTACCGAAACATGTGAAGATTCGGTTGTGACATTGTTTTTTTGAGTGTTATTCGATAAAATTTAGTTTTTGTGTGTGTATAACTGTTCAGAACTGTGCTAGTTAACCATGTTCTGATCAGCATCTTTGAGTTAGGCTCAAAAGTATCTAAAATTGTCACTACCGAAATATGTCATCATTATTTTGGTAGTGACAAAAGGGAACACAAAATTATTTATTTGGAGGAAATAAAATTGTTAGTACATTTATGGAAATCATTAGTGTATCTAAGTATACTGTTTTAGTATGAGAGTTAAAATTCTGTGATGTGATCGCTACCAAATCATTACTGTCACTACCGAAAATGTGCCGTCACGACCCAAACATTGATGTTTTGTCTAAAATAAAGTATATTGAATTATCAACTAAGATGTTTTTATAGTGTTTGGTTCAATGTATATTCAAACTAATGAATCATTAACTTTGAAATCAGTATGATTAAATTAATATCTTTTACAAAGAAAGATTGGATTCAAAATACAACAGATCTTATAAATTATACTTGAAATATTGTTAAAATTCTAATAGTTATTGATTTACCTGTGCTCGCCTTGCTCTGTTCTGTGATGCACCTTCGTTGAATGAACGAAATGACTCGAAAAAAGATTTGTTCATTTTGATAAACGAGTTCGAACAGGAGAGTCACGAACGTGCATCACAGAACAGAGCAAGGCGAGCATTTGTGCCTATAAAACTTAAACTTTTTTATTTATTTTTGAAATGACCGATCGTTTCGCAAGATAAGACCCATATGCATCGTCTGGTGTCGTTTAAAGCCATTTGAAGCTGCACTGAAACTGTCATTTGGACCTTGGACCGTTTGGTACCCAATGAAGTCCATTATTTGAATAAAAATCCTAGAATGTTTTCATCAAAAACCTTCATTTATTTTCGACTGAAGAAAGAAAGACATGGACATCTTGGATGACATGGGGGTGACTAAATTATCAGCAAAAGTTTTTTAAAAAGTGAACTACTCCTTTAAATTATTTATTATTGTGTTTCGGTAGTGACAAATTTGGGGAGAGGAAAATAATCCAAAACTTTATGAAAATACAATATAATAATAAGCTGCACAATTACTAAAAATGTGTACCTTGGATATTATACAATTTGCATACATACAAAATTTGTGTAAAAAGACAAGTCGTTTTTTTTCAAGTCGTTTCCAACACTGACTTTGAACCAATTCTGTAGAATGGCCCATATTTGTGTCTGCGTGCGTGTGTGTGTTTGTTTTGGCTGTGTCAGCACTTTGTTTTGATGAACTCAAATTGACCTGGACACACTCACAGTGGCACACAGGAGCAGCCGGCTGAGCCTCAGTAACTAACTAACACACACAAACACACACACACACACACACACACACACACACACACACACACACACACACTGCTTGCTTTGGAATCAGTGTGCCACTCTAATGCACAGGCCTGCTATTCCTTCAAACACCTCACATGCAGACAGAATAACTGAAATATTTAACAGCCTCTGACAGAAATGCAGCGAAATAAGAAGATCAGAGAAAGATTTGTGATTGGGAAAGTAATGTTGGAGACGGTTATCAATGGTCAGAAGAGAAAAAGCAGAGATGAACACGGGACAAAAGAGAAACTAGAGAGTAGAGAGGAACTGAGACGGGATACATACAGCACACATCCCAAAGCAAGATTGGCAGCAAATATATTAGAACATTAAAAAAAAAACCAGAAAGGTTAGGTAACGACTTGCCAACAAAATTTAAAAATAACCTCAGACCTCAAAGATAGACTAAGGTAACAAAATATGTTGTGTGAAGAAATTTGTTTTGAGAGAAACTTACATGAGGTCAACATATTTCCATACAGCCTGCTTACTAACAGCATCAGACTCCTTTTCTAGTCTCTCTCTCTCTCTCTCTCTCTCTCTCTCTCTCTCTCTCTCTCTCTCTCTCTCTCTCTCTCTCTCTCTCTCTCTCTCTCTCTCTCTCTCTCTCTCTCTCTCTCTCTCTCTCTCTCTCTCTCTCTCTCTCTCTCTCTCTCTCTCTCTCTCTCTCTCTCTCTCTCTCTCTCTCTCTCTCTCTCTCTCTCTCTCTCTCTCTCTCTCTCTCTCTCTCTCTCTCTCTCTCTCTCTCTCTCTCTCTCTCTCTCTCTCTCTCTCTCTCTCTCTCTCTCTCTCTCTCTCTCTCTCTCTCTCTCTCTCTCTCTCTCTCTCTCAGCTTACTTTTATAGAGGCTTCTGTTCATAGCTGAGAGGACCGGATGGACAGAGGTAATTACGAACAGCATGCAAGTTCTGTGTTTCCTCCATCAAGGTCAGTAACGCATGGAAAAAATTTAAACCATGAGCAAGCTTAAGTATAACAAGAAAATGCTTCTGTAACTCAACGGTAAGAACGTGGCACAAGCAACACTAGGCCCATGGGATTGATTCACAGGTAACATGCAAGCCATCATATTGTGGATAGATGAATGTGAAAATCAGAAGAGAGATGAGAAGATTCATGATCAGACTGTTATAGATTCTTTTCAACATCTTAATTCAGTCAATTCAATTCAGAGGAGTCAATTATTATTCATTAGCAGGCCTTCAAGAGTCTAACACTACCTAGGTGCAGCACATATTAATACACATTTAGCTCTCAAAATGTTATTAACAAGCCTGTCAAATCTTACATCTTTACTAAAGTCAGTGCATTACATGATTTAACGCTTCATAAAATGCTTTTAATTCTCATCCTTGCTGGTGGAAATGGAATCTTTTAGAAAGGAGGCAAATTTACATGAGAAACTCAATACGGTGCCTTGACAGTTTAGAGCAAAGCAACCAACACAGCCATTTGTAAAACCTGCTTTATCCCAAATTCAGTTCTCTTTCATGTCTTATTGTGCTTGAATGGTGGAATACACACACATTTATGTTAAAATGCCCATCGTGTGGAGTACTTACTGCTCTTGACTGAATAACTTTTGTAGCTTTAATAACAATACATTTATATTAATTCATATAATGAATGCTATGCAGTATTTTATTTTTACA
Organism: Siphateles boraxobius; assembly: GCF_051911475.1. Taxonomy (NCBI): domain Eukaryota; kingdom Metazoa; phylum Chordata; class Actinopteri; order Cypriniformes; family Leuciscidae; genus Siphateles; species Siphateles boraxobius. The sequence continues at coordinate 7,183,966 of NW_027509192.1, read as the reverse complement.
TATGATTATTCAATTCATGGTAAATAACATACATGGTAAATAAATCTATTGTACCTGAAAAACGTAGTTAAATGCATACTTCGGGTCTTTATATTAAATAATTGAATACAAAGGTTTGGGGTTGACATTAAAATGTCAAAACATTAAAAATAAATTCCAGCACTCATTGTAACAGGATGAAAACTCTATACCAATGCTTCATCTGCATTACACGCATCACAAGCCAATTCATAAAATGGTGGGGACATAATCATCCTAAGCTAAAATTTGTGGGGACTCTTCCCAACCGTCCCCAACTTAAATGACACCTATGCTACTAATACTTACTACCATCAAGTAATAAGCGCTATAAGTTTCGCACTGATCTGACCACACACATGGAGAGAAAACCTCACACTTCATATCTAGTGTCCGCACAAATGCATATAAACGGCTTTGCGGTGTTTACCCTAAAAAACCCACAAATTATTATTATATCATCCCTGATCATTCATTCGCAAGCACACCATAATCAAAACACATTAGCACCGAGGATGAAGCCGTGAAACGGTTTTATATGGCAGCAAGAGAGACACACCCCCACAATCTATCGTAGCCTAGCCTCGCAAACACTCACCCAAGATGAACTCAGGTCACATGACTTACGTCTGCCTTTCCTAAGAGGATTAGAGAGTCTTTGATTTTCAAAAGCCAAACCACCGTCTAGCACAACAAGCTTACACGTTAATCAAACCAATCACAGCTGCAAGCTGGAATATATGCGACACGTATCGGTGTGGATATCAGGCGTAATGTAAGTAGGATTACCAAACGCGCCGTTATCAGGATAGCGGTTGCCAAGCTATGCAAGATAGCCCTGCTTCTATTGGATGATCTGGTTAGGCATACGAAGGTATATCAGATATTTGTCTGGTACGACAGAGAGGGTAATCAAGCCAAGGTCAATGTAGCGACGGGAGCCCTGCCATGAAAGGGAATACTGAGAAATAAACTGACATAAAACAGGCTCGTCTTCTACCTTGGGCCAGACGGGAGTCAAGCCTGACTGAGCACTTTGTAGGCCAGAAGAATGAAGCCGTGTAAATGACCTCCTTGATAGCTGAGGCCCGGGGTCAGGCAGGTCAGAGCGGCTCACTGTGAGCATGCACTTGGAGGGGCACAACGGGGTCGGCCTCACGTTTTGATCCTGGCTCCCAACAAAGCACCAGGATGTGTTGGAACAAAAAGCACTTCCTGCAGGAGAGGCTGGGAAAAGTATGACCAAAGTGCACCCCCACCAAGACCACCCATCACAGATGTCTGGTTTCCCCACTTCTTCACAAAATTAGCATTCTAATTCTGCCTGGCTGAAGACGGCAAGATATTTTAGATAAACATACTAAATATAGTTTTATGTTTGGTGTATGCTCTACGAGAGATATAAATCACAACGTGGTGGTTTAAATAGTGGGTTTGATTCACTAACCGTCTATGTATTTTTGTGTAATGTTTGTTAAACCACACACACAAAAGGTGGCTTAAGAAACAAAAAAAACAATATATAGCCTATATTAACTGGAATATATGCGACGCACACTCACACAGACACACATATATATATATATATATATATATATACACACACATACACACATACTTACGATAAAAAATAAGATATAAATAACATGACAATAACATATTAGGCTAATGAGGTTTCGAATATTTATAATATTGATTCAGAATAATCTGGATTCATTCATTAAAATAAAATTGTATTATTTATTATTATAACTAAATGAGTTACAATAACACTAACTTAAGTTTTAATGTTAAAACATAAATAATATATACAGTATTATATAATATATTCATATAATAAAATGTAAATATAATATATATAACAATGCAGCCTGCAATGATTAAAGCAAATGAGCAAAACATTTTTAAAAAATTTTGCATGTGAACTTTTTCTCTGCACAAACACATTTTGTATGACATTGTTAGTGAATGAAGCCCAATGCGTCTTCCACAAACAGATCTGCAGAACCAGATACCAAGGAAGGACATAGCGACCAGAAAATGGATGATAATACAAACCTTATTAAATTTGTACACATATTTTTAACAAAAAAAACAAAAAAAAACTTCAACTGTCAACTGTCATTCATTTTCAACTGACGCTCCAGCATCGTTTCCAGGGGCAGGTGATAAACTGCTTTCTAGTAGCTGTCGACTATTGTGTCACACTGCCACAAAGAAGCTCTCCGTGCCAAACACTGCTAGGCATCTATTCACACCTGAAATCTAACAGAGCTTTGTTGGTCTCCCATCGGAGAGGGGGCCAGCCCAGTGGGTGAGGGGTTAACTGGGATAATGATCTGCTTATCAGAAGCTGAGGTCTTTGCATTAAAGATGCCAATGTGTGATGGCGGCTGACTGTGTGTGGGTTAAGAGTAACAGAGGAAGAAAGATACAGTAGATGGAATGAAAGAGAGAGAGAGAGAGAGAGAGAGAGAGAGAGAGAGAGAGAGAGAGAGAGAGAGAGAGAGAGAGAGAGAGAGAGAGAGAGTGAATGTGCGTATGTGTGTAACACTATCTGTAGCGAGTGAGAACATGTCTCGTGTCCAGCGGAGCAGAGAGTACAACAGTGTCTAGCATGACCCAGGTCTACAGAGATCTCTCTGTAGACTATCAGTTGATCTTAAGGAAGAAGACAGCCATGAGAAATCATACAAGAGACATAAACATTATTTGATTCCACTGAATCAAACACAAACTTAATGTGGGTCAATCAGTCATCTGTTACTTAACTAACGGACTTTACATTTGTTGCATATGTTTTGTACATAGCACTGATTCTGATTTATGGCGCTTTATCTAAAACTTAAAGCAGCTACATTCTACATTATCCTTAAAAAAAGAAAGAAATCTTGGAAATATGTTTTACCAAAAAATATTTTCTAAGTGTTTTAGAAGTTGTTCTTAATATTTACAGTACCATATCTGATCAAATCAGATTATCCAAGTACCATTATTATTTAATATATACACTATTTAAAACATGTTTACTAAAAATATAAAAATCCCAGTCCTGTGATGTACCATCTAGGAGTAACAGTTCAAGATTTACAGTCGACATGAAATAACATTTGAAACATTTTATTTCCATAACATTATGTTTTTATGAGTGAAACAGGATATTCAACAAGATATGTAGGAGTAACTTAAGTGGACTGTGTGACATTGTGTGACATCACTTTACATAAACTAAGCCTGATTATGCTTTTGCTGAGGATATCTGATTCAAATGTCTGATACTTCACTAAATATTCTGCTCTACAGATGTAGCAAACAAAAAGTAACAAACTATTTAATAACAGTGATTTAGAAATGCTTACCACGGAGTCCCGTATATCCTAAATCCTTTAATGGTGACCTCAGAGTCCTGCAAGTACACACAGTTTGTAAGGAGGGACTGAACGTCGTCAAAATCCTCAGGCCTCAGCTTGGACACCGAGGGGAAACGGTAGTAATCCTGCTTTACGAGTTCCGCCATAAAGTCTTTATCGAAGGTAAGTTCGTGATTTCCCGCGATGACAACTTTGTATTCATATGGAAGACTGCCTGTAAGAGGAGAAAGATAATGAGAATAACAGATTTTGGCAGAAAATGGAATTTTGCAATATTGTGGCCATATGACTTCAAATGAGATGTTAGACCAGATTCTTTAGTGACATAGAATCTTAAAAAAAGAAAAAAAGATTATCAAAAGGCTTTGACCAACCGAAAGTGAATTTACAGGTCACTGTGGCTGCCATTCGTAGGCGAAAGCATGTCTTTGATTTCCACAAATAAACAATGGTTCTGACCTCTGTAACCCTAAAGAACCTTGATTTCATCGAAGTGAATTGCTGCCGAGGCCAACGAGACCCGGCCGAAGGGCACCTATTAAAGCCAACAGATGGGCATTTTTCAATTTCCAATTTGACCTCCTTCACCTCCAGTATCAGCAAATGCCTTCCTACTCGTTAGAAATGCTGTGCACATTGTAACTTACTTATTTAATTCAGTCAAAATTATGGAACAATAACGTCAGTTTTTGCATCAAAATTACAAAATATACAACACTGATGTGCATCAATCTTAAAATAGGGCACTGGCCAGATTTGCAATTTGCAGGAAGTTTTTTGCAGTTAAAACAAATCCTCAAAACAGCACAGCTTTTAAGTTCATAAATGAACCGTTTTTGTTTTAAATTCTGCCATTTCTGGTAGAAGCAACTTAAACGGTATCATTAATATTGACCTTTTGTTTGGGAGTTTGTGTTGTGACAGCAGGGGAAGTGCTTGTCAGCAAAGGTGACAGGACTGGTTTTGCGCACTTACCTAACCAGTCATTAAACTTCTTCACTTCAGACGGCAGGCCAAGCTCTGTAAAGTCGCCCGTGTGAAGCAACACGTCACCAAAGGGCATCTGGATTCCATCAGTCCTCGAGTGCGTGTCTGAGACACAGACAAAACGCGTATGACCCACAGGCTTCGGCGCATCGTAGGGAAGTGGCTCTACCCTGTGAAAATTAAGAGTGTGTTTGTTTCTGAAAGAATGTTTGTTATATGTTTGTCTTTATATGAAAGAATTTGTTATATGTACAGATGACTTATTAGCGAATTAAGGACCGGTTAAAGATACTTTACAAAAAAAAAGACATTTTTATAGACATGTCTATACAATGGAAGTCAATGGGGTCCAAAACAACTTTGGTCCCCATCGCCTTTCATTGTAAAGGTGGAAAAAAAAAACACTTAAAAGTCATTAAGGCTTGCTATTAAATTCAAGTGTGAATTGAAAGTGTAAGGAGGAACATCCCATTTTTGAGATTCTTATTTGTGAATCATGTAATATTCTACTTGTTTTCCCAGCATTATTGCCATATATTGAGCTGATAAATTGCTCTGTCCTGCACATCTGTACATTGCATCAGGTTACATAATAGAATTTAACGACAAATGGATGTTTCTTCCACACTTAAGCTAAAAGCAATTCAATGGCACATGCATCCTGGTCGATCCCTTTTGCTTGTGCTGATGTGCCTTAATTGCATGGTACCATTAAAGCAGCAAAGGCTCGGCTAATCAGGCCGTTCCATTCTTTCCATTCATTCCAAGCCTCATTATGCCATCATCAGCATCAGTCAATAATCAGGTTTCTTTAGAGGTGAGCTCTGACCCTGGGGTCAAAGAGCTATTGTTAAAGAGCTAATCAACTCAACTAACCTTTGACCTTCCCCCGGTTAATAACACTCTTACACTGCTTTAGCCCTAAGATCTCTATTATGATTACAAGAAATTTAGGCACAAATGCTGAAAAAAATAAATAAATGTACTGGTTTGATATATACACAACCTAAAATGTTTACATGTCTCTGATTCTTGCGTTCAGTCTGAAAGACAGCTCATGGCTATAAACAAAGAACGAATAATTAACAAATAGCGAATTTGAAAATGGACTGGATTTATACAGTGCCATTATCTTGTTATGGACCCCTCAAAAATAGCATTAAAATGCCTAATCTGAAACAAAATTAAGTTAAGATGGTCAATTTAATTCATTACAACAGAAGTGAAGCCCCAGGAGCCTCTGATCACCTGGCGGGGTGAGATGAGACAAAAGCGGCCAGATGTCCTCTGTCAGCATTCTATTCTGTCTTCAATCAATCAATGAAATCAATGTTTCAGTTACAGGGACACTGTACACAGACACTCACATGTGGACGTGAGGGGGCTGGAAGCGGCTCTGGTTGATGTTGTAGTGGGTGAAGGCCTGGGTCGGGTTGGAGCTGTACTCATCCACAGAGATGGTGACCTTCCCCTGCGAGGATATTCTGCGAGCCATGGCACCTCTGTTTGGGGCATGAGCAGGTCACAGTGGTAGAGTGCAGATCTGGTGAGCAAGCATCCTTTAGCCCCAAGGCTTGGATCTGAGTCACCACATACAGGGACACCAAGATGCAAAACGTTAATGATGCAAATCCAAATTAAACAAGAAGGTACTGAGTATCAACAAAATATTCTAAATCTGTCCTTAATGCAAGTTTAATATATGACGTTTTGGTAGAAATTATCTTATATCTGCTGCTACTGATATATTCTGTTATATTGAAAAATAAAAATGTTATACTCAAAAAAAAAAGAGCTCAGCAATCAATTTTTCGGAGCCCCAAGTGGACATGGTGAAGGGGGGAAAAAATTAGTTTAATGAATCTCCATTCCACAATAAATTTGTATTTGTGAAAGAATGAAAAATTTTGTTGCACCAAGAAACTTTGATGATTGAAATAATATGTGCTGGCAGAAAAAAAGCTAAGTTTCACGAACAGACACAATACTTTTGTGGGAAAAGAGATAAGACTAAAGTTTTGCAAGCGAAACACATTTTTTTCCATCACCATATCCCTTTAGGGGCATTGTATAATTTCACAAGAGAAGTATTATATCAGTTTATGAAAAATCTCAACAAAAGAAACTATTTTCTTTTTTAAATATATTAAGTTAGATTAATTAAGAACTTTTCACATCAATGCAAGCAAAATGTTTACTTCAATATTCATTTTATGGTGAGCATAAAACCTAAATAAAATCAAAGGTTTTATGCACACTAAAAAAATAATAGTGAAGTAAAAATCTAAAAGTTCAGGAGTCCCAAAATTTACTTGGAATAATAAAGAACCAGTAAGAAATAAAGAGCTGAATAACAAACAACTTAAAATATAGCAAAATATGTTAAATATGTGCTAAATATGATCAATAGAAGAAGCAACATTGATTGCTGTGAGAGTTAAATAAAAAAACATTTTAAAATCTGTTGCACTTGGGCTGGGGTCCTAAACATCCTGTCATGGTGTATTTTGTAATAATACCCATCTAACTGTATTTTATCCATTACATAACTTATTCTTCATTTTTTTTTCTTGGTTGAGAACCTCAGCTCTGCTTGCTGTTGTTCTTGCAACATGGATTTCAAACTGTCAAATGCACCTTTCCCACAATGCTTTACTGCCTTCTCCCTATGACAACAAAGACAAAAGCTAAATTCATTGTTTAAAAAATAATAATGGCTATTTATTATTTTTAAGTCATATCAATATGTGTCGTAGGTAATTAAAAGACATATACAAGATTGTTTTAGGGGGGGGGCCTCCCTCATTGTTACCTGCATCCATTTATTTTGTTCAGCTGCACCGCCTCACACAGTCTCAGACGGGCTAACCTTTTGCCATAAACTTGAACTTTGCTCACCCTCCCTGGAAGACTTGAGACCGGTCACATTATTAACACTTATGACCAACAGCTCGCGGTGAGCTGGAAGCCTCTGACTCTGTAATTATCTGTCAACAAAAGCCAGGCTTCTAAACTGGCGTCAGACTGCACGAGGAAAGTCTATATTTCATTGTAGGCTACTGTTAATGCAAAATCTGTTCTTCTTACTATGAGGCAACTGAATCAAAAACGTTCATTCAGATAGCATAAATAACCCGTAAATGACATAGAATTTGTGCACAAAGCAAGGCACGAGTAATCCTGAGCACATAATAATCAATAAATAGAATCGTTTTACACATAATTCCTCTATTCAGATGCAGAGCTATGAACGTGAAAGAAACTTGACGGCGCGAAAATGTTACAATGTATCACTGCGAAAATGTTACAATGTGTCCGCTGCGCTCGTTTAAAAATGTTCCTATGTATTTTGAGGTAATTCTAAACGATTTCCCTCGAACATGATAACCAGCCACCTCTAACCCATTACCGCTTTGTGCCTCGCTATTTTCCCCCCTAGCGCTCTTCTTCAAAAGCGACTTGTGTGTACCTTCTCTTTTGGCCCAGAACCGCTCGGGGGTTGTCCGCTGATGTGTCAGAGACGACGGTCATCTGGTATTTCGGAAGCCGTGAGGGGTTGAGGTCGCGGCGTGCAGGGCAGAACCTTCGACCCCCGGGGTCTCTCTCCACTAGCACTCTCACTGAAATGCGACAGACGAGGAAGGAGGGAGACAGACGAGAGAGAACAGCCTCGACGTGGGAAGAGGGGGAGCCCGAGAGAGACGACGAGTGCAATGAACGATCGCTGCCACTGGGGTCAGAGAGCACATCAGAGGAGTCGAGAGGTAAAAAGACGGACAGCCATTGGGTTGCACCTTTCACCGGAAGTGTACGCAATAGGTCAGACAGCCAATGAATTTGGCAGCGTTATTTGCATATATTTTATAATAAATATAGACTGTCATTAAGGTAAAATCTTATTATTTTTTTAAGCAAGAGCTGGCCCATATATCAGTTTGGCTGTATGGTCTAGCACAGAGGTTCCCAAATATGTATATTATAATTAAAAAGTGTAAACGTATTTTTGTAGAACATTTTTTTATAATTAAAATTGTCCCAAAACAGTTTTACAGCACCCAGTATATCAAAAATCACTGTGTAAAACATATTCATTAGTTTAACACGTTAACTTTAACAGCCTTAAAGACACCATGATATCAATATAGACCATTCTTGTTTTTTATTAAATATTGCAGCTTTAGTTATAAACTATTTACCATGTACATCATTATTTTATTTTTTAATTTATGTGCCCTCGTATAAAATTTTTTTTTTTTAAAAACTTGCCCTCCCTCTTCCAAAGAAATCTGTTCTCTGATGATGTTTACAGGCGCGAGGGCGGGACAACCAGTCACTCACATGAAGTCACAGCAACAACAAACCACAACTATCCAATCAAATTCCAGATGGATAAAATCAAGTCTGGTCCTAAATTTTTTTCTCGTTCGAGAAGCCGTTTAACTCGGGTATACATCACAATAGGAAAGAAAAGACTATCACAACTTCTGTTTCATGCCGATTTTAAAAATGTAAAAACTTTTTTCATTTTTTGCAGTTAATTGTTATCACTAATAAATCTGTATCAGTTTACAGAGTTCATAAAAGCAGGGCTGACATCTGGTTGATAAGGGCAGCGGCTGTGTCAATATTACAAAGCTTTAGGCAAGTAATTTTTCATTACCAGCAGGGTTGACTTCTGCAACAGACTCCTTCCCGGAGTACCCTCTTATGTAGCCTACCAGTTATTTTATTTCACTTTATGTCCATTTATTTATACTTTATTTTAATTTCCCTTTTATGTTTTTAAAAATGTATAAACTTGACTTGGCTATGATACAGATGAGATGCTCTTTGAAATACCATACTATAGAAATAACTATACAGATTGAATACTGTTTATTTAATTGTTCAATTAATGCAGTGACACTGCTGAGTAAAAGAGATCAAACCTACATGCTCGCATGCACATCCTAAAACCTTTATTTTGTTCTTGCATGGGCACGGTTGTCATTATTGTGTGTGCATGTGTGTGAGAGAAGATACATTCTTTGAAGAACAGTGGGTGAGGGAGGCAGGGAAAGCAAGCTGAAAGAGAATTTCAATTCCATGGCAACCAGGCTGTTCAGGCTTCCATGCCTTCTGTCATCCAGCTCTATAGTGACAGAGCCTGGCATCACCAGCACTGCTCTCTTGTCTGTTCAGCACAGGAGAGCGAGCGTCAGATCATTACTGCTGTTTTCCATTCAGAGCAGAGTTGTATTGGTTTATGTGGGATGGTGGATGTGCTGGTGGGTGTGTGGGTGTTTTGGTTGGTTTGCCTTTGTTGTGCATATTCATTGCTAAGCCTTTTTTTGGTGATAAAATATGATGAATGCTCTCAAAGGATGGATCAAGATGAAATCCTCTCATGTCAGGATGATTCTCCCTCAGGAGATGTACCATACACAGCATACAGTGTTTGTGTTGTTGTGCTGCTCAGATTCTTTGTTGTATGTTCAAAGAACTTTAAAGAGAATGTTAAATATAGCCTATATATAATATATATATACACTGTATAAATAAAAATATTTTAATTGGCCTTGAAACTAATATAAAATATTTATATATTTAATACATTTATTGTTATTTAATAAATAATATAATATATGGCCACAGCACATAATCATACAATTTATATTTGTTAAATATAGGCTACTTAAAAGATAAATCTATCTCAGAAAGATATCACTCAGAAATGCGTCACTTTATGGAGGTAAAATGGATTGCAATTCGACTTTAAAGAAGTACCGTATTCATTAAAGTCAATATTCAAATACATTTTCTAGCAGTCCACAAAGTACAGTACAGTAAAACTAATCCCTTTTTAAAAAGATGACCGTTAGCTGACCTCCAAAAGCAATGAATAAGGGACCAAATCCATAATCTAGAAAGGATGAATCAATACACACTAATTCCACATAATGCAGTGGGGTTTGGGGCCTCGGCAGTGGTCACTGGGCATTTGCTGTTCCCTGCAGAGTTCTCACAATTGCAACAGCTTGCCAGGAGTCATTATGAAATGAATTGACTCTGGGAGGCTGGGGTAATTAGTGAAGGGGGCACAGGTCCACACTTCTTTGGACCTTCTTCTCTAACAGTGACGCATTCATTTCCATTATAAGACAGCAGCTGATTCAAACCATTCATTGTGAATATTTGGAATTTTGGGGGTAAAAATTACTAAAATAAAATAAAATAATTTATACAGGCTTTATTGATGTTGTAATATGAGAAAGAGTGATATATGTATGGGTAAATCGCATTCAAAGCTTGCCTGTATTATTTGACCTCATACCACACTATACTAATGCTGAATATGTTTGTCTGTCATTGACTGATGTAGAGTTTGATATTGATCGCGCAACCCAGCTAAACCAGTTTATGCGTCTTTCATGAACATGAATATTTGTCAATATGTCAAAGGCACTGTCACTTCCTGGGCCCTTGGAACTCCTCCGGTACACAGTTTAACCCCCTTGGAGGAGGAAGGCCTGGTGCCCTTTGACCTTTTCAATAATTACAGGAGGACTGAGGAGTATAATAATGGGGCACTCAGCTATTCCAGTGAATAAGGAAAGAGGGGACTTTCCTCCAGCGCAGTTGTCAGTCATTGCAAAAGACATGTATAGTCAATAGTAAATGTGCATTTTCAGCATATAGGTCAAAACAACAGGATGTATACTGTATTATCAAGGGGTTATAAGAACTACAATGATCAAACTGCAGTGTACAGTTATTGATCAAGGACATACACCAATCACTGATCGAACTGGCTTGTACAGTGGGTGCTGTTTACATTGGTTGTGTAGCAAAGTAGGATTGCAAATTGATTTTGAAGTTAATTAATCATTAGAAGAGATTCCCTCAAACTTTTCTTACATTACTGCATGTATTGATGCTGCTTTCAGATACCAGACACATTCCTTGTGCCACTTGCTTTGCAAAATGCTGACTATTTAAAAGACTGTTATTGCTCATACTAAGGATTAGAAGTCCTCAAACTTACTACTGAATCGGAATGATACCCGGACACCCTAACAACAACATTGCACTGCCCTAGTAACCACCCAAAACATCATAGCAATGCCCTAGCAACCACTCAGAACACCCTAGCAACCTCCATGCAACCTCCTTAAATACTGCACTAAAACATTCTAAAAACTTCTCATAACACCTATAGCTAGCTTTTCCTCTGACAGGATTCACTCACAATTTCATCAAAAAAGTGAACTGCAACCACATAGCAACACCCTAACAACTACCAAGAACACCCTGGCATCCGCTAAACAAAACATTAGCAACCACTAACAACAACCTAGCATAGTGTCTGCTTTTGCACTGATAAGCACCACTTACCCTTTCTTCAGAAAGTGTACAGCAACCACCTAGCAATGCCCTGGCAACAACCCAGAACATTCAAGCATCCACCTAGAAACACCCTAGCAACCACTCTCAACAACCTAGCATAGTGTAGGCTTTTGCACTGACAAGCACCACTTACAATTTCTTCAGAAAGTGTAAAGCAACCACCTAGCAACACCCTAAGAACTACCCAGAACACCAATGTAACCTCCTAGAAACGCCCTAGCAATCACCCAGAACACATTAGCAACCAGTGTCGGTTTTTGCACTGATAAGCACCACTCGCCATTTCTTAAAAAAGTGTAAAGCAACCAAGTAACACCCAAAACACCACATAGAAACTCTACCGCACTTCAGAAAAATCGTCTTCTGAGGATGAGACTAATCGGTTACATTAAGCAGGATAGTTATCAGAGGCTTGTTTTGGCTCTTTTCCCCTTTCTCAATTAAATCAAGCAATTAGCAAAACAACTTTTATGTTAATTGCATTAGATGTTCTTTCACAAAAAGATAGTGTTCACAGAGATGCAAAAACGGAGTTTAAACTTATACAGGGCCTGACCTCACAAATGTGCCTCGACTTATAATGGGCCTGTGCCCTGTCTGACATTTATCAGGTCTTGAGAAAATTTAAGATCTTAAAAGGAGTTTTTCACCAATTCCAAATCACCTTTTTTCACAACAACTGATATGGCAATGGAAAGTAAATCTTGCCCAGCAAATGAAGTATTGATCTGTGTCTCTCTGGCCTTGCTATCACCTTGTCTTCAACGCTGTTATACACTGACTTGTTTCTACGGGCTATACAGAGAGAGAGAGGGCAAAAAAGCTACAGATAGAATGTCATGTGTCTCAGCTTATTTAGACCTCAACCTCGTTCCTACCCTCCCTGTCACCTCAGGACCTCTGTCTCTCTCAATCTCTGATTCAATTAATTCTTCTACCGTCAATCACTGATGTTGCCAAAGCAGGTTTATCAAAGGTTACAGTTCTTGCAGTCTTCCACAAATGACAGCTGTACTTATTACTTGTTCAAAGTAAAGAATTGAATTCTATTAAACACTATCAGTCTATCACATCACATGTCACACGTACCTCGAGATCACATGGGTTTAGGACCACCGAGAACCTTCATGAATTTGAATGCATCACTTCTAATATGTGTTTCAAGTGAGGAGCTTGCAAAGCAGCAGAGATTACTCCAATGATATGCATCTTTTTGTGTCATAAATTTCCGGGCACCGTTGACAACTGTCGGGTTATTATGTGCTCGCATTGGCGAAGCAGTGAATGAACTGCCTCGTCGAGACTCGCTGACAGCACAGACAGGAGCATTGTTTGAGGAATTATGGTATTCAATTTCACATCAGTGACAAACTCTCTTCCTGTGTCATAAAAACAACGATAACAGGACAGATTTTATGGCCGGCCTCCTTCGCTCAAAGTGGCCTCGTGAATTTCAATGGAATGAAACAAAGGAAAGGGTGCATTTGTGTTCCAGCTGCGAAATAAGAAAGTTGGAGGCGGTCATGGAGTTTTGCCTCAAGCAATAACAAACGCTCTATAGCTTCTATTCCACATTATACGACAAATCCAGTTCCAGAATCTACAATAGCGCTAATGTGTATCCCAGCAGCACTGTCTCTATCACTGCGTTTGTCTGTGATTGCGTGTTTCAGGTTACATCGGTATGCAGGTGGCACCATGTGACTGTCATTAATTCGTTGATTAAAACAATTATCATGTGACCAGCATCAGTTCTGTCACTTCACTGGCATTCCCAATGGCCTCATGGGATGGTAAATATAGTTAAACACTATCAAACGCAGCCAATGATTCATTCAAGAATGAAATGACGTCAGAACCCGAGCGACTGTCTGAGTTAGTGAGTCATTGAATCATTCGCTCAACCAATTCGTTCAAAACAATGATTAATTTGGGAACTAAACATGTATGAATCTATCATTCACTGAGCTGATTCGTGCAAAATTTCAGAATAAAAAAAAAAATTACTGTCTTAATGATTCACTCAAATCATTTATTGTAATCATAAAATCATTTATTGTAATTTTTTATTATAATTTATTTACTGAAATAGCTTATCATTCAGACAAATGACTTGTTCAAAGTACAGTTTAATTCGGGAAACAAAACACTGTTGGATGCGACGGTTTATTTAGCTTTGTTTACAACTTTTTTCTTTGGCAGAGCAAAAATGGAAAAAGTAACTGCAATATTGTAACTAATATGTGTAAATTCTTTGTTCAATGGATCCATAGAAGCAATATCACACCACTGGGCAAATCAGTATAAATGAAAATAAAATAAATTCAAACGATAACATCTGGTAAAGGTTATGCATGTACAGTAGCCTATACATTTGCTTTAGATGCTTGGTGTTGGGCAAAAATGCTATAACCTATCTCTTTCAATCCTTGATATTATTTTCCTCAACATTTCCATAATTCTACAGTATTAGACTGCAGGTGGGAAATCGAGTCGGATGGGTAGTCCATCAGAGACTACAACTGAACTGTCATGTCTTGTATACATGAGTGAGCATGACGATTTGCATACAAATTAGTATATTTTTTTCTTGGCGCTTTACTTTGGCTAAAGGGATTGAATCAGTCTCATATCCTGCTGTCTTAAACTGTTAACAGGCAGAGGTTGACAGTAACAAAGTACATTTACTTACACTTTTTGAGTATCTATACTTTACTTGAGTATGATTTCTTCTTTAAACTTTTCATTTTCAACCACAATACAACGTCTGTCCAACATTGGAGATTAATGTCAATCTGGCGTTGGATTCTGACATCAACCTGATTTTCATTTTCAACATTGGGTTTGGTCTTCTGTATCCGAATTTTGTCATTTTTTTGGAGCACACTAGCTTATAGATAACATATTCCTACTAAAAGCCAAAACACTTTAAATATGGTACTATTTGAGGGAACAGCATTTGGGTGTCCGAAACCATTGTGGATGTTATTGAATGCACTTATTCAATTTCACATTCAATCTCACTACTGGAACTGTGTTCTAGAAATAAATTAGATATTTATATGAGGGTAGGAAGGCATGTTCAGAGGCATAAGGTACTGTAAGTATTACACGCAACAATAATAAAGCAATGCATTGAAATTAACTTTTTCCTTTTGATACTTAAGTACTTTTTAAAAAACAAGTACTTCTGTACTTTTACTTAAGTAAAAATTGGTCTTTACAACTTTTACTTGTAACAGAGTAATATTTGACCAGTAGTATCTGTCCTTTCACTCAAGTGTATAAGGAAGTTGTGTACTTTGTCCACCTCTGTTAACAGGAATGCAGCTAACAAAAGACACCATAAAATTCTGATGCAAAATGTAACTTTTGGATTCTGCATTTTCACTATATAGTTTGAAGGTTTATAGGTGTTTTAAGGGTGTTTTAAGTGTTATTTTCATACAGGGCTTAAAATGGGAGTTTATTTATAACATATAATGTTGGAATAAAACAGACAAACTGAGTCAAAAACCGCAATGAAGCCTTTACACCCTCATGCTGTTTTCATGTATCTGTGAATAAAATAATTTAATTTAATAATTCAATTAAATACATTATCTTTATGTGGTCTGAAACATACATAATTATGGATATTTATTGTTAAATATCAATTTAATGTTAAGGATGATGATGATTTAAGGTTTCAAAATTCATAACCCCATTATCATAAATCCTTTATAGGCCTGGAAGTTAGAACAAGGATGTAAATATTTATTATGTGGGATTTTAGGCCATCTGATCACACAGTCACACTAATTCTGTAGAATTCAGGCATATTTGAATAGAGGAGTCATCTTCAAGATCACAGATGACGGATCTTCAGAAAGCCACAAGTAAACATGACACCTCCTCTCTGTCTTCATACGGTAATCCACAAATTAAACCCTTAATCAGAGTGACGATGACCCAAATCCCATTACCAGCCCTCAAAGCGGCTGTTGCTGATCTTAATTAAAA
Source organism: Siphateles boraxobius (assembly GCF_051911475.1). Classification (NCBI taxonomy): domain Eukaryota; kingdom Metazoa; phylum Chordata; class Actinopteri; order Cypriniformes; family Leuciscidae; genus Siphateles; species Siphateles boraxobius. The sequence continues at coordinate 7,168,202 of NW_027509192.1, read as the reverse complement.
ATAAAGTTTACTCTAATTAGCGGCTTTGAATGAGATAACAGTAGGCCTATCTGATAATTGTAGGCTGTTTATTAAATAGACTAGATTTGTGTCAAGTAACAAATTATCTTTTTTTCGTGAAAAAAACAAAAACATTTATAAGTTATTGTTTTGTTCCATACATTTAGTCGACTCGAGTCAACTGTGTGTGTGTGTGTGTGTGTGTGTGTGTGTGTGTGTGTGTGTGTGTGTGTGTGTGTGTGTCTCCGATGTATAGGCGTTCTATATTGCATTATGTCTATTTTTGCTCTCTGGCGCCTCTTGCTGTTATGTCATAAGAATTATTACACAAGAATTCAAGAAAATAAATTATATGCTATAACACAACAACACAAGAAAATAAATTATATATATATAATGTATTTATTAATGGAGATATCGCTATTTCAGGCATATTAGGGCTTTGAATCAAACAAAAATGTTGTGTTCAAAGTCAAACTACCACCCTCGATCTCCTTGTGTGTCAATCTGCATTGGCTCCTCTAGATGGCGTAGCCTACACATTCTTCACTAACAAAGTTCCCATTACGACGATAAACGCTGTTGATAGACGGGATTGGGTGGTGTGTGTGTGTTCTTTTGGTTTGGCCATGACGTCATAAACAACACCTACTTTTCCAGCCGGTCCCGCGTGCATTACCCTAAAGAAGAGTTACACCGTTTTTGTAAAGCAAATGGAGCGTCATACTGCGGTAATTTACTTTCCACTTCTACATTTTCTGTTATAAAATGCTGCCTGAGTTAAAATATTGCAGGTTACTGTGACAGTGTTGCAAAGTGTATTTAGGTGCAACCGTGCAAACAATTTGTTCGCACCTAATTTAGTGAATTACTCATTTGCCTAGTGCATTTGTACTCAACTGCACTGAAATTCAAAATGTAAATGTTTCTTTAAAGTGTGTCCAAAAATCATCCTTTCTGATGGATCTCTTCATGTTCAAAAGTTGTTGCCATCAGAGATGTTTATTTGTACAGACCAGTTTATGACACTTTTACCTTTACTTTTCTCTCTCCTTTACTCACTCACTAAGACACACACACACACACACACACACACACACACACACACACACACACACACACACACACACACACACACACACACACACACACACACACACACATCTCAATCCATGCGTGACTCTAGGTGGCAGAGGATCTCCAATATGACAGCTCTATGGCTAATATGAAAAGTGACTTGAGATGCTCACTCGTGCATTGCTGGAGAAAAACGAACGTTCTAGGACTGAGCCACTCTCAGTCCCCCAGCAACTTCCATTACTCCTCATTTGGGATCATGAACCAAAGATCAGTGTCTGCAGATCCTCCAACTCTTGTTGTGTTGGATCAATCAGTTGAGCAGCGGGGCAGCCAAATGAAGGTTAGCAAAGCCCCTCGTTTGATTGTAGCTTTAATGACTACATTTAATGTCTGATAAGGGGGATCAAGGAACATCTTGATCGAGGAAGAATCTCGGAATATCTCGCACGTTTCAGGAGTGTTTCAAGTTAGAAGCCCCGGGGTTTCGGATATAATGGAGGTAGGTTCAGAGACATGCCAACACCTCTGTCCTCATCACCAGAAACAGCACCTTCAACAGAAGAGGAAGACTGTCACCCATGCTCTCGAAGACCAGAAAAAAGTAAGTTGGGCATATTTAATTCACATTATCAAAAAATTCGTAGCTGTATTTGCTGCAAAAACCTCTCTGAAATCTCCTTGCCTATTTTGCTCACAAGGTGAACATTTGGTGAAATAGGTTTATTTATTTTTTAGCGTTCTCTCTCCCACGTTTGTCTCATTCAAGAATGCTTGGAGATAGAACAAGAACTTTTAAAATTAAGACATTTTAAAGTGAAATCCAAATTCTGTCTTATTTTACCCAATCCCATGACTTTTCCACTCTTTCTTCAGTAGAACATAAAAGAAAAACTATTTCATCCATACAATTGAAGTAAATCCAAAGCACAATTTTTCCACAGAAAAAAAAAGTTTTTGAACAACATGAGGGTTAGTAAATATGACAGAATTGTTATTTTTGGGTAAACTATACATTTCATAAACAAATAAATCAAATACTTGGTAGTTTCCACATGGATGGCAATTCCCGAGCCTTCGCTCACTAAATATTCCAAAACATGTGCTTAGAATAAATTAAAGCGAATGCTCAAGCACCACGTCATCCATATGGTCTATGGAGTGTTTCTATTGACACTGGTACCCCAGATGCCTATATTCGAACAGCTGGGGCACCATCCCTGCTCGTGCTTTGAAGAAGCCACATTCCATGTTCACTGTCAAATCCATTAGTTAATTTGCCATGATAAGTGAGGGTGATTAGATCTAATGATTTGCTGGGTGTTAGACGGACCTAGAGGCCTTCGTAGGAACTTAAACATCATAAAGAATCTGACTCAAATCTCTCCTGACGTATGCCAGGCTAATTGTCTGGATGAACTAGGTTTCTGATTAGTCAAAGCATGTGTTACTTCAACACACGCGTGTATATATATATATATATATATACGTATGTGTGTGTGTGTGTGTGTGTGTGTGTGTGTGTGTGTGTGTGTGTTTGTGTTGAATTAACACGTGCCTTGACTAATCATAAACCTAGTTCATATATATATTTGGACACAAAATTACCTTGAGACCATTTAATTCAAAATCATGCTCAAGCATCAAATACTAATATTATTAAGCATAGCTTACGTGTCAGAATACTTTTTAGGGTCACTGCATACTGGCATGTTCTATTCCTTGTAGAATGGATGGAACATTCATCTTCAGATTTTTCCCTCCTTCTGTGGTCAATAAAGAACGAGTGTTTGCTCAGTTCACCTGCAGTGCAGCTGCACATTCATTATGACGATAAGGGTGTCACGGCTTGACAGTTCAACAAAGAACAGGTTGTTCTCACCAATCTTTGGCATACCCCATTTCTCTGAATTAAAACGAGATGTTGATTTTATTGCAACCGTTTATATGTGGTTTTCCAGCAAAATTTCCACTGAGGTCTGCAACATAAATCCAGATTAAATTGTTGAAGCCCTCCCAATCACCCCCCTCCGAATGCTTTTCTTTCACGACTGAGCTTAGCTCGGCCTGTGGACTTGTGTGTTAATTCACTGTTAGCCCTGTCATCACCATTAACTGTTTCCACTGACACGGAATCTAATCACTTTATAGGGGCCATGAGGAACGAAGAATTGTCCAAAGTCCTCCTCCTCAATGAAGACGAGCTTGCCAGTAGACATTAGGCTCTTCTGGGCTGACTGACTAGCAAAGCTAAAGTTCTTTTCGCTAAACTTTGTTAGATGCACATGTGAGCTGTTCTGATTTAGCTTTCTATTCCAGGCACTCGCCCAACCAGGTTACACTGGGCTGAAGTTCAACATTTTGAAGTTTGTGGTTTGCTTTCATGTCTTTTAAGTTTTTCAATGCACCATTTTTCAGTTGTTCGAGTTGTTGGTTCACCTGTACTTAGAAATAGAATGTGCTCCAGTGTATATATTCATATTAAACTCTGACATACAGTATTTTCACTATTATTCATTGAATACTGCAAGTTGAAAAGTTTATGAGTAACCTTGTTGAACCAATAGGTGCATTGATGTAATTTTTTTTTTTTTTTGGTGAAGTTGCTTCGAGGTGAGTAAAAAACAGCATTGAAATACAAAGACGAATTTTCTATTCAGTCCTAATTTACTAATCAATCTATTGACAGTTTTTTAAATTTATTTTTTGTCAAGTTAAGGTTCTGTTTCTTGTGTGGTTGTATCTCTCACAAAATCAACCATCCGCTGTAGTACCTGCTTTGTTCTGAAATCGGACTTTCTGGGCATCCAAACAGTTTTAGAGAGGCACATGCACTTATGTTCACATATAAACATTCATCAACTCACACATCAGTTGTGGTGAACGGATGCTAAAGCATGTTTGTTTGACGTGCGAGAACCAATGAGGTTCATTTTCGTGTTACGCAGCACGTTTGAGCTTCCGTAAGAACCAATAAGGTTCATTCTCGTGTTATGCAGCACGTTTGAGCTTCTGCAAAAACCAATGAGGTTCATTCTCGTGTTACGCAGCACGTTTGAGCTTCCGCAAGAACCAATGAGGTTCATTCTCGTGTTACGCAGCACGTTTGAGCTTCCGCAAGAACCAATGAGGTTCATTCTCGGTTTACGCAGCACGTTTGAGCTTCTGCAAGAACCAATGAGGTTCATTCTCGTGTTACGCAGCACGTTTGAGCTTCCGCAAGAACCAATGAGGTTCATTCTCGTGTTACGCAGCACATTTGACCTTCCGCAAGAACCAATGAGGTTCATTCTCGTGTTACGCAGCTCGTTTGAGCTTCCGCAAGAACCAATGAGGTTCTTTCTCGTGTTACGCAGCACGTTTGAGCTTCTGCAAGAACCAATGAGGTTAATTCTCGTGTTACGCAGCACATTTGAGCTTCCGCAAGAACCAATGAGGTTCATTCTCGTGTTACGCAGCACATTTGAGCTTCCGCAAGAACCAATGAGGTTCATTCTCGTGTTACGCAGCATATTTGAGCTTCCACAAGAACCAATGAGGTTCATTCTCGTGTTACGCAGCACGTTTGAGCTTCCGCAAGAACCAATGAGGTTCATTCTCGTGTTACGCAGCACGTTTGAGCTTCTGCAAGAACCAATGAGGTTCATTCTCGTGTTACACAGCACGTTTGAGCGTCCGCAAGAACCAATGAGGTTCATTCTCGTGTTACGCAGCACGTTTGAGCTTCTGCAAGAACCAATGAGGTTCATTCTCGTGTTACGCAGCATATTTGAGCTTCTGCAAGAACCAATGAGGTTCATTCTCGTGTTACACAGCACGTTTGAGCTTCCGCAAGAACCAATGAGGTTCATTCTCGTGTTACGCAGCATATTTGAGCTTCTGCAAGAACCAATGAGGTTCATTCTCGTGTTACACAGCACGTTTGAGCTTCCGCAAGAACCAATGAGGTTCATTCTCGTGTTACGCAGCACGTTTGAGCTTACGTAAGAACCAATGAGGTTCATTCTCGTGTTACGCAGCACATTTGAGCTTCTGCGAGAACCAATGAGGTTCATTCTCGTGTTACGCAGCATGTTTGAGCTTCCGCAAGAACCAATGAGGTTCATTCTCGTGTTACGCAGCACGTTTGAGCTTCCGCAAGAACAAATGAGGTTCATTCTCGTGTTACGCAGCACATTTGAGCTTCCGCAAGAACCAATGAGGTTCATTCTCGTGTTACGCAGCACATTTGAGCTTCCGCAAGAGGTTTGTTCTCGTGTGTCAAGCAGGTTTGGTTAAGCTTCTGTTTATGTTCGTTGATCAATGTTTGTATGTGAATAAAAGCCAATATGTTCATCATATAAAGCCATCGTGTCTCTTCTGAAAATTTGGACTAAACTACTCAATTCATATGGATTAGTTTTACAATCTCTTTATGAACTTTTCTAAGCATCAAAGTGGTTGTTGTGTAAGCTGCAAGTGGAGGACAGAAAGCTCTCAGATTTCATCATAAAGATATTCATTTGTGTTCTGAATATAAACAAAAGCTTATGGGTTTGGAATGACATGATGGTGAGTAATTAATGAAAGAATTGAAAATTATGTTTGTCATAATGTTCGTAATTCTGTCATCGTAATACTCACTCTAATGTTGTTTCGTATTTGCTCTGTGCAAACAAAAGACACTAGCTCCTTTTTCTATGCATTTACAATTTAAGAGACACTGGAGTTTCAATGCAAGGATGCAGTAACACCATAAAAGTGACAATGTTCATTTTTGGCTGAACTGTTTCTCTTGCTGTCCCATTGGATAACATTCTCTGTAAGACACTTTTGTGAACTCTTCATTTATCTTTTGTAATGCTAATTCACATTTTTTTTTCTTTATAGTACCAGCAGTTGCAGTTTGGGTTAAGTTAGGTGAATGACTACCCACTATTCCATTGTGGAAATCTTTTGTTCATTTCATCTCAACAAGGTTTGAATTCAAATTGGTTTCACATCAGATGCAAAATATTACATCCTGGTTTTAAATTGAATTCCATTGATTGAATTCCATAAATTGTACTCCTCACAATAATAATAATAAATAAAAAATCCCTGGAGTTTAAAAAAGCAGAATGAGATGCATACTATGCTATACTTATCAGTGCATCATTGCATCTTTACTTTTTTTTTTCTTTTTTTTTTTGCATTATCATTTTTATGATAGACATGTTCCCTTTCGAACGGTCACTTCGTATTGCGTAGCTATACGCAGTGGGGAAACTCCTTTTCCTCGATTTACTGAAGCCTTTATGTAAAGCGCATTTGCAGCTGCACAGCTAGAACATGAGCGTCTGGCTCGCTCATAGGCTGCGCTGCGGCAACTGCACATCCAATGGCGCAGGCGCCTCTGACGTGCAACCAATGAGATCACTCTGCGTCATACACGTCAGAGCCCGCCAAGGGGGCGTGACCTCAGTCTATAATAGTCCCCGAATTCGCCATTATAGCAGATTTTACTCCTTCAGCGACAAACTTCACGTCTCTGACCATTTATTGAGCCTTCGCCGTCGAACAAGCCTTCAGTCTGAGCGAGCTACAGTTCAGCAGACTACACATCTCAACCGTGTTTCTCCTGACGCCGTCTCTCCTGTGGCTATCCGGCGATATCCTTTTCAATATCTGTTTATTATGTGTTTATATCTGTATCAGCATTGTTCCATATGCCTCGTGTTATGCGAGGCCTACGAACACGCGAGCTGCATTTCATGCCTGGGACTCTACCACGCAGAGAATGCACTCTCTGTCGGCGGATGTGCGGCCTGCGCGTGCATGCCTATCTCCGTGCTGCGAACTCGGCTAACGTTAGCTCTCTCTCGAGACGGCGGCGCCGCATCACGCGCGCTCCCTTCTCCGGCCCTACTTCAGCCGAGGAAGAAGAAGCGCCACAGCCAACGGCATCCAGAGAGCACGGACGTTTGTGAATGCACGCCGGCCACGTCCCCGCGTGCTTCACTCACTCCAGCTCAGTCATCTCCGGTCCCGTTCGAGGGAGATCAGCGCCCCCCCACCACCACGTGGCGGGCCTCGTCTCTTTCGGCGGACCCAGCGAGGCAGGACTAACTCCGACGCTGAAATGCTTCGGATCCTAACACAGGCCGTCGCGGACCTCGAGCTCGAGTGGAACTAACCGTGCTAGCTGGCGCCGACCAGCAAAGCCGGCGAAACAGGCCTCTCAGCCCCGCCCTGCGGCTGATGCCGAACGCTTCCCGCCAAAGCCGTCCTTGCACGCAAAGGAAAGAGAGGGCACGTGTCCCGCGCTTGCCGGACCACCCTCAAAGAAGCCAGCAAAACTTCCCACAGCCCCCTGTACAGTTCAGGCGGCTGGGGATTTTATTATTGTAAACAGGCCCGCAGCAGTGAGCGCGTCTTTACAAACAAACGCCGTTTTCACGGCGACCCAAATAAAGCACACGAGCACAACACATGGGTTCACGGTCCCCCTTCACTAGGCGGCCCCTCCCTTGTTGTAACACTGACTTCCCCACACGCAAATGCTTGTGCAGTCAGTCCAACATTCAATGTGTGTACAAATCACAATATATGGGTTCACGGTCCCCCTTCACTAGGTGGCCCCTCCCCTGTTTTAACACTGACTTCCCCACACGCAAATGCTTGTGCAGTCAGTCCAACATTCAATGTGTGCACAAATCACAATATATGGGTTCACGGTCCCCCTTCACTAGGCGGCCCCTCCCCTGTTTTAACACTGACTTCCCCACACGCAAATGCTTGTGCAGTCAGTCCAACATTCAATGTGTGCACAAATCACAATATATGGGTTCACGGTCCCCCTTCACTAGGCGGCCCCTCCCCTGTTGTAACACTGACTTCCCCACGCGCAAATGCTTGTACAGTCAGTCCAACACTCAATGTGTGCAAAAATCACAATATAAGGGCATCAGGTCCCCCTATGTTAGGTGGCCCGTCCCAATCAGTGTGTCAAGCCCTAGCCACACGGGTTATAGCCTGGCAAGCTATCCCCGATGTGTCGAGTTGAGTTATAAACGCTATAAAGCGAGGCAACTCGCTCCAATTCGCTCGCAGACCCCCAAAGTTTCAGGCGGTTCTCGAGACTTCGGTGAGAAGCAACGTGGGTCACATGCTTCGCACCGATGTACAGAATTCATTAGCAAAAGGGGTGATAGAATTAGTCCCCCCTGTGCTAAAACATACGGGTTTTTACAGCCGCTATTTTCTAATTCCGAAAAATGACGGCGGCCTCAGACCCACTCTAGATCTGAGACATTTGAACAAAGCTCTCATGAGACGGCCGTTCAAAATGTTAGCTATCAGTTTCACAAGCACAACACATGGGTTCACGGTTCCCCTTCACTAGGCGGTCCCTCCCCTGTTGTAACACTGACTTCCCCACACGCAAATGCTTGTGCAGTCAGTCCAACATTCAATGTGTGCACAAATCACAATATATGGGTTCACGGTCCCCCTTCACTAGGTGGCCCCTCCCCCGTTGTAACACTGACTTCCCCACACGCAAATGCTTGTACAGTCAGTCCAATACTCAATGTGTGCACAAATCACAATATAAGGGTATCAGGTCCCCCTACGTTAGGCGACCAGCCCCAATCAGTGTGTCAAGCCCTAGCCACACGGGTTCTAGCCTGGCAAGCTATCCCCGATGTGTCGAGTTGGGTCATAAACACTATAAAGCGAGGTTACTCGCTCCAATTCGCTCGCAGACCCCCGGAATTTCAGGCGGTTCTCGAGACTTCGGTGAGAAGCAACGTGGGTCACGTGCTTCGCACCGAAGTACAAAATCTATTAGCAAAAGGGGCGATAGAATTAGTCCCCCCCGCGCTAAAAAATATGGGTTTTTACAGCCGCTATTTTCTGATTCCGAAAAAAGACGGCGGTCTCAGACCCATTCTAGATTTGAGACATTTGAACAAAGCTCTCATGAGACGGCCGTTCAAATTGTTAACTATCAAACATATCCTCGCACAAGTGCGCCCGGGGGATTGGTTTGTCACAATGGATCTGAAAGATGCTTACTTTCACATTCAAATAAATCCTCGTCACAGGCCATTCTTGAGATTCGCCTTCGAGGGCCGGGCTTATCAATACACCGTTCTGCCGATCGGTCTATCGTGGGCACCCCGTACATTCACGAAGTGTGTGGATGCAGCGCTTTCTCCTCTGAGATTTCAGGGAGTGCGCATGTTAAATTATCTCGACGACTGGCTGGTGCGGGCACAGTCGAGAATCGAGCTATTAGCTCAAAGGGATTTGATTCTCGGCCATCTAAAATGCCTGGGTTTCACAATCAATGTTTCAAAAAGCAAACTAACCCCCAGTCAGAGCATGATCTTTCTGGGCACAGTTTTAGACTCGAGAGCTATGACAGCGTGACTCACACAGAGCGCGCGCTCTCGGTGCGAGCGCTTGCAGGCACTTTCAGATTGCGCGAGCGCGCGCCACTGAAGAAATTTCAGAAACTGCTTGGTCTCATGGCAGCAGCATCGCCAGTACTCCGCATGGGATTACTGCGCATGCGCCCGATGCAGCATTGGCTGAAACGCTGTGGGCCAACTCATGCATGGCAGTCAGGCAGCTTGCGCGTTATGGTGAATCACGGTTGTTTAAGAACCCTGATTCCCTGGCGGGCTCAGAACTGGCACCACGAGGGGGTGACAATGGGAACAATTTCCAGGAGGAAAGTGGTTCTTACAGATGCGTCCAACCTGGGTTGGGGAGCGCTGCACGAGGGCATGCCTGCATCCGGCCTCTGGTCGAGCACGGAGCAGAGCTTACATATCAACTGTCTGGAGATGAAAGCAGTTGGGTTGGCCCTGAAGGCATTTCTGTCGAACCTCAGAGGTCACTACGTCTTAGTCCGCACAGACAATACGTCAGTGGTGGCCTACATGAATCGCCAGGGGGGCATCAGGTCAGGGAACCTGCATGCGATGGCGAGAGACCTCCTCTATATGGGCACAAACCAACCTGAGCTCTCTGAGAGCAGCGCATATCCCGGGCGTCCAGAATGTGGGCGCGAATATGCTTTCATGGGACAACACTCCCCTCGGCGAGTGGTCCCTGAACCCACAGACGGTCAGTCTAATATGGAAGGTGTTTGGCGAGGCCGAAATCGACCTTTTCGCCTCGAGAATCAACACCCACTGCAAATTGTTCTTCTCGAAGAACAGGGACGCGCTGGCCCATGTCTGGCCCAACCGTCCCTTTTATGCCTTCCCCCCCCCCCGTCTCGATGATTCCACAAGTCATCAAACGGGTCAGAGAGAGCGGGTGCCCAGTCATTCTGGTGGCCCCTCTCTGGAAAACCAGATCGTGGTTCCCGGAACTAGTTCAGTTATCGGACACAATCCCATGGCCTGTCCCACTGAGGAAAGACCTCCTCACACAGGTGAACGGGACATTGTGGCATCTGAGACCCGATTTATGGGCCCTTCATGTTTGGCCCCTCAACGGGTACCCAAGGACCTTCCTGAGAAGGTTTTAAGCACTATATCCCCCGTCGACTCGGCGCCTGTATGCTTCAAAATGGTCAGGTTTTTCCAGCTGGTGCTCGAAAAATCAGGCTGACCCAGAGTCATGTGTGATATCAGTGGTTCGCTCATTCTCACAGGAGCTGCTGGACGCGGGTTGCTCCCCGTCCACGCTCAAAGTGTATGTGGCAGCCATAGCAGCACATCATGTTCTGACGGCTGGCCAGTCACTGGGAAGAAACGACCTGGTCGTAAGATTCCTGAAAGGTGCGAGGAGAATGAACCCCTCCAGGCCTCCGTCTGTGCCGCCTCTGGACCTCTCCACGGTCCTGGGGGCTCTGAAAGGTCCGCCTTTCGAACCGCTCCAATCGGTTGATCTAAAAACCCTCTCGCTGAAGACCGCTCTCCTTATGGCGTTGGCATCTATCAAACGAGTGGGAGATCTGCAGGCGCTCTCTGTGAGCCCTGCATGTTTGGAGTTGGGTCCAGATGACTCCAGAGTCATCCTCAAGCCCAGACATGGTTACGTTCCTAAAGTGCTCTCAACACTGTTCAGAGCACAGGTGGTGACATTATCAGCCCTCCCTCCTTCTGCAGAGGATGGAGAGGTTAATCTTCTCTGCCCTGTCTGAGCGCTGAGAATCTATCGGGAGCTTTCTGCGTCTTTTAGACAATCAGAACAGCTTTTTGTCTGCTTTGGTGGTAGATCCAAGGGGGATCCAGTCACTAAGCAAAGACTGTCTAGATGGATAGTGGATGCTATTTCTATGGCTTATACCGCAGCGGGTCAAGTTTGCCCTATAGGTATCAAGGCCCATACGACCAGAGGTATGTCTCGTCATGGGCTTGGTCATCTGGCATTCCCATAAGTGATATTTGTGATGCGGCCGGCTGGTCCTCGCCTTCCACATTTATGAGTTTCTATAATAGGGAAGTGCCTTCCCTGCAGGCGAAGGTGCTTTCGGTATGATTAAGACCTGTCGGTGGCTGGTCTTGTCATATATTACTGTGCACTATCACATTCACATATATATATAAAACCCGCTGCTGGCTGGTTGTATTCATGCATAAACCCGCTGTTGCCGGTTATATTTACATATATATAAAACCCGCTTTGGCCGGTTATATGACATATATAAAACCCGCTTTTGCCGGTTATTTTCCATACATATATAAAACCTGCTTTGGCCGGTTATAATTTCATATATAAACCCACTTGACTGGTTATATGTTCATATACCAATAACCCCGACAGTGTCTGGGTTCATTGGTGTAGTATTTTGGGTTATTTCTAACTGATGTGTACTATTTTAGACCTGACGGTGTCTGGTCTATTTATACATAATTATGCGGTTATGGCTTGTTCTGTATGCTCAGGGGCCTGAGTTGCAGTGGCAGCCAGTTACTCAGTGCGGCGTTTTGCATGGCGTCCCCACTGCGTATAGCTACGCAATACGAAGTGACCGTTCGAAAGGGAACTACTCGGTTACTCACGTAACCTCAGTTCCCTGAGTTAGGGAACGAGTATTGCGTAGCCAGCCGCACTATAGTAACATGGCAAGTTGTCGCTTCAGTCGTTAAACCTGCTATAATGGCGAATTCGGGGACTATTATAGACTGAGGTCACGCCCCCTTGGCGGGCTCTGACGTGTATGACGCAGAGTGATCTCATTGGTTGCACGTCAGAGGCGCCTGCGCCATTGGATGTGCAGTTGCCGCAGCGCAGCCTATGAGCGAGCCAGACGCTCATGTTCTAGCTGTGCAGCTGCAAATGCGCTTTACATAAAGGCTTCAGTAAATCGAGGAAAAGGAGTTTCCCCACTGCGTATAGCTACGCAATACTCGTTCCCTAACTCAGGGAACTGAGGTTACGTGAGTAACCGAGTAGTTATGTCTGTTTGGAATCCTTTGGAATTTAAGAGTCGTAAACATTTTATGATAAGGAAATTCCAAGTCTTTCTTAGCAAATCCCGTTCCCCTATTTCAGTTCTATTTCTTTTTGTCCTTTCTTTGAGCTGGAAGCTCAGTGGCACAGTGTACTGTAAATGCCCCCATGTGATGTGATGGGAAATGACTGGTGTTCTGATAGACTCAGGCAGCTGAGTTTTCTTTCCTTTTAACTCTGCCTTTGGCTTTCCTATTGTCTCTTAGCCCGCTTGTCTTTTATGCTATTGAAGCACACTGGATAAGATCAGATGCATGCAGATAAATATAGGGTGAATTCAGGTGAATGTGGCAACTTTGGTTATATCAAAAGTGGCCTAAATTACCCTGAATTCACCCTAAATGTAATAAAGAAATTAAGTTGTCTAACCAACTAATATAGATTCCTGTTGAAATGTATCTATTTTAACCCTCTTTCATCCATTTGTCCTCCATCTTTGCTTGTGGAGAAACGAGAATGTGGCTTTTTAATAAGTAAGTGACTGGGACTGAGGGTGTGAAGACCACCTCATGGCAGTGGTGTGTTTTCAAAGGGCAAACCTCCCCCATCTGTGCTTTGCTTCTCTAAATAATAGATGCAGTCTCAGAAACGCCTCACAATCAGAGTAAGGGGCTGCTGAACACAAGCCTCTCAAAGACCCCCAGATGGAATTCAATTGAATAGTTTCACTGTAAGTGATTAGTTTACTTACATCAATGCCTGAAAATGATTGAAAATCATCAATCATCAATGCCATGTACCATTTAGTTAAATTTTTTTATTTTATATTTGCACCCTTTAATTTTAAGTGAAGCAGAGCACTTGCAGTTCAAATCCAAAGTATATTCCCTTACAAAAGTGACATTGATGTCTTTGTGAGAACTGAAGAAAGTTTTGCTGTCTCATATGGTATTTGAACACTGAACAAAAGCATGTTACTGTGCTTTGCTGTGATGAGGTCAGTCTAACAGTAGGTGGCAGCACTGCTTCAAATTGCACACTTACTGTCAAGGTAATGATTATTCTCTATGACTGGTTTTAAATACCACTTGACTCAAGCATTGAATTATGTCAGGGTTTTTTATGCACTACAGAAACTGAAAATGCCTTAAAGCTTACTCTTAGGGTTTGGGTTCATATATTTAAAAAAGTCAGGCTAAAATAATTGGGGTTAGCCGGCTAATTTATTAGAATTAGACCATTGGAAATGACAATATTGGAAAACATAATATCTATAGGTTTCCAAAATTAAGTGTGCTTAGTAAGGTGGGTATTGATTTATTTTATTTTCTGATATTTACTTATAATATTTAAAATTTAATTACTTCATATTCTACAATTTCCTAATCTACAATTTCTACCTGAATTTTAAAATGTTTAAATTTCAAAAATATCTCATAGATGTTGAAGGAGGGACCCAGTCTATACAATTTATTCTATTTATTGAATTATTATTTATTATATATTTTTTTCAAATATTAACTTTTTCTTTCTTTTTCGGTTTACAACATTCTGCCATTGTAGTGGTGAGTTTTGCAATGTATAATTCAAGTTACTGTTTTTACTTGCTGAATATTCTGGAATCATTGCCACATTTATGCGATAATCCCACCGCTAACTCATTATAAGGCTTGGAAAAGTACTTCCTAAAGTAGTTCCTGACTTAATTTGTCCCAGTGGTTGCATGCAGGCTGGTATATTCTGGTTCATTTTGCCATGAGCTCAGAAGTTTTTGGGGATGAGTGACATCACACAGGTTGACGTGTTTTTTGGGGTTTTTGTGTGTTTCCTGCAATTAGCGTTAAGTTGGACTGCGGAGTCTAGAAGCGGGTGTGTGTTTAACCAAATATCAAAGCCATGAGGATCTGGCAGCAGAAGAGTCTACAATTGAACAGCCCCAAATATGACATTAATCGGTTGGTTTGTTTTTATTTTTATCTGGCTCTGTCGTCAATTGATTTAACATGTGTTCTTCCTTTCCTCTAATTCAAATCTTTTCAAACCACCTAAATGAAATTTTCTAAGTGGTGTATTCATTTCTAGAAGTTTCTGAGAATGCTTAAGGTTTCAGCATTGTTTCTTTAAGGAAGCAACTATTTATCTCATTGCACCTTATCTCCCAACGGAAGGTGAGAAGAGCACAATCTCGGGTCCCTCAGACACATCGTCTTATCAAGAGGCATTGTTCCGTTGGTGTTCCTGTTTCACACGTTTGCTTCCTGCAGGCCAACTGTGTCTCATGTCGCGTGCCACTGTGATTCTCTTCTCTATCTCCTTCTATTTATACCTCCTTGCATGTTCTCTCAGTTCAAGCAGCACTGCTCAAGGCTTTGACCTGCTCCTAGCTGAGGATGGGAGGCCATTCAGGGAGTGTAGAAGTGCCGTTAACCATAAAGATTGATTTCAGTTGAGTAACATCTCCCCTTCTCTTTTAAATGGCACAGTGTAGGCTACTATGTGTTAGGTGGCCAGACGTCTCGTTTTTCCCGGTACAGTCCCTTAATCATTTTAGTGTCCCGACTTAAGACAAAATCCTGTTTTGTCCCGTATTTCATCGTTAATATATATATAATTTTTATATATTATAGTTTTCATTTTCGAAAGGCTACGTCAATATGTATGTTATGTTCAAACCGTGTAGCGCGCGCACGGGATAGAGCGAGAGACCTTGCGTGTGTGTGCTAGTGTGCCTCATGAAGCGCATGTAAGACGCACTTGTTGCAATTAAACTTGTGTTTTGAATTTATTTTGCTACTTTATAAATAATTTATATAATTTTATTAAATGTTATATTCATTTTATTTGTGTGAGTACATTTTATAATGAGTACTTCATACATACATCTACAATAGTAAAAAAAAAGGTTAGTTATAAATAACAGCACTAATTTAATAAAATAAATATTTTAATAAAATATTCATATTGAACATTGTTTTTCAAGGTTGATCTATAGTGTTAATAAGTTACAGTTTGTTTTCAAGCTCATCACAACAAGCAAGCAATGTTTTTACAGATTCCACCTCCAGCTGCTAGCGTGGCTCGGTTGTACATGCTAACAGGCTGATACGCATTAGGCTAAGATGCTAATCTTGTGTGATATGTCACTAATGCCCTTATGCTATTAGCAGTTTGTGAATGTTGCTATCTCTGCTGACTGCAGACTGAGCTGGAGATGTGTGGTTTTGGTAAGAGGATTCAGGAGCAGGTGGTGTTTGGTGTGACGACGTGACCTTCTGTGTTTGATTCCGAACAAAACAACACATTCGTTTACTTTGGAAACACCGTGTTAAAGCTGAGACTCCTCCTTTGTCCTTTTTCTTCGTCTCCGTTTGAACTGTTTTGTGGAAAATAACATTTATAGTCAAATCATTTTGAGAGGCTCTTGCTGAATGGCAACCCAAAGTTAAAAAAAGGTCATTTACTCACCCACATTTAATTTGTGATTGAAATATACCTTTAAATCGTATTAATTGCTTGAAAGGTTATTTACATAAACATTGTATGACTACTGTTGACATTTGACTTGAATGGCAATGTATTTAGCTGTGATCCCTCAGAAGGTGTGATCTTGTCCCTGAACCCAGCATATAAGCCAGTAACAAGATTGTTTGCTGACTGGGCATGCAAACTGTAATCTGATCATTGGCTTGGAAAAGTGGAGTAAACTGCCGTTCCTAACAGTCCGTCTGCTGCTTCTCGCCAAGCTTGTGAAAGGAAATGGATGGGGTGGAAGAGATCTTCATAATGACCCTGAATTTACTAGGTCAAAATCTATGTTTAACCCTCTTTTGCTGGTGACCACTACATTGGGTTGTGGACACATCTTTAAAATTCATTATTAAGGTTGATTGATTAATTGATGAAGAGCCAACTACCTTTAAAATATCTACTTCAGTAGAATAAAATATTTTTTCAGTGGAATAAGTTCTAAGGAACACTTTCAAAGTACACTACTATTCAAAAGAATGTATAATATAACAACATTATTATAGCATGTTGTTTTGTGCGTTCATAACAATTGTGTGCAGTTGGTAAAATATGATTTTTTTAATAGTTTAAAAAGAGTATGCTCTTTGGTTCCCTACAAAATGTGGCAAAACTGTTAACGCTGGTAATTGTTGTAATCTTTTCAAATAAAAGAAACATGTCTCTGAATAGGTTTTAAAAAGCAGTACGGACCGCTTTTGGTCATTCTCTGATATACTGTATTACTATCTCTGGGTCTGCATCCTGTTCAGCAGAAGCTTGCCACTGTCAATGTGCAGCTGACACTTGGCCATGCACTCATTTAAAGTTGGACATATTGCACAATATGCCTGAATATACTGTTTTGTGTTGATCAGTTGTGGACAGCATATATACTGCATAATGCAAAAATTGAGAGTTTGAGAAAATGAGAATTTGATATTTTTGTTCTGAATTATTAACAGGAATGGGAGTATGTGTGTGTGTCCACGTGTGCATGAAGATGTACCTCAAAGTGCCTGCATAGTTTTGGATCCGGAAGTGATTGTGTTTCTGTCAGCAAGAGTGTACTGATAGTCCTGTGACTGTCCAGCACTGTGGAGATTTGATGAAGTGGTGTGTCTGTTTCACATCCTGCACACACTTTTGTCTGATACCGTCCAATGATGGCCTCTGGTTCAAATTGTTCCAAAAGTGAGTTTTCACGAGTGATGCCATAGAAGATCCAGTTTTGGTCGCCCAAAGAACCTTTTATTGATCAGTTCTTAAAAGAACAATTTTGTCTAGTGTGAAGATATTTTTTAAATAATCTAAAGAACCTTTTTTTTTTCACTATAAACAACATTTTGTGCAATGGAAAGTTTTCATGGATGCTAAAGGTTGTTCATGGAACCATCGATGCTTGGGGTTAAACGGATCGTTGATTCGTGATCCGTACAGTCCAAGCCAAATTGGTTCGGCACACATGTGATTCGTGGATTTATTGCAAAGTTTAACCATTATAGAGTGAAATTTTCTCATTTGCACGTGTTTTGTCTTGCCAGTTTACAAATTCAAGTGATTTTAAACCATTCCAGTGCAAGATGAGGCAAAAGAGAACTCAATTCGTTACTCGTTGCGCTATGTTCACACAGCCACAAAATTATGTCAAAATACCAATCTCAGTAAGTATTCTCGTAAATTGGTTATGTCTTAAGTGATGGTAAACATAAAATGGATATGTATCATAATATTGGATCGGTGTGTTAGGTCTTAAAGTGACAGCAGCCTACAAATACCTGCGCTGTCTGTGTCATCAATCAAACAACAAAACAAAGCTTTAGCAAAGATTTATCTATATTTAATTTATACAGTGAACACTATATACATTTAGGCCTAATTATAACATTTCTGTACCTGAATACTAATGTTAGACCTTACTTTATTTGTAATTGTTTTATTTTATTTATCTGTGCTTGTAATTTGTGTTTGTCCTTATTTTTTTCAAAAAATTATCTGACCCTTTACTCAAAAAGCGTAATATGATCCGAACCATGAGTTTTGTTATCTGTTGAACCACTAATCGATGGCATTTAAATAACTTTTGTTTTTAAGAGTGTAGCATGGTGATAACTTACTACTTTCATAAAGCTGTGCACTTTTACACTTTTAACAGGCTAGTTCTAAACACAGTAGGTTCAGCAGGTTCATTGTCCATCCCGAGACCAGTGTGATGTCGACCTGTCCTTACAGTTTAAGGTTACTGTGACCTAAGAAGTGACCTGGCAAGCTCTGTCTGGAGAAACGTATTGAGTGTGAAGTGGGCAGATGTCCACTCACAACAAGTGACCATATGGAATAAGCTGCTTCTCTTGGGCTCTGTTTAAAGGCTAACTTTAGTGAAGAGTTGTTAATGAACTGGACAGTCAGCATTGATAACCCCCCTATGGTGTGCACGTACATTCTCTGGTCTTAAAGAGAAAATATGATAATTTGCTGTTCCACAACCTGCCTACAGAAGCAGCATTTTAAATTATCGTAGCTGTCCAGAAGGTTTTCTTTATGATACCTCATTTTGGCCAGATTTTAAGCCAGTGTATATATATTTTTCATATAGAGATTGCATTGTGACTAGTAAAAAATCACTTCAAGATGGTGGATAAAGTCAAAGAAATTTGATTACTATCAGTCTTGTTACTGTATTGTTTTGAATTTAGTTAAAATTTAATTTTTTAGCTTGTCCTTTCCATTTAGTTAAATTTTAGTTTTTCTTCAGTGTTTTTTAATAAGTTTTAGTTTTTAATTTGAGTATTTCTGTGCTATGATATTTAAATAACAGTAATAACAATAATAGTTATCAGTCAAATTAATTTTTACTTTGTTTATATAGTTTTTCTTTTTTACCCAACAAACATAAGGGTACAAACAAAAAAATCATGTGCAAATACAAAAATAAGATGGTTCTTAATAATCACCATTTATATGAACACAGAAACCCCCTGTTAACAGGTTAATGTCACGTTTTCCATTCCATGTTTAATAAAATAATCGCAATGTATTCTCTGTAAAAATGCGTAATCTGCAGTGTGATGGACACGGAGATGGGTAAAAAGGTTGGTGGCTACACATTGTGCAGCGCCGCGCTGCGTGTAGGACAACTCGAGGTATCGCACACCGGACGCGCACTTTCTCGGTTTATGGCCAGCAGTATTCTTATGTTTAAGGAGATTATGAAATTAAGATAATGTCTGTAGGCCTACTATGTTATGATTGTACAATTAAATACAATAGTTGCTGAGTCTGTGAGCTGAACACTATACCTCAGAGCATCCATTAACTGAATGAATTGAGAATATCACCTGAAAATCCGATAACATCAGCCATTTTTATTCAAGCAGCTGATTTCTGTAAATTAATGTAAAACTAAATGTACATTGCAGCACTGGGTGAAGTCATTTACGATGATTTGCGACAAATATAATGTAAATTTAATATAAAACTATGTAAATGGCGCTCTGTGTCGCGGCAGGATTCTGAACAAGAGCCGTTGCTGGGTGCCGCGGACAGACGCCGAATGGCACAACCGGTGTGAAAAAGAGAAAATGTGTTCGAATTTTAAAGACGTGGCCCTGCGTTTCTCCTCCGGTGTGCCGCGCGAAACCCCTTTAAAGTGCTGTTTTCGTTTGAGCTGAAAAACTCCCATTCAGGCGAGCTTACTTTTTTCGGGTGTGGACAGAGCGTTTCACTCTCTCGCTCAGACGACGTTCTCCTCATGGTGCGTTCACACCGGACGCGAATAGCGCGTCAGGCGCGAGTGATTTCAATGTTAAGTCAATGCAAAGACGCGTTACGCGTGTAAAAAATTCCTGCGGCCCGAATGAGGCGTAGAGCGCGGCGCGGTAGACGCGAATGATTTAGTTAGTGCTATTTGTGCATTCACGCGTTTGACGCGAATTCGCGTCTGCCGCCCGAGTTGAAAAATCTGAACTTCTGCGTCAATTCGCGCCGCGTTAACCAATCCGGAGCCTAGCTGCATGCTGCTGTCATGTGGTGAAGTATCTGGAGGCTTCAATAAATTATTTTGTAATATGACTGGTTCTAATGCACAACAAAGCAAATATTTTATCACATAAAACTTGATTTCAATATATGAGACATATTCATTTTGTATTGAATGCTATTTAATCCATATATAGATATATGAAATATTATTAATGTAAAGACAACTAACATAGGCTACTGCATAAGTTCGTGTCCGGACAGTGTTGTTCGAGAGAGAGAGAAAAATCACAGGACAGATTTATCACTTTTGGAGGCTGGCTCCATTTATCATCAAAACAAAAATAAATGACAGATTAGGTGGATGAGGGCGAGGGTGCTCCTCGCTCCGATACGGGACAACAGGTCATCAAGCTGGGCGCGGGACAGGCGGAAGTACCGCTGAAAGCCGCCGTCATCCAGGCGCAGCTCCTGGAGCGAGCCAATGATGAAACTCGCCACACTGGGTTCGCCTTCGAAGGGTCTGATGGACACAAATACGGCGACGATTACCCTTACGCCGCCGTTCTGCTCTCCAGAGCAAATACTGAGGGGTGACTCTCCGGTGAATGCTCGATCAACATAAAAAAGATGGCCGCCAACGGGTTTCGATTCTGACGCGCGTAAATTTCGCTTCAAACTTTTGTTTTTACGCGCGTCAGTTTCACTCTTGACACGCGAATTAACACAAAGTGGTCAAGCGTCAAACTAGACGCGGTAGAGTAGCCGCGCGGCCCGGGCTGCGTCTTCTTTGATGTGTCAGCGGGTGAAATACAGCTGAGACGTCAACCAGGTACTCGAGCTAGAGTATTTACGTGTCATGTTATCATAACAGTCCTATTCATTTTAAACATCGTGGTTATCGCCAATACCGGTATATCGCCACACTCTAAATTAACACGATGTGGATATTTCATGCTTTGAATATCATGAAACCCGCTAGATTTAAAATAGCCAGTAACAACCTCCAATGTTTTAAAACTACTTGCTTGAAGAAAAAAAAAACTTCCAAAAAAGAAATGGCTGAATCGTGGTCAGTGGACGAGAACCGCAGACCTTCCTCTTGTTAGTTGCCGAGGAGCGGAACGATCAGTCATAATCCCACCCACTTTGAAGCGGTACTAACTGCAGTGGAAAAGCAACCGAGCTAAAGCGAACCAAGCCGTGCCGCGCCGAGTCGTACCACTCAGTGGAAAAGCAAAGCGAGCCGAACCGTACTGAGCCGTACCGAGCCGTACCATCCAGTAGAAAAGCGCCATAAGTAGCTAGGTCAAGTGCAAAATGACGAATACCTGTGTCTGATTGCAGTAATTGGCGTGGGGAGACCGCATATAAACGGGCTGGTGCAAGAGAGCGGGAGAGAGAAGGATAATTCATACCGGGGACTCGTATCAACACTCGCGACCTGCTGGCTGACAAATGGACTGAGTTTGTACAACGCATTCTCATCCCAAGGCGTCATTTTATTCACACTTTTGACCATGCTTCCAAATCCGATGCGCATGGCACCCTTTAGCGTCAGGTAGATGACGCTTATCCTCGCGCGTCATCTAACGCCTTTAGCGTCAGTTAGATGACGCTTCCGTTTTTAGCGTCAGTTACATGACGCTTCCGTAATGGGTAGATTTAGGTCTGGGGTAGGGTTAGCGTCTCATATTGACGCTAAAGGGTGCCTTGTGCGTCGGATGTTGAAGCATGGTCAACAGCGTCAGTTAGATGACGCCTTGGGATGAGAATGGGCTGGTTTGTACGACGGAGAGAGCTTTATGAATGGAATGAGTTTACACATCGGGAAGAGTTTGATAAAAGTGGACTGAGAGCTGAACCAGCAGGAAAGAGTTTCTTTGAAGTGTGCTGTAGAGACTTCTACGGTGAAGCCGCATGTGGCGCACCTTTTCTTTATTTTGTTTTCATTTTTAATAAAGTATTCGAGTCCCCGTTACGCCAACCCTTGTCTTCTTTCATCCCTACAGTGAACCTTCGTTACACTCATTTGTCGACATGATGCCGGTAAATCGCAGTGCTGTTGCGAACATATCCACATCGCTATGATCAGATGCTTTCTTAACTGCTGCTTTCTCGCTGCTGTCATTTTTGTTGTGCGTTTATTTTTTTGTAGAGAGGAAAAGCGTGCAGCACATATTTTCATCTAAACGTCACTCTCAGCAGCGTGGACCGCATCGGGATGTTCGTTAAAATATATAGCTGCAAAGGTATTTCCACCTTTGTTTTACTTCTAAGCAAAATACTAAAAAGAACTTCACTGTGAGTATATCTCGGCATTGTTAAGTCTCGAGCACAATAAGTTGCTGGCTGCAGTTCACTTAACGGCCACCAGTGGTGCTAAAAACACAGGATTCTGAATTCTACAAATAGTTCATTTTAAAAATGAAATGTGAGTGAAATAGATGGGGCATGCACTACTGCTGTAGATGTTGCCGTCCAAAAGCAGTTTGCCTTCAAATGAGTATTCTTGTGGGTTCAATGATCAAATCCATAACAACATGGGTCTGTAAAACTGATCCCATGCTGTGTGTTGTGGTTGCACATGTGTTTACCAAAGCCTCAACCTAGCAACCTGCACCTACCACCCACCATTCCTGCGGTAGGTTTATTACTGTGTCCTCTGCTTGATTCCCAGTGCTGTTTTAATGATCTGAAATGAGTATAATAAGAATCCAAGTCCAACACGTCAACGTCTGTTTGTTTAACCAATGGAAAATGAAGGGAGTCCATGAGGGTTTGTTGGTGCAGTAATCATAAAATGTGGCTCTTTTGCACCTGTTGAGATAAACAGAGCATTGAAAATTGGTGATATCTCAAATTCACAAGAAAACATTGGCTGACACATATCTGTTCGGTAGTTGATATTTCAGTTTTCCAGATCCGTGCTGGACTGGCATCATCTCCAGTTTTGCACATTCAACATAGTTTTGGAGTCAGTGGACAGCATAGACTGTGAGGTGGACAGTGATTCTCTGAGGAAACAAAGCATCAGTGCCAGGCTTCAGAGAGGCAATGGGTTTCACTCGTCCCCACAGGGATTATTGGGTTCAATCTGCAGACACTCAAAACTGCTGCTCCAACAGAATTTCATCCTCCCAAAGCCTCGGCTCGGGCTGCGTGAATAACCAAACACTCCCTCTCTCAGCATGCTGTTAGAAACGCAACCGGGCATGGGAATTCAGCGACTGCCGAAAAACAGGGCGAATGAGACTTAACATTTCAATCATGGTAAAACCGCATACAAAATTTTAACTGCAAGTATAAAATACTTAGGCTTGAGGCAGTTTTGGTCATTTACTGATTTTAATCATGCCTAATAGATGTTTTTGGCAGTGGGTAAATTGCTTTGTTGAGATGACAACGAGAACAAACAATTCTCCTTACCATTTTGCCTCAATTAGTTGTACTTGTAGTTGGTAGTGATCACACAGCCAGATTGTTAAAAAGTATCCATTTGGATTTATCTTGGAACAGAATTAGACAGAGGGGTTTCCAAATTGGGGTCGCAAGAAAAGTTCAGAGAAAATTTCTATAATAATAATAATAATTTGAATTATTATTCTAATAATAATTTTATATATATATATATATATATATATATATATATATATATATATATATATATAACATTTTAATTTAAATATTAGAATATATATATATATATATCCATACATATATATATATTGTAATAATTCTAATTATTTTTGTTTTTTATTATTTTATAATAGTTACAGTTATTTTTTTTTTAAATAATAATTTTATTTAAACCATTAGAAGATTATAGATTATAATAAATGTTTTTTACACTTTAAAAATTATGCTTTGGAAATCATGACATTAGTCACAATTATTTTAATATGTTGACAGCCCTAGATTTATTTCTCTTCAAGTTTATACATATAACAGTACTTAGGTAGAAAAATATACATTGTCAAATCAATATTTTTCCAGATAATATTTTTCGTTTTTTCCAAATTTGTAATATTTTTATATTTCCCCAAAGTATAAATTGGTCTTTATACTTTCTAAAAAAAAATGCAGCCGTATTTAATATTTTAGGGTCTGTGGCATCAAAAAGTTTTAAAAGCTATAAACTAAAGCAAGACTTTTCTTCCTCACTTGCTAATTGTCCGTTTCTCCGGTGCATTGGTGAGAAAAGTGATATAATGGCTGATTGGGCTGTCACCCAGGGGTGTTAGCGTTGAGTTTTCCCATAAGACACATCTGCTGTCTTGCTAATGGCTTGTTAATCCTTCTCAAGCTTGAGACTCATGCCTTGCTGCCACTGCATCTGTGGGCTGGTTACACTTCCATGTACAAACTGTGGGTTTCTTCTGCTCTGACAACAAATTGCATCCTGCCTGCTTCCCACTTATCTGTGATTTCTGCCTGCCAGAGAGTGTCCGCTTCTCTGGGCTATATTGGGCGACTCCTCGCTGCTGTGGGACTAGTTGCAGGTGGCGGGCGGAGTCCAGATACCAAGTCGAATATGGAGTAGAGCTTCATTGGACGAGAAGAGCACTGAAGATACTGATGACGAGGAAGGATTTGGCTGATTGTCATGGGAAAATCACATTATTAGAAGGTTTAGCAAGACGTCTGTGTGTTGCCAAGCTTTCCAGTCCTTCATGAATGTGAGTTTGTGGACACACTTCCCACTGCATTGCTCCAGCTGTTAAGTACGCGTGTGCGGTTGCTCCGAGCCTTGTGCCTCTGCAACCAGACAACTTTGTGCCAGCGTGTGCGTGGTTGAATGTAAAAGGATAAGAAGATGCCTGCTATTCTAGTCGCGTCCAAGATGAAGTCGGGATTGCCCAAACCTGTGCATGGTACCGCGCTACCCATTCCAGCTAGGGTAACAACCCAACAGAATGGACCAATGAAGCCCACGCAGCCCAGCCTCATCCCCTTGAAGTCTCCCATCTACAGACAGCAAGACACTGCAACTTTACAGAAAAAGTACCAGAATGCCAAAGAAACATCAGGAGACCCTCAGGTTGGAACACTGATGCTTAATTTGTATGTGGCTTTGTGGTTGCATTGATTCATGTTCTAACAGATGCTCTTCCTTGTATGGAAAGTTTGATTCCACACAGACAGTTTTATACTTTGATTAAATAAAAAAAGGTAATTAATAATTTGTACATTGACCGCTTGGTCAGTTATTTTTACTAGATCCCTTTAAAAGACCTCATCAAAAATATCAGGCTACAAGAGGGTTTTTTTTGTTTCTTGCAATGAAACTTGATATTTCACAATTACGACTTTGTTTTTCGTAATGGCAACTTTTTTATCTCGATTGCAACTTTGTTTCTCATACTTCAGAGTTGCGACTATATCTTGCAATGTGAATTTTCAAGTAATTGCGACTATATTTTTACAATATGACGTTATATCACAGTTACGACTTTGTAATGGCTACTTTATATGTGAAAATTACAAAGTTCTTGTAACTTTATCTAACAATTTAGTTTTCTATACTTGCGACTATATCTTGCAGTGTGACTTGTTTCTCGTAATTGCAACTTTATATCTCACAATTAAAACTTTGTTTCTTGTAATTGTTACTGTATATCTCAAAACTACAACTTTCTTGTAACTTTTTATCTCATTGGGACTGTTTCTTATATTTGCAACTTTATTTCTCGCAATGTGACTTTATATCTCAACTACAACTTTGTTTCTTGTCATTGCTACTGTAGATCTCAAAACTATAACTTTCTTGTAACTTTTTATCTCATCATTGGGTTGCAACTTTATATCTTGCAATGTGACACTGTCTCACAATTGACACTATATCTCACAATTACAACTTTGTTTCATTGCTCCTTTATATCTCAAAACTACAATTTTCTTGTAACTGTTTATCTCATAATGGGGACTGTTTCTTTTATTTGCAACTTTATGCCTCGCAATGTGACTTTGTCTCACAATTACGACTTTGTTTCTTTTTAATTGCTACTGTAGATCTGACATTTGCGACTGTTTCTCATACTTGAGATTTTTATCTAGTTATGACTGTATATCTCGCAACAAAATAAGTTTCTCAATTGCAACTATATGTCTTACAATTGTGACTTTAAATGTCCTCTCTCACAGTGTGACTATATCTCACAATGACGTTTTGTTTCTTGTAATTGTAACTTTGTATCTCACAATATAACTTTATCGAAAACCTAACATTTATTTTTTTACTCTATGATGGAAACAGGCTTGCAAGGTGTTAATTGTGTTTTTGGAATATTAATCAACAGAGAAAAACATTTATTTGTAACTCCAAAATGCTTTTGTTGGTCATGTTGAAGTTCAAACTTTGCAGAGTAAAGCTTGTGCCCGTATTCCACCATGACTTGACCCACAACAGCTGTGTACATTGTATTCATCTCTTCGAAACAGTTTCTCTTTGGCCACATTACAACCATTGTAACTACTGTTTGTAGAGCTTCCCGCTGAAAGCTCATGTGTTTATACATTTACATGTTAAAAATATTATGCTTTGTAAGAATAGATCCTGCTGACCTGGTCAAAGCAAATTGCCTATGAAAAGTCGCAATGTTCTTCTTTTGGTCCACGGCAGCGGTGTGTAAGTTTATGTCTATGTGTGTATGCGTACATGTGTTTATATAGCTTCATACGTTCAGTCGAGCTTTGAAGGCAGCGAAGAGCCAAGTTCTTCATGTGGCAGGGTAGAATGAAAAGCTCAGCCAGTTGGCCTGTAATTACAGCGCACACGCACACATAGACACGGTCATGGAGGTTTTACTACAGTGCTCCATTAGTGGCGGTGAGCCGCACTGCAGGTGGGCATTTGGCCATATGGATGAAACGCCACACACACCAATCCCAAAGGCCAATAGTGGGCACCCTTTAGCCGACACTGGTACTAATATACTACTATGCCCCCACACTGCACTGCTGTCCCTCTTTGTTTTGGCCAGGAAGCTGGAAAATGCTTCTCATTAGATGAACACACTAAATGTGTTTTGGGACAGCATTGGTGTGAGGATTAGTCATGGTTGGTTGGCTTGTAAAACAACGTGATGATTGCTGTTAGTTTGTTAAATATCTGCTTTTAGTCTTGTGTTTGGAAATGATGGAATTACCAAAAAAGACAAGGAATGGAAAGTCCATTACAAATTTAGGGACCACTTTTTGCTCTCTAAATTGTCCTGCACAGATTGAATTGCTTGGGTTTTATTCAGCTGATCTTTAAAAACTCGATTTTGAACCTTAAATGGAGAAATGCAATGTGGCCTGTTTGCTCTGTTTTACAAAAAGTGCTTTGACGGTACCATAGTTTGGTGATTCTGTCCAAATACCATAGTTTACCAGTAGTGACATGGTACTCCTAACAAAGTATGTCGATTGAAGTACTCCTGTGGTACTTAAAATGGTATTAGCATTGTAAAAGTCCAACAAAACCATGGTAATACCATGGTGCTCCTTTTTTTTTTTTTTTGAAGGTATCTTGTTTTTAGCAACACTGTAAAAAAAGTATTTTGTCAAATCAACTTGGATAGTTAATCTGGTTTAGATAACATAATATTTTGAGTATGAGGCAACCAGGTAACTTACTTTATTAAGTTAAAACAAATTTGTTTTTTACAGTGAGTGTTATTGTAAACTACTATTAAAATTCAGTAATTGAAATAAAGCTTACATAATATGAAAATGTATTAAAATTCATTCATGTTGCCACATAAAAATATAAAAAATAAAAGCTACATCATATTGTTAATAAATCCTATAATAATATATAAATAATATTAAAACATCTATGTCGATTGACCATCAAAACACTACCTGTTGATTAATCTTGAATCTTAACCCTCAGTTTTTTGTTGAGATCAATTAATGTAAAGACGTTTATTAACAGTTCTCAGTTCTCAGACCCCAAACAGAACATGATGGCTAAACGCTGATTTGTTCTAATGTAATGACGTCCGTAATGCATCTTCATGTTAACATGGAACCTGGTTACTCATACCTCTTCCCCTATATTTTTATTATTCAAGATTATTATTCCCACATGCTGTCCACCGCAGCCTAGAGGTTTTGTTTACAGTGAAGGGGGTGGAGTGGTTCTCCAGGCTCTGTGGGCAGAAACACAAACAACCCCCTGCAGAACTCACAAGGAGTCTCTGTATTAAAACCAGCAGTGGCTCCAGTTTTAAATGGTCCATGCTAGCTCTGATCTGCATGATAGGCAGTCACACCAGTTCTTTATGTCCCATTTAGACATAACTAGACCAGCAACAAAACACCTACAGCCCTTCATTTCTGACCTCTTGGGGCCTATTGAATCTCTGCTGCCTCCCAATGCTCACTTTTTGTAGTTGCATGATGATTTGAAGATAGAAAGGCTTCAGGTATGTTTGGAATTGCATAGTACCATAATACACATGCTAATTTTGCATTGTATACACAGTATTCAAATATATTGTATGCATATAACGTCAAATTCGTTCTGTATTATACAACCAGAACACATGACGTACTGTATCACACAATGCAATGTGCCTAACTTGATCTACCATTTTTGAGAACGGTGAATGGTCTGGAAGCCATAGCAACCTATCTTTTTTCAGACTGCTACTTTTTTCCTTTGTGTTTTATTTAAATTAATTCTTTAAATATTTATTCACAAAACAACAACAAATATTATGATATTTGATCAGACTGCCATTTTTTTTCATTTATAATTTGTGCAAATATATTTAAAAATATAGGCTATATTTTTTTAACAATAACATTTTTCACCAGACCTCCATTGTTTATATAAAATGTTTTAAAACATTTCAAAATATTTATTCAAATAAATACAATAACAATTATATTTATAATTACTATTTAGACATTTTTGCTATTTTTAATCCAAAAAATAATTGAACATAAAATAAT
The DNA here is from genome assembly GCF_051911475.1 of Siphateles boraxobius. Lineage (NCBI taxonomy): Eukaryota > Metazoa > Chordata > Actinopteri > Cypriniformes > Leuciscidae > Siphateles > Siphateles boraxobius. The sequence continues at coordinate 7,139,321 of NW_027509192.1, read as the reverse complement.
CAAATATGTTTCTAAAGATAGCATACTGTTTAAATTGTTTTTCACTTTTTTGTGTTAATGTTTCAAGTATAACACTTTTTAAAAAACAAATAGATGTACAACCTGATATTCCAGACACTTTTGACAGCTTGCTTTTATTAATTTTCTTGGAAATTTCCCTGTCTACACTCTGATATTTAAATGGTAGCTGATCGGCCACAATGTGGCATTTGTCTTTCATCCATGTAAGCTCTAAACCCAGAGTTAGATGTTAAGTGCCTTTTCCTCATTCTGTCTCTCTCTATTTTTCTTTGGATGAATAGATTTATACAGATTGGGCCAACCACTACCTAGCCAAGTCCGGACACACACGCCTGATTAAAGACCTCCAACAGGATGTTGCCGATGGCGTTTTGTTGGCAGAAATCATTCAGGTTGTAGGTAAGATTAAAGATATAAAAAAATAATTTTCCATACTTCAACAAACCACTCTTCTTCCTTCTGAAAAGGTTAATACATAAAACCTACAATTTTGCTCCACCGTACCAGTAAATCTAACCATAATGAGTGTTCGAGGAGGACGACTGGGAAAGAAATGGACACATATAAGTATCAAGAAAACTCATCACCTTTGTTATTTTGAATGTGTTCTGAAGCTGTTTTATGAGATCAGTTTCTGAAAAGATTCAATTTGTGGATGGTTTATGAGGCTACAAACTGTTCTGTGAACACTTTATCAAGCCAAAATGTAATAAACGTATGCAAGAGGATGATACGCATTCTCATTCCTATTACAAAAGCCTGAATACCACACCAAGTGGATGATGTGTTCATAAAACCAACTAGCAGGTAGGCTATAGAATGGTGTTACTTTAATTCAGTGCCTCTGTTTTCGTTTTTCCATTCAGCAAATGAGAAGATCGCCGATATCAACGGATTCCCAGAGAGTCGCTCTCAAATGGTAAGACTCAAAGTTTGTTTATTGTAATTTCTGTCCGGTGTGATTGGAAAAGAAACAAACCACAATATGTCAAACTCTCAATCGAATATCACTGTCACTTGGTGGTGGATCTGGTGAAGAAGTGATCAGAATATTGATTTTTGAAGATATTGAAAATTATAGTTTTGAGAATATGGTAGACAGGCCTTGACATTTAAGCCTTGTCATGTGCTTGTCCGACCTTTGGACAAGTAAATCGCTCATTCATTTTTGTTTTGTGGTGTAAATATAATTTATTCTAAAGCAATTTTCTCAGCAGCTTTCACAAATACTTAAATCTGCATATTTTTTTATATTTACCCAGGGACGTTATTTACTTTTATAAAGTATTTTTTGTTTAACCTTATTGAATGTATGCATCATCTTTCATGTCAAATTCTTACATTTGATCAAAAAATTCAGTTAGACACTATAGGGCTGTTACCAATCAAATGAAGTAATTTACATTGCAAAATTACAACTGCAATAAATAATGTTATGAGATTAATAATGTAAATAAATGTTTGAATATACATAACAAAAATGCAATGATACTTTTAAACATAAAACTAAACCCCCAAAAGGTGGCGGCAAGTGACCGTCTTAATGAGTGCGTCATTGAGTCATTCATTCAAACGATTCGTTCAAAACACTGAATCATTTAGTAACAAAACACCGCGCTGAGTGTTGCTTTGGAACCCTTTTCGTCGTTGAAACAAAACTGTCTATATTCTGTCTAAAATGTAAGTAACTAAACTAATTTTAACTACTTATTGAACTATAAAATTAATGTAACATTTGCAATCGTGATAATATTCAGCAAAACAGCTTCCTTGGTAGTGTTATGTTACTTAACTATATCG